>NC_087151.1:1637500-1780000 GCF_035594125.1 Scylla paramamosain | reverse complement strand
CACACACACACACGTGTAATCGACCTATTGTCTATTCTTCTTCCCCTCAACAGGTCATACTTTTTTAATCTTTTTCCCTTCCCATTCACGTCTAATTTCATTTCTTCCCGCACACATTCATTTCTCTATCTCTCTCTCTCTCTCTCTCTCTCTCTCTCTCTCTCTCTCTCTCTCTCTCTCTCTCTCTCTCTCTCTCTCTCTCTCTCTCTCTCTCTCTCTCTCTCTCTCTCTCTCTCTAACATTCCTACACACACACACACACACACACACAGGCACCCCTGAAGAATAATGAAAACTATGACGCCACTCCAAATTACACTTAAAAATATACAGTGTTTAGGCCATGTTGCCGCCATTTTTCCCCCCTCGCTGGAGCTAGGGCAATGGAGGGTTATTCCAGTCACGTTGCTTATTTTCAGTTATTTGCCGCGTATAGCCGTAGATCTGCCCCAATGTGACACTTTAAGCCTCTCTTTCCTCCCGACCCCAGCGCCCGCTCGCATCAATCCGTCCGCGCAGTCAACTCCAATCCCAGTACTCTTCAGCCCTTGCGGTAGAGGTTCGGACGCTGGCGGCTGGCTGGAGTCCGATAGTCATTTGTTTTCATGCTCCAGTTCCTTTGCAATGCGCGCAAGAGGCTCATCTGCGCTGCTTCCTGGCCGCTTGAAGACGTCCGTGGCGGTGAGTGTGGCGGCCGCTTCTCCGGGATAAGGAGCTCCGCGAGAATATTGAACAGAAAACACAGGCGGTGGTTTAAATTTTATCTTAATTACTGCCCACGCGGGTGAACGAAGCCAGAGGTTCACATGAGCGCTAGCGGCCGAATGAAAATGGGAATCGTCCGGACCGTCGACTTCAATTTCACATTCCCTTCGACTTGACGAGAGAAAACGGGGCTCTTATCGCACTACCCGAATTTTTCCTGATCATTTAGTGAACGGTGAAAATACAGAAAAATCACAATAAACACATTAAATCTTCCTTATCGTTGGAGGACTCGTACAAATACGTTTCCTCGGACTTGAGAGCACGGGAGACCTGAGGGCCGGGGACCGAAAACATTGGCCCCGGGAGCCAGTCTTTTCGAAACACTGAATTTTGAGTTTCCATGAGCAATTCTGCCGGTACTTTATGCTGTCGTACATTAGGGTCATTCAAGATAAGAGTTTGTAGTGACACACACATACAGAACTTGTGCAATGCGAATGGACTTTTTACGTGTCCTCCAGACATTCTCTGCCCGGCCCACGCACTCCAGGCAGAGCTGCTTATCCTTGACGGCAAGTTAACCCAGTATTAGGGAAACTCGGCCACGCTTCCTCCATCGCTGTTCACTATGGAGAGGCAGGGAGTGATACGCTCCACGGACACGTGACGACCTGTGTCTGTGAAGCCCCAGAGGTGCGGTCTGTTCAAGCATGTACGTAATTCAATTCATTACTCTCTTTCAACCAAGATGCGCAGCTCATCCGTGGGTATCTGCATCTATCACCTTTCAAGTGTGTATGTGTGTGTGTGTCTATATATATATATATATATATATATATATATATATATATATATATATATATATATATATATATATATATATATATATATATATATATATATATATATATATATATATATATATATATATATATATATATATATATATATATATATAATGTAGTGATCCATACCACATAATGAAAGAAACGTTTCCCTTTGTGCTGGAAAAATAGAGTCAGTTGTCTTGCAAGGTCTGCAGCGTGGGACGCGCGGCAAAGCTGGCGGAGTGGCGGTTTGTTAGCTGCTGTTGTCGTTGCTGCAGTGTGCTGTGGAGGGGCGTGTTGGTTCCTCTGTGTGAGGGAGTCGTGAGGCAGTGGGTTATGGGTGCTGGAACAAGAGAGGGAGAGGCTGTGGGGGGGAGGGAAGGAGAGACGGGGTACAGAAGAGGGTTTAGCTAGTGTAACAGTAAACATTGGTGGCGGGGTGGGGGGTGGGGAGCTGGAAGGGAATTTGAGAGCGTGGGAATAGTAGAACGGCGGAGATGGAGGTGGCAGTGTGGCTGTGGCAGAAAGGAGGGGAATTCAGGCCGCGTGACACCTAACTGAGGAGAGTGGAATCAGAAGTCGAGAGAACCAGCTTTGTACTCGGTTACGTCCGGAACAACCAGTTTTGTTGGTTCTCACAACAGGAAACACTTTCTCCAGGTGAGCATTAAATTACAAATACCCCGCACTACAAACCACCTTGTCCCATCATGCCGGGGTTGCAACAAAAAATGCTTTATGTAGTGTGTGTGTGTGTGTGTGTGTGTGTGTGTGTGTGTGTGTGTGTGTGTGTGTGTGTGTGCGCGCGGAGGTTGTGAAGCGCGGTAAGAACACCCTCCTCAGCGTAGCGGGCGGTAGGGCGACTAGGTCACCTCGTCGAGAACCCCTTTTTTGGTATACAGTTTAAGATGCATCGATCGGACCGTAGGTGAGGGTGTCAGAAGAGGCAGGGGCGGCAGGGCGGCAGGGTAGGGGAGGCAGCAGGGGTCGAGGCGGCGGAGGCAGTGCGTGAGCAGCGTAAGGGGCGACACCTCCCCGCCCGGCCGCTGACTCTGAGCTGAGGTGATGCGACAGGAATTAATGCAGCGTCCTCGACTCGTCAGCGCGCCAGGATTATCACGAAGCCCTGATGACGCGCCCACCACGCTCCATCACGGCCGCGGCCCCCCCATTCCCTTCATCCCACCCCATCCCACTCCCCGCCCCAAAGCTTCCCCTCACCTCGCCGTCGCCGCCTCCCTCACCCCTTCCTGGTGTGTCTCCGTCCCCCGCGGCCGTCTTAACACCCGCCACTCCCACCGCCGAGCCCCCTTTTCTTTTTCATTTTACTTCCCCTCACTCCTCCGTCTGAGTTCAATCCCGTTTGTTTTAATGTCACTGGTACATTGTTTGGTTGAATGCTTTCCTTTCCATTCTGTGATTTGATTGTACATTTCCTTGATTATATTCGCGGATTTCATGCTTCTCTTCACAAGCTTTTTCGATGTTATTATTTCAGAATACAGGGTTATGATCTTTTCTTTCTTTTTCTCCGTTTTGTGTCTCCTTGATTTCGGCTCCTTCCTCTGCCTTTCTCACTCGCACGGCCGATATGTTCGTGGCTTCGACCATACCGACCTAGCACCTCTGTTTCCGCTAATTACGTATCTTATTTAATCGTATCTTATCTTTCGAGCTTCGTTTTATTTTGCTTACATCACCGGCAGCAAGGTAAGAGGCATGACGTTTACAAATATACATACTTCATTTTCCTCTCCTTTTTGTAATGTCGATGATTCACATGGCGTTAAGGTTACAGTTGAGGTGGTGGCAGTGCAGGTTTTGTTTACTATTTCTTACACACAGTATTGAGATATGTGCTGGGTAAGGAGTGGGAGTTCCAGCCACGCAGACCGCCAACCACCACTCACATGCATGACTTTGCCGGCCCGTCCAGTCGGTCCGTGCAAAGTAAGGTGGCTTGTGGGGAAAGGTTAAACTAGTGATATACATTACCATCACCATTCTTACACGAATACCAGATAAACACAAATTATCAACCCAAAAAACTCTACAATTACATGAGACAACATCCGCCCTTCCTTCACTCATTGCACTACGCGAAACTCAACATCAGCTCACAATAAGGTCGCATACATACAATGGAGACTCAAGCACATCATGAACTACACATTCCCGCGGTCTTAATTTGCCTCGCTGCAGTGCCTCTCTCCTCACCATTTATACTCTGGCTGGAGCTAAAGACAAGAGTGATGCACCGGGTCACGAATACATAGCAGATGGGGGACTCTACCAAGGCGCACGAGTAAGGCTGCAGGGAGTGACGTGGAGTACAAAAGATGAAGAAAGAAAGGAAGAAGGCAAGAAGGCAAGACTGAGAAAGAAAAAAACGGGAAGAAGGGAGAAAAATATAGTGATAAATGCGCCTTGCAAACTGTATGATAACTGGAAATAAAATTCATCATAGGAAAATACATACACTGAAAGAAGCCATACAAATATATGTAGAGAGAAAAGTAAAACAATGAAAATGATGAGAAGTGAAGAACCAGAAAAGGAGAAGGAGGAAGAGGAGGAGGAGGAGGAGGAGGAGGAGGAGGAGGAGGAGGAGGAGAAGGGACGTCTTGCTGGAGTGTCAGAGCCGTGATGGGTTTTCGGGCGGATTTGTGAGTGCGAGATACCTGTGGTGGTGACGAGGCTGCGTGGGGATGCCGAGGTCGCGCCCCAAACATTTTTATTCCTAAATGAGGATGAATGACGGTGGTGGCGCGGAATGAAAGTGCAGGACGTCGGGAAGGGCGCCATCCCTCGCATTGACGACGCGTGTAAATCACGGCGGCAACACGCGCGGCTGTGTGTTCTTATTGCTGAGACTCGGACGCGTTTAATGGATTAAGTCGTCTGGATCAGATCAATACGCGTATACACTGAGAGCTTACAGACAAACTTATGCACACACATGCTTAACATACGTATAACACATGTAAACATACTCAATGCATACTAGCATACACAAATTCACATAAATATAAGTATTTTGTATACATATGAATACACAAACACACACACACACACACACACACACACACACACACACACACACACACACACACACACACACACACACACACACACACACACACATACACACACACACACACATACAGATGGACACAACCAGGGTGGAAGGAGGAGAGGAGCCGCGGGATCAGCCAGCGCTCGTCATGACCCTGCCACCATCACAAGGAATCCAATCTGCCGGGCCACCCTCCCTCACATCGATCCGAGCCATGGACGGAATCCTTATCACCCAAACAAATAGTTTATACCTCGGCCCAATCCCATCTTTAGGCCGTGCTACCCATTGACACTCGCCGTCGAGGAGCGGGCGAGGGCCAATCTCGGGAGGCGGCGGCGGCAGGCAGCACGCGCCGGCAGTTTACGCCAGCGGCCGGGTTACTTAGCATCGCGGCGAGACCGTTAGCCTGAGCTACGGTGATAAGCAGGGACCCAACGGCTCGCCTTTCCCTCCTCATTTACGTTTCTTTTTTTCTGTTTCCTTTCAGCGGGAGATGTCTGTAGCAGTGGGAACAGATACACGGAACAGAACGAGGTGTTTTAAGTTACGCGAAACTGTATTACCGACGCCGTGCTGTCTCGGTCTCGCCTGGCGACAAACACGTCCTTTATCTACTGTGCAGATAAGAAATTAACATAAAAGTAATAATATTCAAGGAATTTTCAGTATGAAATTCATCGTTTATTCATTTATTGGTTTAAGTTAGAAATGCACAGAAAACTGCCTTCATTCATAAGTACGCAAAGAACGATGAGAGAAACACAAATATAATCTAAATGTCTGTTCGCAATGGCGCACACAAAAATGTGGTGTCACCCGAAGACTCCATCTTCCTTCATGAATACAGAGAAACAGTGACACACCAGACCGTCCACATCTGGCCCTCCATCCACGGCGGCGTCCCCACCACTACAAACATCGCCATTCTCCAAACTTCACTCTACTGCGATGACTCTGAATGATTTGGATCTATTTCTTGTAAACTTAGACGGCTGGTTAGGTAAACATAACATGGCTTCGTTAGCCGTGCAGCAGACAGCCCGCGTTAGTTATAAGCACAGGGAGACCCTCTCCAGCGCTGCCAACGTCGCGCTTCCAGTATCCCCAACACATGCTGACCTAATCTCAAGGATATGAAGCACAGCTCGCCTCCCTCAGCGCTGCTGGTGGCACACACGAGTTTCTAGGCGTATACAAGGATCTTTGTGAGGGCAACGAATATTCATGAATGAGGCTTCCAGAAAAGTATGATCCACGCTACGAAGAGCATAGCCTGTGGCAACACTGCCCCGTTTTCTGTGATGGACGGAGAAGTGTGTGTCTGTTTATTACCGACCAGCTGACAGGTGTATTTGCTGCTCCCTTCCTCCGCTTTTGTTTCCGCGTGTTTGTGTTCATGGAATACAGAACAGATGTGACACGATCAGGGATGGATGCGGCGGGCCAGTACCTGATAATACTTCCCATTTGGGATCCACAACACGGAAACAAACAACAACAAAAAATAACCTTGGCTGACGCAGGGAGAAGCGCTCCAGCTGTGGCGGCTCGTCCCGCGTCCTCACACTATTTCAGCTTCATCTCCAGTTATATGTCTGCATGCACACATCCGCTCCACCACCTCGGTGTTGGTGCAGAATGAATTGGATATGGCTGTATTTCTTTGTAATTTCAAAGCGAGAACGACGCATCCATTTCAAGAGACGCCTGAATATGTTATTCATATATCTGGATTGATTTTATCCTTCCTAAGGACTGCATGCCTTAGTGATCAGTGCGGACTCACATACTCATCAGCTGTTGTAGTGAATGGAAAACGAAGGTGAAAGTGTGTGTGTGTGTGTGTGTGTGTGTGTGTGTGTGTGTGTGTGTGTGTGTGTGTGTGTGTGTGTGTGTGTGTATGTGTGTGTGTGTGTGTGTGCCAAACTCTAACAGCTTTACTGCTGTACATTCTTCGAAAACTTTCCACACCGCAGTCATCTTGACATGCCAGGAAAGACTCACACTCCGTATTTCCAAAGTCGACATTAACTCCAAACAACTAACTGGTCAGCACACTAATCACTCCAGGCAAGCTTATTACATCACCACCTCCTGACGGACACGAGCCGCAAATGGTGAGGCACTACTTCTGTCCTCACTTATTTAAGCTCCCAAGGGCCAAGACATCCAAGACAGTCGGGAAGAAGACTGGTTAACATTTAGTCCACAGTGCCAACAAACATCGAATGTGACTTAAGAGCGCGTGGCAATGAGCGCCCCCACAGTGCAGGCCTGCCGCCTGAGCTCCCACGCCCCCTCCCCACTTTCCATAATGCAACCTGGCCGAGGGTGTCTAGCGCAATTGTTTATTTAGAGATTGAAGACAAGTTTGCTCCACGAAATTCCCAATTTAATATGCATGTGGACAACGTCTGCCACAGCGGCACCAAGCTGGGAAACACGCCTTCAGAGTCTTTCTTTTGTGAGAGTCGTGATACTTAAATCACAAAATACCCATACTAAATTGCCTTCCAAAATTTACCCTTCCTTCTGTATAGGAAAGCAGAATAGATCTTTCAGAGTGCAGATCCAATATAACAAGAAGTGACGACAGGACAACAGAGAGGTTGAGGGAGTCTTCACCGGCGACTTGTGCTTCCCACCCCGCCCTAATTAATCATCAGCCAGAACTAAGACAAATAGCAGCAGAGCGCGGCGCCAAGGATGGAGCAGAGGACGTGCATAGTGGAGGTGGTACTGATTTATAATAGAGACGGGGAGCATAAGGCGACAATCGTTGGTCGTGTTGGGAGAAGCGATGGTCAATAATTAGCGAGTGACGCGTGGCGGCCGGAGGGTCGTGCCTGGCGTGGGCCTCGCTTATTAGTCGCCTTGGCCTTCATTGTGCATAAGCGAAGGTCCTCAGAGCCCAGCACTCCCAGTATTGCCAATGTCCTGCTTAGTGATACATTTTGTTTTTGTTTCCCCAGCAACCCACAGCAACCCACAGCAACCGCCCCAGCAATCCACAGCAACCGCCCCAGCAATCCACAGCAACTCCCAGCAATCCACATCAACTCCCAGCAATCCACAGCAACCCCCAGCAATCCACAGCAACTCCCAACAATCCACAGCAACCCCCAGCAATCCACAGCAACCTCCAGCAATCCACAGCAACCCCCAGCAACCCACAACAACCCTCAGCAATCCACAGCAACCCCCAGCAACCCCCAGCAACCCCCAGCAACCCACAGCAACCCCCAGCAACCCCCAGCAATCCACAGCAACCCTCAGCAACCCACAGCAACCCCCAGTAATCCACAGCAACCCCTCAGCAATCCACAGCAACCCCCAGCAACCCCCAGCAACCCCCAGCAACCCACAGCAACCCCCAGCAACCCCCAGCAATCCACAGCAACCCTCAGCAACCCACAGCAACCCCCAGTAATCCACAGCAACCCCTCAGCAATCCACAGCAACCCCCAGCAACCCCCAGCAACTCCCAGCAACCCACAGCAACCCCCAGCAACCCCCAGCAATCCACAGCAACCCTCAGCAACCCACAGCAACCCCCAGTAATCCACAGCAACCCCTCAGCAATCCACAGCAACCCACAGCAACCCACAGCAACCCCCCAGCAATCCACAGCAACCCCCAGTAATCTGCACCAAACGTTGAGGTGAACAGGATGAGATTATCGGTCCTCACGATTAGTTTCTCTCTCTCTCTCTCTCTCTCTCTCTCTCTCTCTCTCTCTCTCTCTCTCTCTCTCTCTCTCTCTCTCTCTCTCACACACACACACACACACACACACACACATACACAGAGAGAGAGAGAGAGAGAGAGAGAGAGAGAGTAGTCGCTTCCTGGACACTAGTCTATTGTCCGCGTCACCCAGGTGTTCTAGACGCTGACGCCGCGCGTGACATACGTACAGACGACTCCCTACTTGATGAAGCAGCCTTCCTACACTTATTTTTAGCTAAAGCGACATGTCAACTTAAAGGATTTCAATAGATAAATATCATTGGCCATAAGTCGTGACGTGTAAATTAAGCCACACTTCCCTTATCAACCACACTCCATGTCCGCCTCCCCATCCCCACTCCCTCCTTGTTTCTACATATATATTCTGACCTGCCATATACTTCAACTAACACACTGAGCATTGACGGAGAGAGAATGTAATGAAGGGATGTCCCGAGTCTCGGTACCCTGATGACGTCACTGATGATGTCACTGACGAGATACGTACGGTAATCCATTTCGAAATTGTCCATTCGAAAAAACGGAGCTAGACTGTAATGCTTTATATATTCTGAATTACCATATACTTTAATAAATATCTGGAATATAAAAACATTTCCATCCTGACTAATGATGAAGAAAAATCCAAAACACAATCTGTAATTTTTACGAACGGGGCCACAAAAAACTTATAATATCGAGAAGGAAACTACAGTCAGACTAGATTATGTTACATATTCTGAATACAAAAAAAATCTTTGTTTTCCAGATAAATAAAGAAGACACAAATTTCTTATTTTAAATTTGGAAATACGAATTATTATACTAGATTTTATTGGTTATTATTACCTGGAAAACATTACTTAATTTTTTTAAATCTTAAATTAAACACCAAAACAACCTTAGACGTGTTAATAAAAAAATTGAAAATTTACAAAATGACGAAAGTGCTATTTTAACCGGAAAGAAAAAAACAGCTGAGTAAGATTTTATTATATACTATATCTTGTTATACTTTTCTATTAACAAATTAAATGTCAAAACAATGCAAACTCCACTAATAAAAAAAAAATTATGATATATTGCCGAAGTAATTTTTTTGCACCTCTCCTCAATACTTCCTGCTCCTCTCCCCTCCTCCTCACACTCCTCCTCCCGCCTCCACCTTCACCTCCTTCAGCTATTCCTACACAGCAAGCCTTTAAATCACCTGGAAACACCTACGAAACCCTCGTAATTACGCTAAATATGTGACAGGACGGACGGGGTGGGAATCGGAGGGGCTTGGCGGGGCTCGACAGGGCTGGACAGGTCAGGACGCCAAGGATACCGTGTTGTGGTGTGATGTGGTGTGGTGTTGTGTGGTATGGTATGATGTGTGTGGTGTGGTGTGGTGTGGTGTGGTGGTAGTGTGGTGTGGTGGTGTGTTGTGGTGGTGGTAGTAGTGGTGTCGTGTGGTGCGGTATGGTATGGTGTGGTGGTGTCGTGGTGTGGTGTTAACTCTCCACTCTCACATACTTAACTGCCCTGTGTGTGTGTGTGCGTGTGTGTGTGTGTGACGCTGATCAGAGACGAGTCACAAAGCTCTATAATTGGTGTTTAACCCTTAAAGTGCCACTTGGTTTGTGTGTGTGTGTGTGTGTGTGTGTGTGTGTGTGTGTGTGTGTGTGTGTGTTATAATTATATTGTCCTGAATGTGCAGGTTAAAAGAGAGAGAGAGAGAGAGAGAGAGAGAGAGAGAGAGAGAGAGAGAGAGAGAGAGAGAGAGAGAGAGAGGTGGGGTGGGTAAAGGAGGAGTGAGAAGCATGGGGGTGGGGAAGGGTGACGGGCAGGGGAATGTAGAAAGGGAGAGGAAGAAGGCGACCTAAGATACACGTCAAAGGCAGCTCTAGCTAATGACAGCTGCCATGGAAAAAGGATAACAGATGTCATTTTTGTTAGAAATTTAAGTAGGAAAATTGCTTCATCAAACAGGGAGCCGTCTATACATGTAAAGGACTGCTGCACGTTGCTGTGCGTAACAGTACACACACGAAGGGGAGGCAGGAAACGAACATAAATGTTTTTTGCGGAGAAGAGAATCTTTGAAACATTTGCGCTACATAGTATCGCAATAATAATAACGAAAAATAAATTAATGAAAATGTTCACTGGAAACGTTTATGAGGCCAATAATGAACGTCCCTGTGCAGGCTTATTTTTTGTTCCGAATTGTGTATATACGTTTACAGGAGAGCACGTGTGTGTGTGTGTGTGTGTGTGTGTGTGTGTGTGTGTGTGTGTGTGTGTGTGTGTGTGTGTGTGTGTGTGTGTGTGTTTGTGTGTGTGTGTGTGTTGATCTAGTCACATTTGCAGTATTACAGTACACAAATTTAAGTCCCATGCACGGTGTCCTGCCCTTTTTATCTACCTTCATCCAGGCCCGCCTCTGATTCACGGGTGTCCTCTCCTCATAACACACCTGCCTCCCCCCCTTGCCAGGCATCGGTGTTTCTGTTTGGGAACTTACGATTCCTTCCATCGTGAAAGTATCAACGTTTTTCTAATTCTTTGTTGACGTTTTTTTTTTTTTTTTTTGTCATAAAATCTCCCATCATTTGTTCCGGTCGATTTAATACTTATAATATCGTAATTAAATCTCTCTCTCGAAAAAGAAGAAGAAGAAGAAGAAGAAGAAGAAGAAGAAGAAGAAGAAGAAGAAGAAGAAGAAGAAGAAGAAGGAAATGAAAGAAAAGAAAAGAAAGAAGAAGAAGAAGAAATATAATAATAATAATAATAAGAAGAAGAAGAAGAAGAAGAAGAAGAAGAAATATAATAATAATAATAAGAAGAAGAAGAAGAAGAAGAAGAAGAAAAAAAAAAAAAGAAGAAGAAGAAGAAGAAGAACATACTTTTCCCCTTTTCTACCTTCTCCCTTTACAAGAAACTGCTCTTAGAAAACACATCATTTTTGAGGCCACTTTTCGCGATGCCTTGATTTTTATCATTATACTGCTGGTTCAAGTTTTCATTCCTACATCTCTGACGCAGAATTGAATTGGGTGCAGCTGTTAACAAGGTATAGTACATTAGTAAATTTTTCTATAACATTATGAGT
Source organism: Scylla paramamosain (assembly GCF_035594125.1). Lineage (NCBI taxonomy): Eukaryota > Metazoa > Arthropoda > Malacostraca > Decapoda > Portunidae > Scylla > Scylla paramamosain. The sequence continues at coordinate 1,768,560 of NC_087151.1, read as the reverse complement.
GCTCTGGTAGCGCTGCACCCACGCTCCTGAATCTTGAATGCCGTCTCTCTTGAAAATCCACCACATTAACACGGATGGCAGTGGACAACGTAACGATAAGTAATAGCAGGTTAGATATTACTTTTTCATACCTAGTTACATCTTGTTATACCATAGTGCCCCCTAAATAAGTTGGTTTCTGTAATGACCGTCATGTTTGTATGGGTTTCTATGGTACACTAGTCTATTCTTTCAGTAATTTTTCTTTTAATATCGCGGAAAGGTAGGTCTTAAGAAAGTGTGTGTGTGTGTGTGTGTGATCAGAATGGCCTGCGGTCGTGGCAACAAAGACCTGACCCCATTTAAGGGGTTTATTAGGTGTTATTTATTTTTTTTTTTTTTACAAAGTACCACAGATTATTAGTTGGGTTCCCATACTGATTTTCTTTCTTTGTCTCATTGGTGGTACAGTTTCTTCACTACACCATCAGAATCACGAGAAACACATTTGGAAACTCCAATGACTTTCACTGGATCCTGATAAGAAGACAATGATCGAGGCAAGACACTCAAACGTTTGTGGCTAGATAATGAACTTAAATATTCCAAAGTATAGAAGACGTTCATACGTTTGAGGAAACACACCTAAGAAGCATCAAGAAGGTATTCACATGGTTTACCTAGCGTCAGAGACATTCCCTGAGAAGCACGCCACTTCCACTCATACGTTTTGAGAACACACCCAAGAAGCATGAAGTAATGTATTTATGTGGGTTACCATGCGTCAGAGACATGCACTGGGAGGCACGAGATCTTTACACATACGTTTCATAAGACTCCATAACTTAGATTAACATGTATTTCACCACGATATGTAAGATCACAGTAGCTGTTTTCAAACTGCAAGTGGGGCTATGGTCATAATGAAGTCAGTGCATATGATGAAGATAGATTATTGTAGTGAATGAATGAGCAAATGTGATTAATGCTATGTGTGCAATGTGGAGTGACGTAAAAATTTTAAAGTCTCTCAAGAAAATAATAGTATACCTGTGTGACCGAGATAGACCCCAAAGAAAAAGACAAATTGTAGGGTGGACTTACCCTATTTCCGGATGGCAGCAGCATCATCCGTTAAAAATATCAAACTCACCTAGCCCATACGTGTTCACTTCAGACAGAGCACAGCAGTTGTCGTGAGAACGCGTTATTCCATACACGTGAAGTTTGTGTCGATCAGGATTAAGTACGTAAGATTTCATGACAATTACTGATGTGCTTTCGCGAGGCAACTAAGCCGCCTTCTAGACACCAATGGAACCTTAGGAGTTCGTGTCGTGTTAAACGACACGAGTAGTAGTAGTAGTAGTAGTAGTAGTAGTAGTAGTAGTAGTAGTAGTAGTAGTAGTGAGTAGTAGTAGTAGTAGTAGTAGTAGTAGTAGTAGTAGTAGTAGTAGTAGTAGTAGTAGTAGTAGCAGCAGCAAAAAATGTTTCCAAATCATGTTATTGTAGGACTTTAGAGGACTCTCTCGGACTAAAATGTTATTACACACACACACACACACACACACACACACATATACACACGCTGGACATAATATACAATTGGGGAAAGTCTGGAGGATAAAATGAAACTAAAATATAAAACATACGTATACAGTTTGTAACAGGAGTTTCTCCGGATATTGCCAGAAGTGAAAGTACAAGTTACTCTAAGAGGAAAATGTTCTATGCACATATGCATTTTGAGATGTTGTCTGGCCGTGGCATGAAATTCAAGTGTGGCCTGTCATAAGATACAATGGCCGGGTCAGGTGGGTATCCATGGCAAGGATCTGAAATTGTGAATAATTCATTCATGAGTTTTGGAGCTTTACAGTATCCCGTGACGAGACGAGTGACAACAATGGACCAATACCGATTACAGATAAACATTACACAATGATAATATGGATGTAAAAAATGACAAATAAAATAACAGGCGTGGCATCATGCACTGCCCGGGCAGGGAGGGGGAAGGAATGAGGCTAGCAGCAAGTCAGCTGATTGTTAGTCAGGTTACAGTTTTTTTTTTTTTTTCTTCGAGATAGTGACGGTGAATACGTTCACATTGTATTACACAACTTTAAGTAATGTGAAGTGTGTGGAAAAGGTGTTCCTCCGCCATGGTAACCCGCCTGTTGCGGCCGTTGTACTCGTATCTGTCGCCAGGCCACACTTGAACTTCATACCACGGCTAAACAACGTCTTAAAATGCATATGTGCATAGAACATTGTTAACTTAGAATAACCTGTACTTTCACCTTTGGCAATATCCGCAGAAACTCATGTTACACCCTGTATAAAATGAAGCATTGCAATGGCACCTTGGTATTTCTCACTAAAACATACGTATTTATAAAATGAGACATTACAATGGCACTTTTTAAATGAAAACTTCAAGAATGTCATGAGTGGCAACACGACAAATGAGACATGTTGCAGGATTGTTATTATCTGCTGCTGATACGAGGATAGTTACACACACACACACACACACACACACACACACACACACACACACACACACACACACACACACACACACACACACACACAAACACACACACACACATCGGACATAATGATGACTCCCGCAAGTTTTGTCTATAATCGTGTATGCGACGCAAACATATTGATATCGTTACTTGGCTACATGGCTAGTACGTTTCTATTTCGTTAAATAAATAAATAAATATTACGAAAAGCATTTAAGTCAACAAAGATCAGGTCATTTTCTCCCAATGTCTTCTTGACCACGTGTTGTGCATTTATAACTTTATTTATTTATATATTTGTTTATTTATTTATTTGTTTATTTATTTATCTTGTCTCCTGCAGATGCACTGATGCGGTGAACAGCCTTACCACTGACCCAAGAGCCACATGTTCAGAACACATTTGACAGTCAGCCCCAGAAATAGTCACGTGTCGCCGCGTGGGAGTCACAGCTGCCCACACTAGCGACGCCCACAAATTTCTGGAAAGCATGTTACGACATCATATGTTATGTCTAGGTGCCACAGTTTCCGCCTGTCCAAGGACTGTCTTAACGCTACACAACCAGGAAGAAAATTTAATTCACAAGAATGAGCATGTTGCAAGAGAACAGCTGCCCTTCATGATCCTCTTTTTTATGTCTCAAAAACATACGTATAGCTGTATTTTAATGAAATAGGGAGTTCTATATAATTAGTAACTGTTTTGTACGTTAATTTGACCAGCAGCAACAGCCATTTACTCCATGACTCGTTGACTTTGAGATAATACTGCAGTCTTATCCTAGAAAAGAGAAAATTATTCGCAGCCTCTCCATGACCGGTAATTTACGAAGTAAGGTAAGTAGTACTCGAAAGTTTTTTTGTTTTTTTTTCTACGCACTCTGCAAACCTGAATTACCACCTCATACAAACCTCATGTCGCGTGATACGAACTGATTACTTTCATCAAGTCGCCATCACGTCAGCACAAGCGAGAGACAAGGAAACACTCTTGAGTAGTGGAGGTCATGCCTACAGCACAACCGAGACCAAAGACCAAACCTCCACCCGCTCACTCTTGCAATATGAGAATTAGAATACAATTTTTTTCTGCTTTGGTTCTGCCCATAAGGTGCCACAGTTTGTACAGGTTAAAGGGATGCCATTTCTAGGACACACGTGCACAGCAGCGCCAAGAACATAGAGAAGCAGAAGGAATGTCACTGACAGTCATTCACGGTGACCACACCCCGCTGAGCACTCCCTTGCTTATATCACGTGTTGTCGCCACGCTCTTCAAGTCATAATTGTGTCAGAAAAAATATATATCTCACTAACTCCATATAGCATTTTACTAAGCATGTAAAACTTAAGAATATTCATCAACGTGAATATCTAAGACGATGATATACTAAAATCTAGCGTCTATGAATTTGTGTTTGTAACATACGTAGATTTTAATAATAACTGGAATGGCTATCTCTTCTTGGAGCGTGTGGGTTCCAGCAGCCACATTGAGACATCCAGACTGGCTCACCGCACCATAGCCCCAAATTTGGCCTTAGATCTTTTCCCACAGTATGGACTAATCAGTGTGATAGACAAGCACTGCAAGCCCCGAGGTATGCATGAACACGTGAATTAGAAGTAGATGATGCCTCCATGGATAAAAGCAGGAAGATTCTTATGAAGTCAGTTCCAGATGTAATCACAAGCAAGGCGCTAAGGATGGAGGAAAGCAGTGCAGGAGAAACTAAGCCTAGACATATAGAGGAGATTCAAGAAAAGAGGCATAGTTTCTGACAGTTTCATTACCAATACTGCGTAACCAATAATGCATAGTTATTTTAGTATGGAGTATCTCACTGTAATGAATTGTGCTACCACACTGATAAAATATTAGATATACATTATACTGTTCAAGAAAGATATAAGGCTAAATCAGAAATAAATAAATAAAATATTTGTAATTGTATTTCAGTACTGTACACAGGACTTGGACTCCAGACCAGCCATGAAACTGTGTATTTGTATTTGCCCATGGACTCGTGATGCATATCGACTTATGCTCGCAATCCAAACTCATTTACATGTTTTGCGGTGGTTTGCTGCACACGAGCAGCTGTGGCGTCCTGTTGGCGTTGGGGAGAAGAAATGTACCCGTCCCGCACACCAAGGGGAGGATCGCGCCACCCTGAGGAAAGACCCGAGCTGGCATATCCTATTCAGAGGAAGACACATACACTCCTGACCTATGAGGTAAATAAGTACATCATCGGCACTTTTTTCCTTTTTTGTCACCAGGGAGTGGTGGCGGCAGATCCACTAGAAAAAGTCGCACCGATGGTCACAAGACCTTGACATTCATACTAGCTATGTGCACGTGAGTACTTGGCGAGTGAAGACATTTTGACATCAAAAGTAAGTGTTTGCTCTTTCTCCATAACACATAAACTATCACTCAGAAAATTAAAAGCAACAGTGAACCACTCTACCATCATGCCTGAGTGACACACCAAGACAGAGAACGAAAGGAAGAAATTGTAAAAACTTGATACCATCCCTTGAAGAAAACACGTGTCGAGCGGAATCTTTTCCAGTAAAACAGCGACCCTGAGTTTTGTGAGATGTTCCAATTTTTTGATCGAATGTCCTTCTGGGGGCCAGGCAGGGTGTGGTCAAACCGGGGCGGAACAGCCAAGGTCACGGAGACACGCCTCTACATTCGGGACACCTGAGCCTATGCTTAAATGTCGTCAGGCCTACTTATGCATATCTATACCTCACTTTTTTCTTTTACTTTTTTTCTTTCTCCCTAAATTCTTTTTTTTTTATTCTGTTCTTCGTCTCCTACTTCTTCTGTTCTTCTTCTTCTTCTTAAGTGTTGCTAGGCCCGCTTATGCATATCGATATCTTTTTTTGTCTCTCCCTTGCTTCTTTTTCTTTATTTATTTTTTTCTTCTTGTTTTTGTGCTTGTTTTTGTCCTCTTCGTTCTTGTTTTTATTACTGTTGTTATTCATCTTTTCCTTTTCATTATAATATTATTATCGTTGATTTTCTGGTTGTTGTTGTTGTTGTTGTTGTTGTTGTTGCTGTTGTTGTTGTTGTTGTTTTTGATGTTGTTGCTGCTGCTGCTGCTGTTACTGTTGCTGCTGCTGCTGCTGCTGCTGCTGCTGCTGCTGCTGCTGCTGCTGCTGCTGCTGCTGCTGCTGTTGTTGTTGCTGCTGCTGCTGCTACTGCTGCTGTTGTTGCTCTTGTTGTTTTTCTTGTTATTATTATTAGTTTTGTTCTATTCTGCAAATTAAAAGAAAAATTAAAATATACAAACTCTATGTTGAATATTGCCGTATAAGTGAACACACACACACACACACACACACACACACACACACACACACACACACACACACACACACACACACACACACAAGCATACACACACACACACACACACACACACACACACACACACACACATGGTAATTCATCACATCCTCTGCCTTAGTAATTGTGTGTATTTTTAGCCCAAACTTGGCCAGTAGACGGTGGCCTGCCGGGAGGGATTGTCAAGGAACCATAGTAACTACTGGAAAGTTATTGCTACTTATGAAACTAAATATTTTAATATTCAAATATAACTTACTTCAATTTTTAAACGCACAGTACGATAAAAATATTTGATGATTTTGCTGAACAGATACCACTACTACTACTACTACTACTACTACTACTACTACTACTGCTACTGCTACTACTACTACTACTACTACTACTAATAATAATAATAATAATAATAATAATAATAATAATAATAATAATAATAAGTCAACACACACACACACACACACACACACACACACCTTTTCCTTATACACAGCATCAGGATTGAGTAACTCAACAGTTGCAACACCTCATATAGTGTCAGGAGAACACGCCTGCATTGCCACTGCTGACGCTAAGTCCTTCAGCCTGTCCCGTACAGACGTTGCCTTTCCATTAACCAAGACCCTTGGCACAAATCTTACATCTCAGTCCTTGTGAAATCCTATTGCATGAATTAAACCTGCAGACTCATATATATTTATTTTTTCCTTCACCACATTCATTGACGGGTCGTATGTCTGTGCCCGCCATTGTGTTGAGGCGACGCCTCTCAAACACATCAGGAACCGTAATCTCAAAACATTCCGATGCCTTCCCTCGACTGCTTTTACCTGGTTATACTGGGAGTTATTAGGAATCTCCAAGGTGTTTTCGGAATTTCAGTGATAGTTGGAAAAGAATTCTGCATCATCAATAGCGAGAACATCCATGAGAAACAATAATTCTCTCTATGTTTTTTTTTTTTCAAAAATAATCTTTGTGGGACCCTTTAACATTTAAAAACATGTGTCCTGAACTGAGACTATGCAGAAAGAGGTGCTCCAGCAGCAGCCTGGCACCACTGCAAGCACAACCATGGCAAAGACCGCAGTAGGGACGAGGTTCCGCCGAGGCGAGTGGGCGAACACTGATGAGTAATTGTAGAGTCACGATCCAGTGTTTCTTTATCACCTCGCCGCCATGTACATCAGAGCCAAGGCCAGGCGAAGGGACGTAATGTGCGCAAGCTTTTTTTTTTCTTTCTTTCTTCCTTTTCTTTTCTTTTTTTTCATGTGTTCTATAATAGCGTCTGGGACAACTCTACAGTCTCTCAGTGAACACATGACTATACACACCAACACATCCAAAATCCCTCACTCACTCGTCATCATCCTTTAATCTTGGCCCGGATTTTGAAACACCTTAGGCTCTCACAAGAACGTTTCTCGAAGGCCGCAGAGATGGTCAATCAGGTTCTCATGAGTGTTTTTCTCACTGATGGAGTGAAATCCTTGTTAAACTATCACTGAGTCATGAAAAATATCCTTGAAAACTCCCAATAACTTCCGCTTTAGCACATCAAAAATATTCGGGTAAGATGCGGAAATGTTTGAGAGCTCGGTCCGTTGGCTGGAACTCTCAAGCAGCCTGAGGGCCTAATAAAGTGTGGATCGTGACTCGACAAGCGTGACGGCTGCAGGGTGAGGCAGTGAGGCGGATTCGGGCTGCAGGGTTGGGATGGTGAGGAGTGGTGATAAATTACTTCTATCTTCACGAATCACCCTGAGTCACAAGCACAAATAACGCCGAGTGAAGGTTGTAATAGATATATTATCTAACTATCCATACTATCATAGTCACAATATCTTAATCACACAGCATTGCCTTCCTCTGTTGCTACGTCCAACCGGTGAGTTTTTTTTTTTTTTTCATTTACCGAGATAATTACAGGTAACTCCCAGAGAAATAAACTCCCAGGTGACCGTCTGACCTTCTCTCCCTGACGGTGCTGAGCTGCATGTGGTCGAGCAAAACACACGAACAAACACCCCGCCCCCAACACACTCATGCCCTCCTATACCACCTGGACACTCGTAATCTGCAGTCCTCCTATAGTCTTTCAGATCAGTTCTTGTTCAAGTGGTGCAAAGCTGGTTAGAAGTAGAGTAACGATGTATCCTCTCTTCCTCTCTACCTTACGTTCCTCCTATCAACCTTAAGGCCTCTGACCTGCTCATAATCTCACTAAAAGATCTAACAGTTTATATATTCCTAGCAGGTTAAAGGGCATGAGAATGAGTAGAAATCTGAAACATAGTTAAAGTTAATGATGTAATGTTGTTCGACTATTAACCGTGCACACAAGTACAGGCACATTATTCCTCTGGACTTTTTCCCTTCCGTGACTTATCTTATCCGTGAACATCTTCCCATCTAGACATCCTCCCCGTCCTTGTTCATGTGACCACCCTAACCTACCCTAACCTTGCCTGTCATGAACCACAATGATTTCGGTACGCCGTCGTAAGGCAAAGCTATCAGATGTATTAGGGGAAGATATACGCGGAGAGAAATGAGTGGAGGGAAACACGTCCAGGAGGAAATCTTTGAGTGTGGTAAATGTCGGGGAGGAAACATAGCAAAGTGGGGAAACAAAATGACAGCATTCCATTGACGCAAATGGGCTTTTTCTTGGACAGCTTTCTCAAACGACGGCATTCTCAAACACTTCAGCGTCTCATCTCGACACTTTTAATTAACAGCCTTTTTGTGGAAATCATTAAGGTTTCCATGGATGTTTTCATGATCTTAGTGACAGCTGATCAAGATATTTCTCTCATCAGTAGAAAAATATGAATAAGAACTTGACCAAACATCTCTGCCACATGTAGGCCTGACGGTTTCTTGAAGCTTCCCTTATTCTCTTATGAGAGAGCAAAACCTCTCTAAATCTGACCACTTGTCATCACACTGTCACGTGCAGGACATTATAATAACTTGTTTGCGAGGGAGAGTGGCGGGGAGGCACCACACCTTGGGAGAAGACTTTTTTTTCAGGTCAGTATCTTTGTTTTTTCTTTTTTATTTTTTTTACCTGATATCACGAGAATCTCTGAGTTGTTGCCAGATGCAGGTGTGCCCAGAGACAAAAACGCTGGTACGCAATACATATTTGGATGCGTCCGTTCTTTACTGTCCTTTTCTGACAGTTTACGGTCAGTCTTTTAATAATTCTGAAAAATAAAACCATAAAAAAAATATATATATATGGGCCAACACACACACACACACACACACACACACACACACACACACACACACACACACACACACACACACACACACACACACACACACACCTCACGTACTACTTTTTTTTTTTTTTTTTTGCATTACTGGGCTCATCAATTTTTTTTTTTCTTTTCATGTTTCTAATAACAATTTCACAAAAATCCTGCACCATCGACGGGAAAAGCTCTCATGAGAAGCAGACCTATCAATCGTCAGTGTCCATTGAAGTCCTCATGAAAGAACAAAAGGTTTCAGAATGCGGGCCCTTCATTATGGTGGGAAAAATCAATACACAAAAACATTTTAATTTGCTTCTTTTTACATACAAAGACACTGATTCATATAACACTAGAAATCCTTGATGTTTCCTGTTCTTTGCTTGTTATCAGTAATTTTTTTTTATGATAATAGAATAATAATTGTTTGCTTTACCTTCTTTTTTCTGTTGTCATCACAAAATTAATGTGGAAGACAACACAACCATACATTAACATAATTTCAGTAATACTTCAGCTTCTTTTGATCACTGTACACTGAGAGAGAGAGAGAGAGAGAGAGAGAGAGAGAGAGAGAGAGAGAGAGAGAGAGAGAGAGCGCTTACCTTTTGCTTACGCCATATGAGCCAAACATCACCTCAAGAAGCAGCAATTCAAGCACGTGCTGAGGGCGACTCATCACTAAACACTCGTACACACTCCCCTGAGGCACCGTGCCGTCACACTCCCCACGGCCTTCCCTCCACCAACAGAACACTCCTCGCCACGCGCTACCAAAATTACATGCAAAGATCACGTTAAGCTGTACGATAATAATAAATATGAACAGTCCTTTATAAACCTACATAATGAGTATCATGTACAAAACACCGGGGAACAGGACTGTTAAGCGCCTTGTCAAGCTTAGTAAGATGTGAATTTAGTTTTGAGAGACACCATTGAGGGCTAAAGAAATGATGGAGCAGATCAGATCCATATGTGTCTATTGTTATGTAAAGTTTTGTTCAGCAAAGTTTCTATAAGGCTACTCCAATTGAACTTCGTAAGATGTGGAGGTTCAGAGTTTAGAGACACCACTAAGAGTAGGAGTGATGGAGCACCTCAGACCTTTCGGTGCCCATAACTTTAGTTTTGCTCAGTAATATCTAAGGTTACTCCTGTGGAACTTCGTAAGATGTGGTGGACGTTTAGAGAACACCTCTGAGAAACACCACTGAGAGCTGAAGTGATGGAGCACCTCAGCCCTTTAGGTGCCCGTAGCTTTAGTTTTGTTCAGTAGAATCTAAGGCTACTGTGATGGCATGTTTTTGTTATTAACACTCAAAGACTTACATTTCAACGTTCATCATTATTTATTAACGCTATATTGTCCTGTACAACACACTGCACACAGGTGATGCCTTACTTATTTGGTACTAATTGATTTTGTCGCATTCACCAGAGCTCTGTGAGTCGATGATCATTGGCTGAAATCAGTGACAGCATCAGAAATAGCACATTCTCGGTGCTGCATTCTTAGTTGTTTGGGTGCTTTACTTGAGCAATTACTCATGTTTTCAAGAGTGTTTCGTGATTTTCGTAACAGTTAAACAAATATTTGTATCACTGATGAATAAGAATACTTAATAGAAATCTACTAATCACTTTTGTGGCCTTTTAAAGTAGTGGGAATGAAAGATCAAAACGTTTCCAAATACAAGCCATGCTAAGTACAGATTCCCTAGATGATGGTTCGGAAGCCGGTTACTCCTCCTCATCTAATTGCCCGCTGTAGTGTTACTGCAGTGGTTTGTCACGTCGATATTACACTTTGGTCAAAACCTGTTAACAAACCAAGTATTAGATGCAGAACACATTGCTATCTATTCAATAGCTAAAACAAAACAATGAAATTATTTACCCGGATCTTATGGCACACGTGACAGTATTGACAACATCATCCCTAAGATCAGTACAGTTATCGACATTTATCTGTGATAGTTGTAAGTAGAGTCGCGTGTACTCTGGGCGCGACTTTTACAACACAGATAGAGAGCGACAACTTCCATTACTCCTGGTGGGGGAGGCAACGCCCAAACATTTGGTGAACATAATGGAGACATTGACAGAGAAAATAAGGGACAAGACGGGGAAGCTGTTAAATTAACAGATAAGAGAGAGAACAGGTACGTGGGTCACCCAAACTGCACAGCTGAAAACACGCATGTGTTTTCTCTCTCTCTCTCTCTCTCTCTCTCTCTCTCTCTCTCTCTCTCTCTCTCTCTCTCTCTCTCTCTCTCTCTCTACAATGTAACGTCACCTAACGAAAACATAGTCAAGCTACATAGAACCCTGGAACTCAGCCCAGTGCCTCATAAAGAAATCATATGTTAGCATCTCACTGCCGCATACAGCAGTGGCTTCACCGTGACCCCGACATGGGAGACTTGGCAGGTGCGGTGACCTTTCTTGGGATGATTTGAGACTGTGCAATGCAAGGACGCCAGATTCTCTGACATACAATATAATTCATAAGCATATCCTCGTGTGTGTGTGTGTGTGTGTGTGTGTGTGTGTGTGTGTGTGTGTGTGTGTGTGTGTGTGTGTGTGTGTGTGTGTGTGTGTGTGTGTGTGTGTGTGTGTGTGTGTGTGTGTGTGTGTGTGTGTGTATGTGTGTGTGTGTGTGTGTGTGTGTGTGTGTGTGTGTGTGTTTATGTTACAACAACAGCATGAAGTGAACAGACACGACTCCATCGAGGAAAACAAGTGCCTATTTACTGGGACAGCCTCTTAGTGTTGCCAGCGTAAGAATACGTAAATCAGCTAAATACGACTATATATTTAACAGACATTCAAAATGGATCTCTGAGATCTACAAGAAAAGGAAAATGGTAGATTTGCCGAGATCTGCACACATATCATTGAGCCCTGAAGAAAGCAAATCGATGGAGAGATACAGCCTGGAGGTGAGCACTGACTCGTGAGGGTAATGAATGAAATGACGACACTAGTTTGCCACAGCGACTATTTGTAATACATCCGTACGAGTATATTGTTTAATGTTGTTGTTTTTTTGTTTTTTTTTCTTTCGTCTAAGACTTATTTCAGTGTTGTCTGCGTCAGACAAACAGACACCGGTCACATGTATGGCAGCAGTCAGCTCCACGCAAGAAGCGTCCTTGAGGGCTAGGCGTTTCCTTTCTGCCAGGCACCAAGGCCCTCCATGAATTAATCAGCGAGCACTGCCATGTACTGCTACACACAGTACAACACCTGCCACCACCATACAAACTTGTACACACCTGGAAAATTTTACAAGACAAGGCTGGAAGGTGGGAAGTCATTTTTATTTTGTTGGAGTTACTATTAAGATAAACTCACGAGGCATGAATAATTGAATTTTGTCTCGGTCGCCTTCCCAGATAACCTCGCCCTTCCTCATCCCACGACAGTCACCTCAGTCCCCTCTGCAGGTGCAAGAAACATGACAACTGGAAGTGGTGAATTTTAATAAACCATTTCACGATTATTATTATTATTAATATTATTTACCTCATCTTGTAGCGATACTCTAACACCTTTCCCATCGTGCAAATTTTATACTCTTTCTTTTTTTTTTTTACTTGAGCTCCGGCAAGACGTGAGGACGAGTGACGCAATAAAACGGGGAAATATTCTATGGTTAGGCTAGTTTTTATTGGCTGACCGTAACACGGCACCGCTTCGGGACTCCACCGCAGGCTGTGATGGCTCTCCCCAGGTACTTTCCCTTATAAAACTTGTCTCTCTCGCCTCGTCTTTCTTATGCAATCTCTCTCTCTCTCTCTCTCTCTCTCTCTCTCTCTCTCTCTCTCTCTCTCTCTCTCTCTCTCTTGCTAATGGATGAAATATGCCCCAATACACAATGAAGCAGCCTCCCCAAAGGTCGCTGTTTCGTGCAGTGTTTCGTTCGAAGATGAAAAGCAGAGAGCCCCGATGCCGTAAGACGCGGCGCGAAAGGTCAGTTACCATACGAGCTCCTCCCTCACCCTCCCTCACCATACCATCTCTCTCCTCAACAATTCCTCCAGTCATCCATCGAGTGGTAGTAGTAGTAGTAGTAGTAGTCGTAGTAGTAGCAGTAGTAGTAGTAGTAGTAGTAGTAGTAGTAGTAGTAGTAGTAGTAGTAGTAGTAGTAGTATTGTTGTTGTTGCTGTAGCAGTATGAGGAAAAGAAAGAGGAAGAGGAAAAGGAGTGTAATTAGTAGTAATAATTATAAAATTATTAAACTAGTGATAGTAGCAGTAGCAATAGTAGCAACAGCAGCACCAGCACCAGTAGTAACAGCAGCAGTAACAGCAACAGCACCAGCGGTAATAACAGATTTCCAGTTTCTATACTCCCAGGCAAGCGATGGGAGGAGGCGCCTGAGGAAAATGTTGAACTCCCTCGGGTACTAGGATTATACAACTCCGCTCACCTACTGCCGGGCTGGCTGGGTTGGCAACTATTTTTTTTTTTTTTGTTTTCCTGTGTGTGTAAAGAGTGAGACGAGGAAGACAGTGTTAGTTGCCTTTACGTCCGTCTCTCTCTCTTACATCCGTCTCTCTCTCTCTCTCTCTCTCTCTCTCTCTCTCTCTCTCTCTCTCTCTCTCTCTCTCTCTCTCTCTCTGGAGCTAAAATAGTGGACTAGTGAACTTCGAAACACAGAGGTCAAACCCTACACACTACCACCGTCTTTCTCCTCCTCCTCTTCCTCCTCCTCCTTCTCCTCCTCCTCCTCCTTCTCCTCCTCCTCCTCCTCCTCCTCCAGCTCACGAAGGTATTTTTTTTATGGAATCCACTTTTTTTTTCATCTCTCTCTCTCTCCTCCTCCCTCTTTAGCTGTCGGCTGATCGAGCTACCAGGTATAGCTAGTAGTGTCTTGCATGCCCGTCCTACTACAAACAGGTTCCCGTGGCTCTCGGGGCGTGGTCGTCACCTTCCTGAAGAACACACGCGTCGCTGCATTTCTCGTCTAGTGCCCTTTTTTAACAAAGTGCTTTTGTAGTGCTCATTTTTTCCTTCCTTGCCTTCCTCCTTTTCTCTCCGGTGAAGATTCGCTGTGTTAGGACATTGTTAGTCTTCCCTTGTTGCTATTTTTAGAGGAATTTACGTAAACTAATTAAGTTTCTACCAGAGTCCTTTTTTGTGTTAGAGAAACCAGCTCTGGACGAAAAAAAAAAATGGAAAAATCTCGCTCACAATGTCGTGTTCTAAACGAAATAAAAAAGCAAATAGCACGGCCAGTTAAATTCCTGGGGTGTCTTGATGTTGCTCTCTTGAAACTGTTTAATTCATAGGAAATAGAAAAAACATAGGAAACTGAACATTTTGTGCAGTGAGGCCACGGGAGTTGGGGAGGTATGCAGTTTAGAAGAGCATTTATCATGGAAATAAAGATACAAGGTAATAAGAGATGTAGCACTGCAGCAGTGAGTGAGAGAATCAAGACAGGAAAAGACAGGTCTTACAGGAAAGGAATCAATGAGACGAAAAGCTTTTGACTCAGCCCTATTAAGGACGGCTGTGTGAGTTGAACCTCTACATACGTGGGAACCATATTTACTCGTACATGGATGGATAAGACCTTGGAAAGAGTTAGCAACTGAGAGGAGGAAAAGTATTGATGGAGGCGACACAGGACACCCAGTTTGATGGAAACTGTCTTAGCAAGAGAAGATATGTGAAGTTTCAAACTGAGATTTTTACTGAAGGGCAGTCCAAGTATATTCAGCGTGAAGGAGGAAAATAGCTGAGCGTCATTGAGGAAGAGAAGAGAGTTATCTGGAAGGTTGTGTCGATAGATGAAGGAATTTTGAGGCACTGAACAGCATAAGGTTTATTCTGCTCCCTTTGCAATTAACTGAGAGAGTAGAAGTTAAACACTATGTTGCTTTGGGAGAGCTCAGCTACAGAGATAGAGGAGATGACGCTCTGGATGAAATAGAGGGGAAGATGACGAAGAGAATTGTTGGAGAGATTTTGGCTCGATGCCAGAAGTCACGAGAAGATGAACTGGCAAGACTTTAATATTTCTTATTGATGAATGAGTTTTCAGTAAGTTGAAAACATATTCATGATCTCAAACAGTATGGAGGACATGAGTTTCAGATGTAAACTTAATGCTCGCCTGTGTGCTGCCTCTCTGTCCTGAACAGCACGAGAGGAGGATGAGTTGAACCAAGGTTTATGACCTTTGGGAACAGAAAAAGTATGTGGAATGTGAACCTCCATACCAAAGATGATCACCTTCGTTATGCTCTCTAGACAGGCAGAAGCATCTCTGACACTGAAGCAAAAACCATTCCAGGGAAGGACAGAATAGTGCCATCTCAAGTCCTCCCACTTAGCAAGCAGACTAGTGCCACACGCATCTCTGCTTTGATGAGTACAGAGGCAGTATTGGGGCGATGGGTCTTGTTCAGTGCTGTTTCTTCACTTTCTTATTTTTCCTTCATTCCTTTTGGTAATTACATGAACTAATATGTGAGCAGTTTCCCTTTGACGTTAATTTTTTTTAAGGGAATTTACGCAAATTAGTACAATTTTCACCATCCTTTTATTTTTATTTTTTTCGTAACTACTACATGAGGACTTGCATTATTTCATGAAAACTATGTAAACTAGTTAAATGTTCACCATCGTCTTTTTTTTTTCTTTTAGTAGCCACAAGCCACTTCTCTCTCTCTCTCTCTCTCTCTCTCTCTCTCTCTCTCTCTCTCTCTCTCTCTCTCTCTCTCTCTCTCTCTCTCTCTCTCTCTCTCTCTCTCTCTCTCTCTCTTTTTGTCCTTTTTTTTCAGTATACGCATTACACACGTAAGATTTCATAAGCGTAGACGAGATGGGATTTCCAGGAAAGGCTCACAGTGAAACTCCCCAACGATCAGCTACTAGGTGTCTTTGCGACCCATTATCAAGTAGAACCGATGGCTCAGCACGCCCTTGGCAACGGCGCGCGGGTACGAGTAAATATAACAAGTAGATTCCCCACTGTTGACAAGGATGTTCACGATAGGACTTCCCGGTGAGTTAATCATGAGGACGCAACTGGTTTCACATTTTCCTTTTTCGCCTTCTTGTTTTTCCTTCCCCTAATTCCAGCATGTGCAAGTAACGCATCACTAACCATCGAGTAAAAATAGAGCCTTTATATCGCCAGTCACGGTAAGGGTGTTGCATAACGTGAGGGGAAGGAAAGCCACAGAGATTCTGTAATTGTTTTATGGTGAAGTTATTGACAATATTGTGTGGACGTGTCTGGTGCACCTTGTATTGTGGGACTGATGTGCTTGTGGTTTAATGTAATGAGAGTTGAGATGGTGGTAATGATGATGATAATGATGATTATGACAATAACAATAATGATAATGATAATAATAATAATAACAATAATAATAATAATAATAATAATAATAATAATAATAATAATAATAATAATAATAATAATAATAATAATAATAATAATTGTTATGCTCTACCGGGGGCGGTAACGGGGGATCAGCGACTCCTTAGGGGATGCGCCCCTACGTTCTATCTGATCTGCCAATGGCATAGCATGTCTTTACTCCCAACACCTCTACCTCCAGGCGTCGGGTTGGAAATGTGTACACTCTACACTTCTAGGACGGTAATTTCCCCGGCAATGGCGGGAGGGGGGATCACCATCCCTGTCCCCAACGGGGGCCTCTGCAGCACAGCGGGGTCCCCCGGGGTCGTCTGTTGGCCCGCCCAATTATGCCTTAAGCTAGGGTACATCACCCTCGACGATGTTGTTCCCGCGGTGGCCGGGACGTGGGTGAGCCGTCTCCCACAGTCAACTGCACTGCTTTACTTTGCAGAAGTGCCGGCAGGGGCATGCAGGAGGGGCGTTGTGGCTCTGGGTTAGGCTGGTCGAGGTGGTCACCACTGGTCGCTGTCGGGGTCAGTTGATCAAGTGTGGCATTCACCATCCGTAGAGTTTTTCCTAACACCCCCGGTCACCCAGGCTCCCAGGTGTGGCACTCGGGAGAATTCCACTTGTGGATGTCGTTCTAGTTCACTGAACACCTTCCAGTCCTGTAAAACACTCCAACTAACCCCTGCGGCGTCAGAAGGGTCGATGATGGAGGCGCTGACAAGGAACGTCCCCCGGCGCGCCGTGAGCACAAACGTCCGCGCTCCGTGAGTCTGATGATGGGATGCTGCACGTTAGCCGTAGCTAGTCACGAGACTCGGAGTCGATCCTCCGGGAGACACTGAAGGAGACGCTGACAGGAGGCTTCCTGAAGACGAGGCTCGCCTGTTTCTGTCCTGGAGCCGAATCCACAAAACTTAACGACAGGCTAGCGACAGGTGAGTGTCGCTAATAGCGACATGTCGCTAAATGGTATCCACAAACGCATCGCTGGTTTGTTCCAGCGAAGGATGTCGTGGCTCTCCGTGTCCCCACAAGAGGGTCTTTGTCCCAAGCGCCAGGCCCACTGTGACCCTCATAAAAGGGGTCACGCTGACGGAGCTGAGTCATAGGCCTCACGACCGCGTCTACTACTATCTCGCAGCTCCTGTGCCCGCCAGTGGCCACAGGCGCGCTCCTGGGTACTTGTGTGTGGGTATTTGTGCGTGGTGGTGTCTGTGTGTGTGGTTACTTGTTTGTGGGTTCGTGCGTGTTGCGTAACAGTAACAACAACAACAACAACAACAACAACAACAATAATAATAATAATAATAATAATAATAATAATAATAATAATAATAATAATAATAATAATAATAATAATAACAACAACAACAACAACAACAATAATAATAATAACAACAACAACAACAAGAACATCAGCAATAAATTTCATAATTATAAATAAATAATAGAAATATCTAATGATAAACCAGGTTGACTTCCTTACAGAGGTGTCCACACACACACACACACACACACACACACACATAGACATTTTATATTTAGTGTTAGTTATGAAGGTTAACTTGATTCACAACTTGGGTAGGAGGCAGGAGCGGAATGTGACAGTAAAGACCATCACGAAATCAGGCTTAACATGACATGCACAACCTAAACTTGATGTATAGAGTACCTGATTTTAGGAGAACATATTCCAAAAGGTGAAGGGAACACCCGCGAAGTCTTCTGGGACAGGTCACTTCATGATCTGAAGTTAGAAACACAAGTAAGGTCAGGTCATTTCAGGGAAGGAGAGGGGAAGTCACAACTGCCACACCAGCATGGGAATTAGTAGGAACACGAGGTGGTGGCGGGAAAGGTCAAAGGCATGCCAGTCTGGAACCAGAATATAAAGAACTAGTTAAAGAGTCATTGACAGGATAAAATATCGTTCCTCTTATATAGGAACATAAGAAAATAAGGAAGCTGCAAGGAACCGTCAGGCCTATACGCTGCAGTCCCTGTATGAAACAAAAGAGTCGAGCAGAAATTATCCCAAGTGGAGCGTAGGGACGCAGTGTATCCTTAATAAAATTATTTAAGTGAACAAAAAAAACGGGTGTAGTACCTAAAAAAAATAGTAATAATGATAATTGTTGAGACAGGACAATGCAGTTCCAATATATATATATATATATATATATATATATATATATATATATATATATATATATATATATATATATATATATATATATATATATATATATATATATATATATATATATATATATATATATATATATATATATATATATATATATATATATATATATATATATATATATATGAAATGTTAGATTACTACCCTAAATTCAGTTACAGACAAAAATGCTTTAGTCTGTTATAATGGTTATAAGCTACACAAATTCAGGTCTTAAAATGCTACAAGCAAAATTTGGTTTACAAATAAGGTCGTGGGTGAGTGGAACAAACTTAGCAAGAACGAAGAAGATGCACAGACACTGGACGGCTTGAAGAGGAGGTTGAATAGACTGATGGATGAAGATGTTTTAAGTGATCAGAAGCTACCTCGTGTGCAAGCCAACTGGCCTTTTGCAGCCTTCTTGGTCACCCACCCACCCACCCACACACACAAGAATATTTCCTAAGAGTGCACTGAAATTCATCTTTGCCTCGGAGTTATAAATAGGAAAAAGAGCAGCCCCTACACAATCACCTTTACACGTAGATCTCTTACGGAAGCATACCTAGAAAAAATGGTACACATATAAAGAGTAAATATAATTTATTATTGTTATTATTGTTGTTGTTGTTGCTGTTGTTGTTGTTGTTGGTGGTGCTGGTGGTGATGGTGGTGGTGGTGTTACTGCTGATGTTGTTGTTTCCCTTATTAAAAAAAAAAAAAATAATAATAATAATAATATTAAAGTAAGCGTATCGACTATCCAGTCCTGAGATGAACATTCACAGCTGTACAAGAAGTAAAATTGATCGGTGTGACACTATAACTGTACTACGTAGTATCAGAAAACGAGCGTTTGTATATGAGAGAGAGAGAGAGAGAGAGAGAGAGAGAGAGAGAGAGAGAGAGAGAGAGAGAGAGAGAGAGAGAGAGAGAGAGAGAGAGAGAGAGAGAGAGAGATCAGCAAGACTTCACAAATAACATCCACACTTGAGGCTCGAGGCCAAACCAGCCGAAATGAACAGGGAATTTTCGTCCAGCCTCAGGGAGATTCAGGGTCACTGGGGATGATTCTGCATGCGCCGCGCCAGTGCCAGGAAGGACGAGGAAGTCATCGCCAGGCAGAGCACGTTTTCTTTCATCCACAAACTCCTTGGTATTTTCTCGTCTCATATATAATATTTCTTCATTCTTGCCCCATTTCATCACCGCTGTACACCTTGGCGATGAAGTCACGCCGCCGAGGTCAAACGTGTACATATTTAGTGTGTGTGTGTCACCAAATATAGTGATGTATCATAGCCGACAGTATACGAAATTTAAAAACTGCATTCATACCTTCTATTTTCCATGAATGCAAAGAGATATTTCTTGGATTGCTTATACAGGGTTATACGAAACAGACTATTGGCATCACAGACCATAATTACATTCATGTGCAATATATATTCATAAATGCCATGATCACAGAAAAGAAAGAGGTTATGATCACAGATGTCAAAGATATTACATGAAACTTCTGCACTGGGACATCTTAGTATAAGCAGTCGACACACACACACACACACACACACACACACACACGCATACACACACACATCGTTCACATGCAGGAGAGAAGAATTGCTCGTTTTCCGTTCCTGCCGGGAAAACAAAGTCACATGCTTCTCAGCTTGCGTCATGTTCCTTACTTACTCTCTGGCAGGGGAACAGCCACTACGGTGTGAAATAATACAAGTCTCTGCCCTTTCCGTGATTCGAACCCGGAACCCGTACTAGTGGAAGTAAGACTGAAGGACAAGGACGCACGGCTACATGCAGATATCATACCATTACGGCAGCGGTCAGTGACGGTTAAGTTACGCAGTAATGAGGAAGATGTTTCTGCTGTTGAAGTAGTAACTTTCACCACGCTGATCCTAAAATTAAGGATGCTGCATGGCGCGTCCCTCGACCTTACACAGGTAACCCCTTCCTTGTTGCCCAGTGATGTTGTTGTTGTTGTTGTTGTTGTTGTTGTTGTTGTTGTTGTTGTTGTTGTTGTTGTTGTTGTTGTTGTTGTTGTTGTTATTATTATTATTGTTGTTGTTATTATTGTTGTTGTTATTATTATTATTATTATTATTATTATTATTATTATTATTATTATTATTATTATTATTATTATTATTATTATTATCAGACGTGGCCAGAGACCACGCCCCTGCAGGATTCCAGCATCTCCCTCTCCAGAGTTTCCCTCGCTCCCTGTTGTCGTTATTATAATTAAGATAAAACTCACCCTTGTCAATGCAACGCTCAATTCGCGTCACGCCACCCCCGTCGGCCTATCCATGAGCGTGCCGCTGAGTGTGGAAGGCGCCGTTGGCAGCCTCCTCCCATGCGCAGATTAATAATAATAATAATTACACTGTGTGTGTTATATGTACATTTACTGCTACAGTCTCTCTCTCTCTCTCTCTCTCTCTCTCTCTCTCTCTCTCTCTCTCTCTCTCTCTCTCTCTCTCTCTCTCTCTCTCTCTCTCTCTCTCTCTCTCTCTCTCTCTTCTTTCCGTGACAGTAAAAAGTGGGAATGTGGACAGTGGTATCAACAGCACATGTTTGGATAGAGCGATAAGTTTGGCCTTGATCATTGATAAATAACAGAAAGAGATTAGGTGACAGAACAGAATCTCATTTTGCTCAAAGTTCTCAGAAGCCACTTTATGTAAGTCACCTGGCTTTTTGTTGTCTTCTTATATTCGTTCCTTATTATGTTACCCCCCGGCCCCCATATTTACACACTCGAACATTAGAGCATAAGAAATAAGGGAAGCTACAAGAAGCCATCCAACACTGAATCTCCTTGCTTCAGGTTCATTATGCCAGTCACTCTCGCAGTGGCATCGGATGGGCAAACATACTTTAAGAGAATGGTAATAATATAAACAATGAAATACAAGTTATTATTATAGTTATTATGGTTATCATTGTTACTATTATATTAGTAGTAGTAGTAGTAGTAGTAGTAGTAGTAGTAGTAGTAGTAGTAGTAGTAGTAGTAGTAGTAGTAGTAGTAGTAGTAGTATCATCGTTATTACTATCTTCTTTTTGCAGCATTATCATCCCATTTCTATAAGGAGTCGCTGTTTTTTCTATGAGTCTCCTTCATTTAACCCTGTCCTCCTCCAGTTCAAGGTCCAAGTTCTTCTCCCTGCCGTCTGCCACAATGCAGTTTTTCCATCTTGTCCTGGATCTTCTTCTCTTCCTCCTGCCGCCCACTTTCATTATCTACCTTTCACAACTCCCTCTCCTGATAACATAGCCAGACCATTTCAACCGCGCCTCCTACACCTTCTTACTCATACTTGTTAACTGTACCTCTTATGACTTCATTCTTAGTTCTATCCTTCCTTATTACTCCACTCATCCACCTCAGCATTCTCATTTCTGCCACTTCCATTTTCTTTTCATTCCTCTTCTTCATTGGCACAGCCTCTAGACCATACATCATAGCTGGTCTCACCACTGTTCTATAAACTTTCCCTTTTAGCTTCATTGGCATTCTTTTTTTTGTCAAAGAGGAATCCTGACATATCACGCCAGTCTTTCCATCCCGCCTGTATCCTACTCGTAACTTCCACCTCTCCGTTTCCATCTGCCGCAACCGTTGAACCTAGATCTCTGAAATCCCTCACGCTGTTCAAAGACTGACCATCTAGGGTCATACTCCTCGTGTCTCTGTTCCTGCCTTCGTCCTGGTCTGTCATCACCATATATTCCGTCTTCTACTTGTACGCATTCCCCATCTTTCCAGTGCTATACGCCACTCCTCTATCCTCTCCTGCACTTCTTGTTTTGATTTACCAGCTAACACCACATCATCCGCATACATAATGTCCCGTGGCACTCCTCTTCTCACCCCCTCCGTCAACACATCAAACACTACATTGAAGAGGAAAAGGTTGATAGCTGAGCCTTGATGCAGCCAAACCCTCACATCAAAACTCTCACTTAGTTTTAGCCCTTGTTTTCACATTTCTGTACATCTCCATAATCAGCTTTACATACTTCTCTGGCACCATTTTCTTCCTCAAGCATCTCCATACTTCTTGCCTCGGGATTCGATCATATGCTTTCTCCAAATCTATAAATATTGCGTGTATCTCCCTCTGCTTCTTGTATTTTTCCATAATCTGCCTTAGCATAAAATTGCACTAATGATTCCCTTTTTTTAGGCATAAATCCAAACTGACTCCTCGATATCTCCACCTCTTGTCTCAGTCTCGTATCTATAATCCTCTCCCAGATCTTCATTGTGTTGGACAGGAGCTTTATTTCACGCTAATTTGCACAGTCCTGCACATTCCCTTTCTCCTTGAAAATTGGGGCCATTACGCTCTCTCGCCATTCCTTTGATATACCTTTCTGATCTTCAATCTTCCTCATTAGTCCCCACAAAATATCAACTCCTTCCTTTCCTAAAGCCATCCATGCCCTCACAGCGATATTATCCGGACCGACTGCCTTGTTCTTCATCTTCTTCATGGTCTCCTCAACTTCCACTCTCTCCACTGGCCTCGTTGGTCCTACACACGGAGTTCCATCTTCAAAGTATAGATTTTCCTCGTTCAAAAGTCCTGCACAATACTCCTTCCACCTCTCGAGCCCTTTTTCCTCTCTGTTCAGTACACGTCCTTCACCATCTTTAATTTGCTTCACGTGTTTCATATTCTTTGTTGCCTTGTTCCTACTTTTTGCCAGCCAGTATATTTTCTTCTGTCTTTGAGGTATTTCCAATTCTTCTTGCATGTTCTTACAAGCTTCCACCTTATCGTTATTACCAATTATTATTATTATTATTATTATTATTATTATTATTATTATTATTATCATCATCATCATCATCATCATCATCATCATCATCATCATTATCATCATGAAAATTACTATGAATAATTCTCTCTCTCTCTCTCTCTCTCTCTCTCTCTCTCTCTCTCTCTCTCTCTCTCTCTCTCTCCATGCACGTAATTTCCACCTCACACGGTCACCTACGTTGGTCGTCAAAGTCACACACTGAGAATAAAAAGCTAGAACACAGTTTAGCTTGACATTAACTCTGGGTTGTCATGAGGAGTCGTCAGTTCTTCACACATCATGTATTTCCGTGATTAATAAGGTATTCATGTCGACGTGTTTTCCTTACAATATCACGAGAGCATTATACAGCCAGCAGAGAATAATGCGATACAAAATAAGTCAGTGAGTAAGTCTGTCACTCAGTTTCCCCTTCTTGATCATGTGTGCTTAACCAGTTTTTGTACCTTGTGTCAGCAATTGAATTTAGGTTGACATTTTGTTGTTTTCTTGGAGAATAAGACCGTACATAAAAAATACTGTTGCATTATAAAATGTCCTATTTTCCTCTACATTAGGGACATTCTCTTTTGATTAGTGTCAAACAAATCAGCAGCGCTGGATCGGAGAAGCCCTTCCTCCAGCCGCTAGGGGAGAACCTTTTACTGCCACAGAAAGAAAATCTATAAAATATAAAATAAATAAATAGACTATTGTACCAGATATAACACACACACACACACACACACACACACACACACACACACACACACACACACACACACACACACACACACACACACACACACACACACACACACACACACACACACACACACACACACACACACACACACATATATATATATATATATATATATATATATATATATATATATATATATATATATATATATATATATATATATATATATATATATATATATATATATATATATTTATATATATATATATATATATATATATATATATATATATATATATATATATATATATATATATATATATATATATATATATATATATATATATATATATATTTTTTTTTTTTTTTTTTTTTTTTTTTTTATGTAAGAGACGTTGCAGAAAGGGAAAAAAGGCACACTTAAGGTGCCAGTTCCCAAAGAGTAAATCCAAAAGAATTATCCAAAATCAGAGATGTGTCTTGAAACCTCCTTCTTGAAAGAGTTCAGGTTATAAGAAGGGAGAAAAGACTCAGTGTATTTTATTTACTTCAATAAAATTGCAATTATCATTTTTACACCGCCAGGCGGCTGTCTCAACCCCACCTGTGATACCACACAGGTGTTTTTCACATAGGTCTTCGTTTATCTGCCTCGGCTTAAGTGTGTGTGTGTGTGTGTGTGTGTGTGTGTGTGTGTGTGTGTGTGTGTGTGTGTGTGTGTGTGTGTGTGTGTGTGCGTTTGTGTGCGTTTGTGTGCGTCTGTGTGTGTGTGTGTGTGTGTGTGTGTGTGTGTGTGTGTGTGTGTGTGTGTGTGTGTGTGTGTGTGTGTGTGTGTGTGCTCGACAATCTACCACTTATCTCTTTTTTCTTTTCTTTTACTCAAATACTCTAACATACATCAAATCAACGATCAGTCACAGGCAGCTTGCCTCCAGATAGTGACAATGAATATGTTCAGAATGTATTGCATTACTTGAAGTAATGTGGAGTATGTGGATATGGTGTTTCTCCGCCACGGGCACCTGCCCGGATATCTGTCGCTAGGCCACACTTGAATTTCACACTACGGCCAAACAGCACCTCAAAATGTATACGTGCATAAAACATTTTCCACTTGGAATAACCTGTACTTTCACCTCTGGCAATATCCGCAGAAATTCGTGTTACACTTTTGTGTATATATATATATATATATATATATATATATATATATATATATATATATATATATATATATATATATATATATATATATATATATATATATATACCCGTCTACTACTACAGCATATATATATATATATATATATATATATATATATATATATATATATATATATATATATATATATATACCCGTCTACTACTACAGCAATAAGACGTTCAGAAAGGAGACAAAATTAAGTTAGAAAAAAAGGACTGGAGCTATAAGAGGATACTGTGGAAATCAAAGCTTTGTGCCCGATTCTGTCGAATGCTTTTGATATATCATTTATCTACAGTAGTAGTAGTAGTAGTAGTAGTAGTGGTAGTAGTAGTAGTAGTAGTAGTAGTAGTAGTAGTAGTAGTAGTAGTAGTAGTAGTAGTAGTAGTAGAAGTAGTAGTAGTAGTAGAAGTAGTAGTAGTTGAAGTGATAGTAGTAGCAGCAGTAGAAGTAATAATAGTAGTAGTGTACCATTACACTCTGTGTTATACATATATCTACTGCTACAGTCTCTCTCTCTCTCTCTCTCTCTCTCTCTCTCTCTCTCTCTCTCTCTCTCTCTCTCTCTCTCTCTCTCTCTCTCTCTCTCTCTCTCTCTCTCTCTCTCTCTCTCTCTCTCATTCCATGACAGCAAAAGATCCTCCCCTCATGCCTTACAGATGAAGGAAGGACATCGCTCCAGCGCTGGCGACTGGTCTGACGGTAATAAAGATGAATTGGAAAAGAGATCATTTTACAGTACCTTAGTGTATCTTATCATATACTTTAGGAGAATGACGACATACATATTATCCTTAATCGACCTTTTAATACAAGGTACACACATAAACCGGTCAAGAATATTTACATAAAAAAATCTGAAAATACGTAGAAATGAACAAGGAAAAGGGAATTATGTAAAAGAACAAGAAGAAGAAGAAGAAGAAGAAGAAGAAGAAGAAGAAGAAGAAGATGATGATGATGATGATGATGATGATGATGATGATGATGAAAATATAACAACAACAATAATAATAATAATAATAATAATAATAATAATAATAATAATAATAATAATAATAATAATAATAATAATAACGACAACGACAACAACAACAACAACAACAACAACAGTAACAACAATGATAATAATAATTTCAACACTGATTTACTGATTATGTGACCGAAAGCTTTAATCACTGGATGGAAGCAGGCTTCTGTACAACTTTAAGCTTGTTGTTTGGGCGGGACTGGGCAACGAGGGAGAGATTATCTGTGAAGGATCGTGAGGCGCGCCATGTAGCAACTTTAAGAGTCAGTGTTGGAAAAGTCACTTCCTCATTAGCACCACCATCTTACTCAACATTCATCACTCCGGCACCGACTTCCGTCCTAATAATGTTATGTATGCAGGTAGCCGCGCTTCCTCGTCCTTCATTCTTACTTCCACATTCTTATATACGTACAATGCATGTGTGTGTGTGTGTGTGTGTGTGTCATCTGCTGGTCACCCAGCCAACCGTTCCCCCTACTCATAGTGACCGATCTTTGGGTTGGACTGAGATCACTCACACACCACACATCGGGACAGCGAGCCCTCGGGTTACATACCGTATCTACTTGTTCGCCCATTTACCTCGCCACGCCCGGGATTCGAACCCGGGCCTTCTTGGTTGTAAGCCGAGCGTGCTAACCACTACACTACGCGGTGTGTGTGTGTGTGTATGTGTTGGTGTGTGTGTGTGTGTGTGTGTGTATGTGTTGGTGTGGGTATGGGTGTGTGTGTTTCGCCACAATGTCGAGGTTCACTTGCCCGACTCGTGACCGCCAACTTACCCCTGAGCGCTAGGAGCCCATGAAACCCCGAGCTGTTGGCATGTGTACCTCTTCCGCTCCACACTCTCCGTTCACCTGCTCAGGGCGAACAATAACTACTTGCTACTCAAAAAAATAAATAAATAAATAAATAAAAAAATAAAAAAAATAACAATAGGATTGAGAGATCAGTGCGACATCGGCTTGTCACAGGACAGCCTGGGACAATACCACTGAGCTAGTGAGTTATCTGTGTGTGTGTGTGTGTGTGTGTGTGTGTGTGTGTGTGTGTTAACGTCAAAGGCACACACTAGAAATAAAAGTTAGGTAGATCATTAATTACAAAAAAAAAAAAAAGGGTTTTCACCCTACCACTCGATGTCTTTTCTCTTGACTTTAAAAATCAATGTATGTGAACGGTCATGATGTTTTATTTGTCAACTGGTTGTTCTATTCATGTATTCTATTTATATATTTATTTTGTTTATTTGCTCATCAATCTATTTATCTGTCTGTTTATTTATTTACTTGCTCATTTATTTTTCATTTATTTATTTGTTCGTCCATTAATTTATTTGTTCATTTATCTATTCAATTACTTAACAACTTATTGACTTCCTCTTTTTTCTTTTTCTTTTTGTTTGTTTGTTAGTTTGTTTTTGCGTGTCTGTGGTGTGGGAAGGACTGGCTTACCGTCTTACTCAGTAAGTGATGCAAATCTTGAATCACTCTTAAGCGTCAGGTGTGATACAACTGACTTTACCACGCCTAGCCCGTTGACCTCTTGGCATATTCTGGTTTGCACTCCTCTCCGATAAATCTCAAGTGTTTCAAGGCAACTGCTACACCTCGTCAATTCATACACAAGTAGGTCACAAGTGATGGGGGAAACTTACATTGAAATAATGGTTCAATAAATAGTGTTTTGAGTGAACACTAACAGTATTTCATCACTGGGCGAGTATTTCACCAAACACGACAAAAGAATACGAGTTCCAGAGATCAAGGAGCATTACAGAATGAGGGGCATCGCCCCCAAAGGGAAAGTTACATAATAGATATAAAAGACATAAAGCTGATAAGCGGACATGCCTCTTGCTTGACAACAGTTCTCCAGGGACCGCATCGCATCCAGGGTCTCTCCTGGTCCAACACCTCATGCGGCCGGTGTGAGCGGGATGAGCTTCCCCGCCCTTCCTTAAAGTATCTCGTGTGTTAATCCTACAGAGAAAAAAATCCCATGTAAATAATTACATGGAGGAAATTATAGGATTTGCTTACAGATAAACTAAACAAATTAGTGTTATATATTATATATATATATATATATATATATATATATATATATATATATATATATATATATATATATATATATATATATATATATATATATATATATATATATATATATATATATAAAACCCTACAAAACATAAAGTGTAGATCGTAAGAAAAACTCTCTTACGTAAAGGGTCTGCGTCACAACCCGACACTCCCTCACAGCGAGCAGGATGCATCCCTGGCGGGGCAGAGGGCCGGGGCCGCCCCTCAGATTCACTGGCTCTGACAATGTGAAACAGTTTTATACTAAATAATCAGGAAAAATAAGTGCAAAGTGTATGTTTCATGTCTTCACTTCCCAATACAGCGCGGGGAGCGTGTTCATCACCACGGTGCGCTTGATGATTTTCCACAAGAGGAAAACTTTGACCTTCGGCTCGGAGAACAAGTCATTCCCTTCATGGAGGCGTTGTCCTAAGACTTCTGCAACATCTTCTGGAAATCAATAGGGAAAAGCATGGACACATGCAGTTCCGGATGTGAGAATATATTTGTCTTATAATTGTCATCGCAAATGAGAACACCTATTGCTCCTGTAGGATACAAAACATTATACTTGGCAGACCGTGAGGGGTAAAGACGAGCACATTTAAGTGGGAGAATGTTCCCCTTTAGGTATAAGGAAATCCTAGGAACAAAAAAGAAAGGTAAAAATACCTTCATCTCTTTTCCCTGCCTCTAAAGGATTCTCTCCCTGTTGCGTCCCCTTCAGCCGGCCAGCGCATTGCTGACTGGCGCGCAGATGCTCGCTCCGCCCTTGCATGAGACCCCTCCCACCTTCCCACGAGGAGTATATACAAGCCCTGGCGCTCCTCACCGCCACTTCGAAACTGCCAACGCTGTGCTAAGAGCACAGCTCTGGCAGTAAGATCTTCTTAGCTCTGGGATTTACTAAAGATATGTGAAATAATATTGGACTACAACAGAGGAGCAAATTTAATGTGCTCTTGCTCCTTTAAAAGTTTATAGAGAAATATTCCTATTCATGAATACATATAACTAAGTTTTGAAAGTTATCTACGAAAAATTAAATCGTTCACTAAGAAGTGACGTGATATTCATGTTTCGTAAGAGGGAGTCAGCTGCCAAACATTACAAGATGATGGTGGGGAGCGCCATGCAATGGGTGAGCGGCGTGCTGGGCACCATCACGGTGGAGCCAGTCATGCTGGTGGATGGAGCTTGCAAGGAAGCAATGCTTATTTACACCGAAAATGTTCAGATGAACAAAATTTGCTCCGTCAAACTGGGATATTCACCTGAGGTAAGTAAGTGTTGGTGTCTGTCATGGTGAGTGACAACTGCGTCACGGTTGATTTGTACCAGTAACACATAAAGTGTCTTCTCTGCAGGTTTGTGCAATCTGACGGCCCATCCGCAGGAAAGTGTCAACGTCCAAAGAGAGTTTTCCTTGTTCGCCTTCTACAACAGCATCCTCATGTCCATCCCGCCACTCATCTTTATTCTCTTCATGGGGGCCTGGAGTGACAAGTATGGCAGGAAGGTGCGTCTTTGTCACATCATCTACACACATCCACCTATCCCCATACCCATGCTCTCTCTCTCTCTCTCTCTCTCTCTCTCTCTCTCTCTCTCTCTCTCTCTCTCTCTCTCTCTCTCTCTCTCTCTCTCTCTCTCTCTCTCTCTCTCTCTCTCTCTCTCTCTCTCTCTATATATATATATATATATATATATATATATATATATATATATATATATATATATATATATATATATATATGAGCGCGCGCGCGCGCTCTATATGTGTGTGTGTGTGTGTGTGTGTGTGTGTGTGTTATAAAAGTTCCCATTCTGCATTGCAGATTTCTTTGCTGGTGACTATGTGTGGCCACATGATCTACGCCGCTGGGTACTTGGTGTCTCACTGGCAGACCACCTGGCCGGTCGAGTTGCTCTACCCAATAACATTCTTCGACGCTTTGGGCGGAAGTAATGTCGGCATTATTTCCGCCACCACTAGTTACATCAGTGATATAACAAACGAAAAACAACGAACGTCACGTATGATCGTGGCAAACTCCCTGTGGTACCTCGGGGGCCCCGTGGGAACCTTGGTGGCGGCTGTGATGATTAAGCACGTCGGCTACCACCTGCCCTTGGCCATGGCTCTGGTGGCTTACGTTGCAGCCACTGTGTACATCGTTATTTACGTCAAAGAAAGTCACGGTCCTTTCGCAGGGAAAAATTCGCACGCTCAGGAGTCAGCTCCGCCGCAGAAAGTGACAATTGTCAAGATGTTGGCGGACTTCTTTAACTGGAGAAGAGTGGCAGAGTCGTTCAAAACTGCCTTCAAGAGGCGTGACGGCAACTTACGTGCGATACTTATCACTGTTATCATTGCAAACAGCATACGTCGTTTGGCCAGAGGTAATTTTGTTTGCATTCACTCACATTTCAGTATCCTCCTGACAATATTCTTAACGATGCCCACATGCACGTTAGCGGTGTTGCTTTAGTAAGACTCGGTGGTATGTTGCAGGGTTCTTCATGTACCAGTTCGTGCGTCACGTGCTGCACTGGGACGCCACGGATTACGGCTACTGGATCTCCTATCGCAATTTTCTGGCTGCTTTTGGTATTGCATCTTGTTTTTAGTGTCTGGTTTATTGACATTTGTGAGTGCATATTATTAAAGCTTCAGCCACAAAAAAACCGGTGGGGCTGACTAGTATATTCTAGTATATTCTTTTCAGGCTCTCTCTTCCTCGTGCCTCTATGCTCAAAGATCCTTAACATCAAAGACACGCTACTCATCATCATGGGGGCGTTGTCCATCGTGTCGGAGTACGCGTGCTACGGCATGGTGGGCGGCGTGGCGCAGACCTTCCTTATGTGGCTGGGTCCCGCTGTCAGCATCATATCCAATGCTTACATTATCGCCTTCAGATCAATGTCCACCAAACTGGTCACCTCGCAGGAAAAAGGTACGTTCATTTTGGCTGTGAAGTGTGTGTGTGTGTGTGTGTGTGTGTGTGTGTGTGTGTGTGTGTGTGAGTGTGTGTGTGTATATATATATATATATATATATATATATATATATATATATATATATATATATATATATATATATATATATATATATATATATATATATATATATATATATATATAGTTCATTTGCTTATTTATGTAATAACGTGCATGGTGACGCACAATTGGATATCAAACAGTCACAGACAGCCGCCCCACTCTTTATTCATATTCGTATGTCGTGACTTACACACGGCACTGACGGAGCCATCTTCCCGCAGGACGCATCAGTGCCGTCATGGCGGCGCTCAACGGACTCATGCCGATGGCCGGATACGCTATCTATTCTCCAATCTACTACTACACAGTGGACACTTTTCCAGCAACTCAGTTCTTCTTCGGCGCGATCCTCAACCTCATGGTCATGATTGCTTTCATGTAAGCACCACCTTAGACTTATAAAATTTGGAATGTGACCGTTAACTTTGGCAAACTATTGCTGGAGTACCTGTACCTAGAGACAAGTACAAACAATGCCCTTCTTTTTCAGAGGAATTGAGGTATCGAATGCTGCAGTAATTCACACCAACGATGATGCAGAGAAAGGGAAAAAGGACGACACTTCCAAAAGCGTTCCTGATGAACCCAAGCTGAATAAATTGCCTGTCACCCTCACACCGCTCAGCAGGTCAGCCAGTCTGCCAAGCGGTAGATGCGCCTCCTGGATTCCTAAAGGGTCAAGGCAACCCCCATCCCGCAACGAGCCCACGGTCTGGTATAGCAACGCACTCACTGACTCCGAGCTTACAGCATCGGAGGTGGGCGGCAGCTACTCAACAAAAACTAGTAAGTGACTCAACAGGCTGGGCCAAGGGCATGGGATTCGATGGCTGGAAGTTGATCCACACCCTAGTGAACTACCTCATTATGTATTGCATGGTAGTGAGTAACGTACCAGTGCACAGGCAGAGAGAGAGAGAGAGAGAGAGAGAGAGAGAGAGAGATGAATGCATATTAGTGACCTGGTAGCGTAACTGTTTTTTTCATAGCTCTCGACCCACAACCGAGAGGTCTGGGGTTCAAATATACTCCCATGATGCAATACTCCTGTACACCCAACAGAGGAAAGGTACAGGCATAAGTCAAGCTATGATCTCGCGTTTCCCCGGAGCAAGAAGGCAACTTTGGCTTCTTTCCCGTGCGCGCGCGCGCGTGCGTGCTTGCGCGCGTGTGTATGTGTGTGTGTGTGTGTGTGTGTGTTTCTACGGAAAGACCGGAATAATTTGTGCCACATCGAAGTGTAGTTGCAGGTTTACTCAAGGTATATTTATCACATTAGCAGATGGGGAATGTTATGTGGAACGTACTTAAGAGTAGCGCGTGCATTTGTACGAGCGGTAGCCTTTATAACATAATATAGTAAGAATTTAAGTAAAACAATATGGACACGATCGAACTATGAAAAAATTTCAGAAACAATACTGATTTTCATCTGATTCAATTTTTTTTTTCTCGTAAATGGATGCAGTAAGTTTGTAAGTGTAAGTGTTATGGTGCTGAAGCTAAACTGTTCTGAAACATTTCCTTTCTTTGTTCAACACATGTGGCCCACGCTGAGGAGGATAGGCTCTGTCGATAGGCTACATTGTAAATTCTATTGTACGTATGTACATAACTACCCTCTGCTTGTAAACGCTGTAATTATTTAAGACAGGTTAGGAGATGTTTGTACGCTTAAATAAATACATTGACTTTATTCCTTTGTATTGTTATGAAACAAACCCCCATCGCAGTATCCTGGTTCTTGAAACCAGTATAGCAAGACCAGTTTTTTGTGTTTTTGTGCAGCACGTTCATAGGCAGAGGTCGGATAACCCATCAGCTCAACAACAAAAACAAAAACAACAAGAAAAAACACACAGGAAAAAAATCCTTCAATGAACTTGAAAAACCGACTTTGTAACGTTCAATGATGTATTTTCATTTGCAAGACTACCACCACAGTAACTGAAGAAGAGCACTCTTGAATTTCGTTGCACGTGTTGAGAAGAAATATCGAGTTACTGAACTGGAAAGCAGTGGACCGAAAGCCACCTGCCAGCCCGCCACGCCTCTCCGTCAGCCTGCCCTACCACATGCTGTTACAGAGCCAGGTAGCGTCTTCCTGCCCGTGGCTGAATATTTCATTACCAAGGCTACTTGACATTGCCTCCCCGACACACACACACACATACACACACAAACACACACACACACACACACACACACACACATAACTAAGAGGATATAAAGAAGAAAGACAAGCTAAATTCAATGAAAAATACTTGTTCTTCATTATACTTATGCACGATTTTCTTTTCTTTTCTTTCATTTCTTCTTTCTCATACATCTGACTTAGGACGAGTATCAGAGACCTTAGGAACCTTATTAAACAATCCAGGAAAAAATCATAAAAATCTATGAAAAATTACCACCTAAAGCGAGATGGAGAATGATGAGGAAAGATGGCATTGCGACGTCACAACACGACCATGAATAAGACTTAAGAAACCTGCCGAGAAAAAAAGACCACAAAAAATTTCCTACTCAACTTCTCTCTCTCTCTCTCTCTCTCTCTCTCTCTCTCTCTCTCTCTCTCTCTCTCTCTCTCTCGTCCTTCTCTTCCTCTTCCTCTTCCTCCTCCTCCTCCTCCTCCTCCTCCTCCTCCTCCTCCTCCTACTACTACTACTACTACAACTACTACTACTACTACTACTACTACTACTACTACTACTACTACTACTACTACTACTACTACTACTACTACTATTACTACTTCTGCTACTACTACTGCTACTACTACGATTACTACTACGACTACTACAACGACAATGACGACGATGACGACAATGACGGCAACGACGCGACGACGTTAAGAAGAAGAAGATGAAGAAGAAGAAGAAGAATATAATAATCTTCGTCCTATAATAACTTCATTGCAGGAAATAATTGATACACGTCAGGGTGACACGCATCCGATAGTGGCTGTTATCGTCCGGGACTGCACGAAAGCAGGTGGGTGTATAGGAATGTAAATAGTACTTTTAATCCGGCGCGGACGGTTGGGTGCTTGGCTAATCCTAAAACTGGTTCTGATCGCTCTAATTTTCACTTTCAATAGTTCTTTCATTACTTTGGTACTAGTAATTCAGTAGCAGCAGGACCAGTCTTAGATTTGTTAAGATCCTAAACTTTTTTTTTTCGAGTTTCTATTTCTGGATCACCGTCGTGGGGTTAAGAGAGTCCGTCGGTATTAGTGAAGTGATGATGTGTAAGTAGTAGTTAAAAATTTAATTAAATTAATCTAGCAGTGTGGTAAAGCCCACACACTTTCTATCTCTTGCTGTCTTTCATCCCATTCTTTTCACCCCATATTTCCCTCTCTCTATATTGTTCTTCTCTACTTCCCCCACTCTTTTGTATTAAAAAAAAAAAGTAATAGTTGATAATATACATGTTACACTAGCTAAAAAAATTATTCAGTAGACAATGCAGTGATGAATGCTACAATATATTTCATCTGACCATATTCCTCCCATCACGGAACCCATCCCTCCCATCACGTACAAATGCCCATCCTTCTACCACATCCCTTTCCTTACGAGCCCTTCATTAGTACGTGATTCCCCGGAGCCTCACTTGCCCTCCCCTTCACACCTGCCTATCTGGTTTGGCGTCAAAGGATAACACCTGTCATTCCTACACCTTTCACCCGCTCTCGCCCCTCACTGCCTCTATTAATCATATAATCTCGGAACTTCACAGTGGTTCAGAATATCATCTTACTTGTAATGAAAAAAAAAAAAAGAATAAAAGAATGATTGCATTTATCATATCAGCAAGTTATGGGCACAAGAGAGTTAAGAGACGTAATTTTCATACAATGACACATCTGTATGTCCGTGGCCTTCATGGATGTATCAGTATCAATAATCTGGTTTTGTCTCACACTTCATAACACGTGCCTCCCTTCCCCCAGCGAAATATATATATCCCAGTCTCTCTCTCTCTCTCTCTCTCTCTCTCTCTCTCTCTCTCTCTCTCTCTCTCTCTCTCTCTCTCTCTCTCTCTCTCTCTCTCTCTCTCTCTCTCTCTCTCTCTCTTGTACTTTATAACATATTTGCCCTTTGCATCACAAAACAGTATCCATCATGTCATGCTCATAGTGTTGCTATGTAGTCTTTTTTTTTTTTCCTTCGTGTAACCGATCCATCGACTCTCCCGAAACACCCACACCAAGGCTGTGAGATTCATTCTAACAATCTTTTTTTTTTTTTTATATATAGACCAGGTTTGTGTTTTTTCCCTCTCAGACCCCATTATTTACACCGCGAAGATGTCCTCACTCTGTTCCCGCTCAATTTCTGGGAAGGAACTACAATTGAGGTGCCATCAATCTACCCAAAATGCTACTTCAGTTTTAAGTGTTAGGTTCAGGTTCAGAGTAAATTCCTGGGTGGTGCTTCCACGCCACTCTCTTGCAACCACACACAGTACGTCTACATGGCGCTCTGCTACTTTTCCCTTGTCTCCTTGTTAACCCAACTTGCGTTCTATTAAGTTTTAGCTGTAATCAAAGCCTTATTTGAATATGCGAAAATTAAGCCAGATTATATTATGTTTCTAATTCACTTTAGTTTTACCAGTGCCCGTGCAGTGATCTTTAGCAGCTCAAGGATGTACCAGCAGACCCACCCACGCTAATGTTACTTACACAGGCTTCAGAGATCGACCTGCATGCAACCTTTACCACGGATGGCTAAAAGTCAACCAAAAGAACTGGCTGACCTTGGCGAGAGAAGGCTCGCTGGGTACGCGGTTACCCCACCAACAAATCACCTTCCCACCATTATGAGCTGCTCCAGGCACTATACAATCGACGCAAGCACTATCCCTAGCGTAGTATTTACAGAGCCTATCTCCAGTATATATTTAGTACATTTCACGGCATGCAGAATCCAAGTGCTCTCCATCTTCACACCTTTACTTATTGCATAAGCAAATATTTTCAGACTCATTTGTATTTCAATACTCAACACACCACAGAAGTTTTCCGGCACATTCTCCACGGCCATACATCTACACAATGCCGGCAGCCTTGCAGTTCCAAACATCGTCCATACATCACGGGCATTATGCACCACACCTTTTCCCCAGTGATGGTTATTTGAGCTGTTAAAATGCGGAAATCTCTTTTAGTACGTAATATTCGCCATTGAGAAACGTTAGCTTCGAGGAAGAAACATTTCTGGCTTGGATGAAGTTTATAACGGCTTTCTGAATCACTACATTGTGCTTCCCTTGAGTATATGCACGGATTTTAGGCTACCGCTGCGCAGGTCCGAGTGTTCTGGTTATCAACTCAGTTCCTCATCCCGTCTCGGTTTCCCAGACCTGCCCACAGTATTTTATTGGCCAAACATCTCAAATTTGTCACTGCGTTTTGGGCACGTTGATAATTTTGAGGTCACTCTGTCTGATAGAAATGACTATAAGAGACTGCAGATGCGCTACACGTGGCATCAAGCAAATCTCGCGCAGATCAAGTTATCAAGGACTCTTGACTCCCCGTGGTGACTTAAGTATTGGTTCTCATTAGATCGGTACACGAGAAAATGACGATCACCACACATTATCATTCCTTCACTGATTTTTCCGATAGACTTTCGTGTTTCACCTGACACGAAATGTGAGCACCGGCAGAAGCATTAAAAACCTGTTTGGCTAATATTCTTACCACTAGCAGCATTTGGTTATGAGCGGCGACCTTCATTCCTAGACAGGCGACTCCGGGAACGGTTTTGCGTTTCCATGATATTTACCGGACTTCAGGCAACATTTGCTACAGTAAGCATTAGCTATGGGCTAACGATAAGGGATAATTATTCGTTTATTAAGGCCATTGAATATTGAATGCTACTCGCTAACCTTCATGGAAAACTTCATATGGTTAGCCTCACTGAAACTACTAGTCACGCAGTCCTTTATATTGTTCGCTACTGTTTTTGAAATGGCCAACTATCTATCTGTCTGTCTATCAGTCTATATATCCATCTGTCCATGAAATAACCAATTCGTTAATTCTATTTATCTATCTATTTATCTACCTATTTATCTATCTATCCATCCATCATCATCATCATCACTTCATTATATTTGAATGGCAGATTTCGAGCTTGCATCGGTCAACTCTAGCCGTTTAGTGCATCTCACCAAAATACTCGATGACATCCAGCATTACAGTTTTCCCCTTCTTTTATATCCAGGTTATTGGTTTGGTTCTCCCAATCTCCCAGTCTCTCCCATTCTTTATCTCCGCAGCACAAGGACAACCATACACTCGTTGATATTCATACATTAATATCCTAGGTTCTGTCTCGGCTAAACTCGTTGGTTTTTATTATCACTTTTTTTATTTATTTATAATTATTTTTTTTTTATGCTACCGCTTCCACGTGACCTTTTACTACGCGTCGGCTTCTTAGCGCTTTTCTCTGTTATTTTGATTTTCACTAATAGACTGAAAACGTTGTCTTGCTCACGTGCGAAGCTTGCAATCCAACTTTGATACGTATGAAAAGAAGATTAACAAGCAATATATATATATATATATATATATATATATATATATATATATATATATATATATATATATATATATATATATATATATATATATATATATATATATATATATATATATATATATATATATATATATATATATATATATATATATATATATATATATATATATATATATATATATTATAACAGCGTTGTGAAAGAGTTGATAGGGCAAGAAGTTTGGTTTAGATCATTGATGAATAACAGGAATAGAGTGGGTGATATGACAGAACCCTAAGGAACACCACTGTTGATAGACTCAGGAGAACAGTGACTGTCTACCACAACAATAAAAGGATCTGAAAGGAAACTTGAGATGAAGTTACAGAGGATAGAAATCAAAGCTTTGTGCCAGACTCTATCAAAAGCTTTTAATATATCTAAGGGAACAAGAAAAGTTTCACCAAAATCCCTAAAAGAGCATGACCAAGACTAAGTAAGGAAAGCCAGAAAATTACCAGTAAAGCAGCTTCAACGGAACCCATACCGGCGATCAGACAGAAGGTTGTGAAGTGATAGATGTTTAAGAATCTTCCAGTTGAGGATAGATTCAAAAACTTTAGAGAAGCAAGAAGATAAAGCAATAGGACGGTAGTTTGAGGAATTAGAGCAGTCACCCTTTTAAGGAACAATTTGAATATAGGCAAACTTCCAGCATGAAGGAAAGGTGGATGTTGATAAACAGAATTGAAAGAGTTTGACTAGGCAAGGTGCAAGCACAGAAGCGCAGTTTCAGAGAACAATAAGACAGGCCCCATCAGGTCCATAAGCCTTCCAAGAGTTTAGGCCAGCAAGGGCATGCAAAACATCACTGCAGAGGATCTTAATGGGTTGCATGAAGTAGTTGCAGGATGGAAGAAGAGAGGAACAAGCCCCAAATCATCCAAAGTGGAGTTTTTAGCAAAAGTTTGAGCTAAGAGTTCAACTTTTGAAATAGATGAGATGGCAGTGGTGCCATCTGGTTGAAATAAAGTGAGGGAAAGATGAAGAAGTAAAGTTATTGGAGATGTCTTTGGTTAGGTGCCAGAAGTCATGAGGGAAGTTAGATCTTGAAAGATTTTGACACTATTATTGAAGGAGTTTTTTGGCTAGTTGAAAAACAGACTTGGCATGATGCCAGGTAGGAATATTAAGTGCATGAGATTCAGGTAATGAAAGGCTCAAGTACCTTTTCTGGGTCACCACTCTAACATGTACAACACAAAAAAAGGTTGTGTTAAACCAAGATCTAGAAGGTTTAGAGCAAGAGAAAAGTGAAGAATGTATGCCCCCATGCCAGACAATATCACCTTCGTTATGCGCTCAGCACACAGATACAGGTCTCTGACACAGAAGCAGTAGTCATTCCATGGAAAATCTGCATAATACCTCCTCAGGTCCCCCCAATTAGCAGAGGCAAAATGCCAGAGGCACCTCCTCTTCAGGGGATCCTGTGGAGGGATTGTAGCGATAGGACAAGATACAGATATGAGGTTGCAATCAGAGGTTCCCAACAGAGAAGATAGGGTGACAGCATAAGCAGAAGGATTTGAGGTGAGGAAAAGGTCGAGAATGTTGAGCATATCTCCAAGATGGTCAGGAATACGAGCAGGATATTTTGAGCGACTTTTTTTCATTATACAGAATATTTATATGATTAAAGGGAGTTCAGGAGATTACTGTATCACAAAGTGCCCTGATTATTATGGGTTTTATCTCTTTTTTCTTCCCTAATACTATAGTTATTTTCTACCTTTGATGTATTTATTCAGGTCACAATTCAAACTTTCTTCCACAAGTCCACGCAAATCACCTGCAGTTTGTACAAGTTTAATTATTCGGAAGTTACTTTAGGTTATGCTGTTCTCATGGTATGTACATGATACCTCATAAGAAGAACGAAGTATATTAAATATACTTAGTTCCTCTAATGAGGCATCATGAGCATATCATGAGCTTGAGTTGTTTAGTACATAATTTCATAAAGGATTAAATCTTAATCCTCTATGAAATTACATACTAAACAACTCAAGCTTTTCAAGAATTTCATTGCGATGAAAATTACCATTTTATATTACCATGCCTGCCATTATTTACATTGCTTGCCACTCTCATACAAACAGAAAACTATGAGCAAGGAGACTTTGCTCAATATCAAAAGTAATTTATTCTTAGATTTCTTTCTGCACACTAGCAATCAATCATACATCTGTTGAATGTCTCCTTTCTCACTTATCCTGCCAGTTTCTAATTTACTGTTTACCAAGACATTCATTATGAATTAAGACATGTAAATAAAATGTCAACAAAGCATATGCATATGAACACAAAATTTAATACAAAAATATGTGGAAGAGGTGCCACTGTCAGTTGGAGAGGCATCCATCGGTCACCAAAATTAACATGTACCTTCACCACACCCTACCAAGCACATATACATTATATAATACATTTGACATACATGGGCAATGCTACTTACAAGTACTGTGAAGCCTTTACAGGGCAAATTCCATATTTTCTACACTCATTTGTCTGCCTGGTTTCTGCATTAAAATCTCTTTATCAACAAACAAAATTTGCCACCTTGAATATAAACAGACCACGTTCAAACATTACCTGATGCCCAATATATATTTGGCTTCTTAGGAACACATTATATATGAATTCTTAATGGCAAAATCATCTTCATTACTGATATAAAAGTGGAAACCAATTTAACCTTGTTGGAAGCTTTTCTTTACTTTTTTTGTGTATGCTGCAGTATTCCAAATTCAATTTGTCAGTACAGTGTTCCCACAAAGCACTGGCTTAAAATCACACAGATCACAAGATTATTTATATTATTGTACTAAATCACATTCATTCTGTCTATCTACATCTCTACCACTCTCCCTACAGGAACCTCCCTCAAAGGAAAGGCACAAAATAATGCAAAGCTATTTTTTACTCTGTAAGTAAAGCACAAAACTTAAGGTGGTTTATCAGCAGAATAATACTGTATATTCCAAACACTTGCTGAACACATCATTCTACAGTACACCAGGATACACCCAGTGGCTGGCCTTTCAACTGACTTCCATCATGTACTGCTAGGAAAGATCAAATGTATATCAAAAACATACACTGGAATGATATGAGTGATACATGAAATACATGAGTGATACATGAAGCACACACATAATTGTGTTTTGCATCAAATGATGTGTAGTAATAACAGTAAAAAAATATGTATTAATTAATTAAAAAATCTATTGTGAAACTATTTTTGTATTACAATTCATCAAAGTGAGAAGCTATTGAATTATTATTTTTCCAAAATTTTCAATAAATTAGTAGTCTTAGTGCTTCAAAGCCAATTTGTCTTGCATGTCAAAGAAAAAATACCACAAAGTAACAAGAGAAGCAGGGCATACAGGTAGTAGATACTGTACAGCACATCACCTTTCCAATTGGTTTAGATCAAGACCAGTTTTCTCATGACATTATTCTATATATTACAAGTTAAATTAGATACTTTAACTACTAAGACCTTAAACAAACTTACCAGGACATATTTCCAGTACTATATCTCTTCATATATCATGTAATAATTAGTAGTTCATCTGAAGCTTTCTTACCTCAAGCAACATTCCACACTTGCAGTATGGATCCCTATTCCTTCATCATGTTTTTGTCCAATTTTACCTTTGAATCATACACATAATATCTACTATAAGGTTAGGAAGTTACTAAGTGGCATTGCATTTAGTTAAGGAATTCCTTCATCAGTACATTTAGAGAAAATGTCAAGAGACAGAATGGTTTAAGTTGGTTTTAAATGCCATCATATTTTGTTTTTAACATTTCCAGTTTTCTATTTCAGTTAAGGGATGCGTCACATGCCTTGACTATGATACAACAATAAATACTGTATCTAATTCTTGCAAGAAAGTAGTGGCTGACCTCTTCCAGAAATGAGGGTTGGTGTCCTGTACCATACCATATGCCATCTGTAGTATTCTTTCTCTATCTTCTATAATTTTACCCAAGGGTTGTGCTGTGCTGGAAATCCACCCACTTTATCCACTTATCCTTTCTCAAAGTAGTGATCAGTCACATGTGCAATGAATATTTGGCTCTAAAAAGCAGCTGATTTAGCATGGATGAGTAGCAAATTGCACTAGAGAGCTCAACTATGGATAAATCCAGTTATGAGCAGCACTCACAGTTATTTGGGTGGTGTGTATGTAAACTCTGGACATTAAAATAATTCATAGGTTGTCTTAGTGCAACTGGGGTCTGTTATGGGCAATGGAGAAACCCATGACATCTTATTTATGGTGGGCTTGGATGTGCACAGCTGTGGTGTGATGTGGCAGCTGATATGAAAACTGCTGGCTTTAGTTCTAGATCATTGAGGTGTCTTAGCCCAACCATTAAGCAAGAGTTGTTGCTAATATGTTGACTGTGGTTACAATTCTTTCTAATATGTTTCCAAGCTTTCCTTTTGTGAGATATGTAGGAACCTATCATGGCATACTCCCTTGGGGTGAGTTCTTATGAACAGGCATCAAATATATAAAATTTAAAAAAATATAATAGAATGTAGTGTCTCTTCACATTTACCACATTATAGAAGTGAATTACAATTTACAAACATTCAATTTATTATTCTGATATTATGAATAAAATTATTTTGTTCATTTTCTGATTTACAAAATAAAAATTTCAAGAATTAAACAAAAAAAATGCAAAGCAACTTATTTCATGGAAACAAAAAAAATCTACATTTGATCCCAAATGAAAAATTTACTGCATACTTATATTTTTCTTTCAGAAACATAGCTCATTCATAAGTTCTAAATAAGGAAATTAAACATTATTGGGAAAGCAGCAATTGTTAACACATCTTCACATATGCAGATGTCTGTTACTTAGACCCAATACATAATAAGAGACCACAGTCCTTACACACACATTACATACACATCACAATAATTATCAGAATGTAACCATAGAAGTCTGGGTTTTCACTACCATTTGCTTCTCTCTAGCAACCTACAACACTAGCCAGAATTTGTATTAATTTCAGGTTCTAGCACATTCCTATATTAAAAAGAATCCTACTCCTTCCATCCACCACACACTGACTCTCTAAGTAC
Organism: Scylla paramamosain; assembly: GCF_035594125.1. Lineage (NCBI taxonomy): Eukaryota > Metazoa > Arthropoda > Malacostraca > Decapoda > Portunidae > Scylla > Scylla paramamosain. The sequence continues at coordinate 1,725,169 of NC_087151.1, read as the reverse complement.
GACTTCATAAAAAATTTACACATCATCTATAGGAAACAAGAGAAAAAAATGAGATTCAAATACTTATATAGAGTTTTCAATGCCAAGGAATTTAACATTCAAGAGATTCAAGGAGTGAAGGGAAATAGTTTTAAGAACAATTTTTTATATCTTCATCATGTGAGTGGTTACTAAAAGTGCAGTTTTATAATGACTGAAATGTAGTTGACTGTTTACAATAAAAGGTGGTTGATTCTCTAAAATGTTAATGAACATGATAACTACATTATAAAAGTCTTAGATTAACTATTATTATATGAATACCCTTGGAAATCATAAATCATTACTTATTTGTAATCTTTGATATTCCTATGTGCCCAGAGCATATTGATATTATTGTTACTCCTCTAAGTAGACCATTTCACCACCGATGTATGGACTCCAAAATTCATTCTGCTACAAGTATCACAGCCTACACCATGTGATCCAGTAAGTGGAGCACATGATAAGTGGAACACAATATCTAAAATAAATTAAACTGTCCTATATATTTGAATATGCATTAATACCTCATGCCCAAGTGATAATGAACCTACATACCTATGACGAAGACAAATATGCAAAGATAATTTTCATATATATATACAAAGTATCTTACATGTTGGGAGTATAGTTACAAAGATTTAATGAGTTCAATTAGATCACCAAGTAGCCTACATAAAGCAAGGACTTCTCTAAGCATAAGCTTATATAAGTTCAATTCAAGTTGTTATTTATGCTTACTGTACTACTGTGTGTCTGTGTGTGTGTGTGTGTGTGTGTGTGTGTGTGTGTGTGTGTGTGTGTGTGTGTGTGTGTGTGTGTGTGTGTGTGTGTGTGTGTCAATCACCTACGGTCATTTGCTGGTCACCCAGCCAGCTGTTACCCTACGGAAAGGGCTCAGAGCTCATAGTGACCAATCTTTGGGTAGGACTGAGACCACTCACTCATACACCACAGACCAGGACAGTGAGGTCACAACCCCTTGGGTTACATCCCATACCTATTTGCTGCTAGATGAACAGGGGCTACACATTAAGAGACTCGCCCATTTGCCTTGCCACACCCGGGATTTGAACCTGGGCCTTCTTGGTTGTGAGCCAAACATACTAACCACTACACTACACGGTGTGTGTGTGTGTGTGTGTGTGTGTGTGTGTGTGTGTGTGTGTGTGTGTGTGTGTGTGTGTGTGTGTGTGTGTGTGTGTGTGTGTGTGTGCTATATATATATATATATATATATGCCAAAGAAATCTGTGGAAAACAGCAGTCTATCTGAGCTCATAGGTTGTCACTGTGCAATTAACGCATGCGCAATGGAGAACAGACACCTCAACAGCCATGTAGACCAGCTGAGGTGTGAAGATGGAATGAATCCTGTCCACTGAAAGAGTACATAATGACATGAGTCAGCTTTAGCCTGTTCTCATTTGAAGGACACACACAGATGTGGAACACTCCCTTCATACATACTTAAGTTTACTTTTCTTAGCCTTGTAAAATATTACTAAACTAACATATGCAAAAAATGAAAACAACTCAATCCTTCTCAAAATTATTTTCTTCTTCTCTTCTTATTCTCATTTACATTGCTTGATTATTCATGTTCTGCTTTATTTCTCTTCAGTCCAGTGTTGTAAAGATTAGCACACTTGGTTAATACACCAGATATCCTGGATTGAGACAATATCAAATTTGTTTGCTTTCATGGTCTAACCCTTCTTCACCAGCAGTAAAGTGATACAGGGCATCAGTCTAGGAGTCAGAACATAGGGATATAAGATCCTTAGGGAAGCTGCAAGAAGCCAGTAGACCTACACATGGCAATTCTTATATAATATATATATATATATATATATATATATATATATATATATATATATATATATATATATATATATATATATATATATATATATATATATATATATATATATATACTTATGTGCACCTATCATCCCTGCCCCTAAATGCATCTAATATTGTTTTAAAGCTACCTAATGACTGCACAGAATAATTTACAACTGACTGTTTCAGTCATCCACCATCCTATTTGAGAGCCAATTTCTTGATATCTCCATTTTAGGTTATCAGGCCTGAACCTCTTTCTTATCCAATCCTGATTACTAACACTAAAGATCCTTCTCATTATATTCTTTGCCACAAAAATCCCATAATCAATTGTGACCTTGCAACACAGTAAGACTGGAAAGCTACAAATGCATTTCATGTGTGTGTGTGTGTGTGTGTGTGTGTGTGTGTGTGTGTGTGTGTGTGTGTGTGTGTGTGTGTGTGTGTGTGTGTGTGTGTGTCCACACTTCTCTTTATCTTCTACATTTCAGCCTTTACTTTTTCTTTTCACTCTTTTTATCTTTTCTAACTAATTATCTATTTATCTATATCAGGCCAACAATCCCACAGGATAGTCCAGACAAAGCACCACACACTCACACACAAACACCATTCACACTCTTAGCCCTATCAACCCTTGGAGGAAAAGTATAATCTTGTGGACCACCGAACTATCCTCCAGAAGCTTAGGCATAACACAGCTAGCTACATACATCCATAGCAAACCCCAACATCATATATTGATTTACTCTTGCTCCTTCGTAATGAAACCATTCCCTATGCAGGTTACTTCTTATGGAATGAGCTGCACCCTAACTGTATTCAAATGCCAATGGGCCCCATCAAGTGCACCCACACCCCCTTCCCAGAGGTCAACAAGACTGCGTCATTTTCATCCACTCACCTTATCACTCTCCATCCACCTCTATCACACACAAATGCTCTTTCTTGCACCAGAGTCATTCCATAACAGAAAAAAAGTGTGTGTGTGTGTGTGTGTGTGTGTGTGTGTGTGTGTGTGTGTGTGTGTGTGTGTGTGTGTGTGTGTGTGTGTGTGTGTGTGTGTGTGTGTGTGTGTGTGTGTGTGTGTGTGTGTGTGTGTGTGTGTGTGTGTGTGTGTGATTTGGCACTATGAAAAATAAAATTCCCACTAATATGCATTCCTTCTAGTTTGATATTTGTCATTATTGAATATTTACAGGCCTTATGAATAAAGAAATACAGTAAAAATGCAAAAACTATCAGAAAAGTCAATGAGAATTGATTGAAGAAAAAGATATTTTGTTGCTGTAGTAAGCCAGTTTACCAGTTGTAAAAAAAGGCTTGTCTTGAATTTCTGATATGTATACTAAATTCATTGTGAGTAACATTAGTAAAATGGTAAAATTTTCAGAACTCAGAAAATTTAACAAAGTCTGATGAAACTTTTTTGATCAGACTGCCACTACAATAAATACCCACTAATATCAGTAAAGCTAGTTGTGTGGTATTATTTGATATAAGTGGAAGCATTTATATATATATATATATATATATATATATATATATATATATATATATATATATATATATATATATATATATATATATATATATATATATATGCCAATGAACTTTTCTCAAGGGATAGGTACAACAGAGAAGTCTCCTTTTATTCCTGTTTTTGTATTTCCTATTTGCATGATTCAATGCTTTCACTGTGTGCAGGAGGCAGTGGACGGCCTTAAATACCACCTACTCTGACTAGCTACTCATTCTCTCCCCAAACCTCAAGAGTGAAGCATCCCACCGTAGCCACTGAAGAAGGGTCACTGACTCAAAATCACAATATGGAAGAGATGACACACTATAAAGATGTCATCACACAATACACAAAAGATAATTGGGTAATTTTTAAGGAATAAAGAGAAAGTTCTTAGGAAAACACAGAATGTGGAACTTGCAATTTCTTTCAACCATATATATATATATATATATATATATATATATATATATATATATATATATATATATATATATATATATATATATATATATATATATATATATATATATATATGAGTATAGCATTGTTCCTTGACATTCTTGAACTGACTCTTCACAAAGCCTGCCTATATGCAACTGGGTAGAATATTGCAATCTTTATCAATAACAGTAAGGACTGATATATATGGGATGAAGCTGGTCTCCTGTCACTTCATGAAGTGGTACTTCCAAGCCCTTGCCTGAGTCTTTCCATCCAACACTCTGTTGAGCTAACTATAAAGCCTTTACACTCTGTTTACAGGAAAACTACCACACGACGCATTTCTTTTTTTTTTTTTTTATGTTTCTAGTTCTATCACGCTTCCTAAATGATCTTCATCTTGCTCATTTGATACTCCAGCAACCAAGAAAATTTTTGTGCTCATCATGGCACAAAATATAATTACTGGAACCACCAAAAAGTTATCAATTAATCTACTGAATATTCTATCTATAAAGTGGAGAAAAAGATTTATTGCAATGTCAAGGATTCTGCCAGTCTCAGTGATAAAGTCTGTATGTGTTGACAGGAAATACATATAGAGTGGGAGCATTCTGGTACATAACCAAATTTTTTAAAATTCAAAAGTAACTTCACCATTTGTGAATTGCTATTCACAACTCCTTTCTGGAATGTAACAGTTGCAAAAAAGCAAGGCTCAACAGCTTATATATGTGTATAAAATTTCTGATAGTACCACCGAATATGTGAGATGACCAGTCATGTGAAAAATGTTACTTTTATAAACGAGATTCTATACAATACACACCTGAAAAATGTACAATTGTAAGCAAAAAATAATGAATTTCACTGTAAGGCAAATTAAAAATGTTACACAACTCTTAACTCACAAATATCAGTTTAAACTATGCTAAAATGATTTATCTGGAATAAAATATGTAAAAGAACATTTTCACTTGAAAATTTCCTGACACAAATCTTAATAATAAAAAGAGATGATTTATGGCAATCACCTAACTACATTCTGAGCAACTCTGGCAACCATAGCTTTAGAAAACCATCAACATGCTGTTCCTTCATCTTCATCATCATTGGAAGCACCTGGAAGATTATTTCTACTAGAAGAGGCTTGATTATGTGAAAGGAAAGCCACATTGGCTGGTTTCAACAAAGGGCCTGGGTGGGGCTGTGCCTGTGCCCCTCCGCTAGTGGACGGACTGACCACATAGCTACTGTTTGGCTGATGTAGATAAGAGTTCAATCCATAATGAAGGTAACTGGCATTTGGGAAAGGACGCTGATGAGGTGGTGGAACATTGGCTGGTGTGAGAGGCGATGGTGACAAACAAGGCGTGGTACAGTATGAATTGCTCAGATCACACACATCCAGGAGCCGCAGAAGTTCTGATGGCTCAGGGCCACCATTGATCAGTACACCTGGTTAGGAGCCAATAAACATCAGTACATCTACCTATATACTGCACGTGATTCACACAAAAATTCTATATTAAAGACTGGAAGAAAGAATGTATTAAAACATTATTTTTTTATGTTGTTGCATACCAGTACTTGGCTTAAAGTAAAAGATTCCAAATGAAAAGGTATATATAAAAAAAATAATACACAATTATGTTTAAAAATGTATTAAAATTGTATCTCTGAAATTAATATCCATTATATGGAATGCAGTTTTTATTGTTCAAAACCTGAAACATAAACCTTTAAAATAATAACAATAATAATAACAACAACAACAACAACAACAACAACAACAACAACAACAACAACAACAATAATGATGATTGATGTTTTAAATTTCTTCTGTGGTAATAAGTAGGAGTCAGGAATATACTCTTGAACTCTTTTTTTTTACAGCTTAAGTTCACACAGTCACATTAAGAGAAATCTGAGGCACACTGTGGGACTCCTTAGATATTCTAGACCATGCAGTATTACAAGAACCCATGTTAACGTCAACCAGGTTATGAATGGCATGACTGAATACAGTAAACTTAATTCTTCATCACTAGCAAAGCTCAACTTACCTGATTCACCCTTATTACTTAGTTCAAGGGCAGTTGTTAAGTCCCACATTTGGATGGCACCATTGGAATGACCTGTAAATATGTAGCGCCTTGGCCTTGACCCCATACGACTGCTTCCCTCACATTCATGTACACAGAACCCACTAATTGTTGTGGAATCTACAGATTTGATAACACACACTCTGTAAAAACAATAAAACTTCTTTAACCACACTATGATTACTCACTTTCCTCACACAAACTCACCAGGAAGACCAGATGATTTTTTCTGAAGATTTAAAAGCTGCCTAATACTGATCAACAGACAAAAAAAATGGATTCTTATCTTCTTTGGTAAATTTACAGTTTAAATTAAGGTAAATAATATTTTAATTATTTCTTGTTAGTGCAGCAGCAACTCAGTTTTGTGGTGCCAGTTTGAAAACATAATCAAGCGTCAGCTATGAAGAATGAATGAAAAGTGTAATTAGGTACAGACTTACCTCCTGCCATTACTAGCAAGTCGTACAAACAATTGATCTGTTTCTGGTACTACTTTTTGAATAAATACTTGTTCATCATCCTGCTCTCCATAAGGACCTGAAAGACAATTACATCTGTAAATATTCACTCTTACAAGTAAAATTAATCTCAAGCTCATATACTTTTAATGAAGTTTGAATCTTAACAATATCATGAATTTAGTAATGAAAAGTATTAAATTCAAGCAAATTTTTTATGGTTCAATGACAAAAACAGACACTTAATAAAACCCAGTCATATTTGTGCTATTTTGGAGTTGGTCTACAAACTTTACCTAGAAAGACAGAATAAAATATGGATGTGTGTCTTGTACATAAGCAATTTTCATGTAATAAAAGAACAAGACAAATAAATTCCAGACTGAATTAGAAATCAAATTCACTCATGTTTGTACAGAAATTTCAGCAAGATCAATATGATCTATGAGGATAAAATAAAAAAGAAGGATTTGAAGACCTGAAATTTTGTTTGATTTACATATACATAAAGCTTTCATTATCATACCTTTGCTACACTGTACATGCACAAAACATTGCAAGATTTAAGTCATATATTCCTACTACTTACTAACTTAAAGTACTGGCTAGAACACTTACCACAGTCATTAGCAATAGCATAATAAATATTTGGGTCAACTTCATCAATTGTAAGTATTTTGTATGATGACAGTGGAGTTGATCCTGGCTGTGTTGATATCATTCCTCTGAATCGAGTGACTGACCACGTGCGGACGTGATTGTACTCACTGCACACACTGATCAGCAACTTCTCTGATAGTGTTACCTGCAAAAGGAAGCAATGACAGTAAGTTCATACTTCTGTCTTTAATACAGTTACTGTTAATTTTAATTTTCATGGAGACTAGAAAATAGCAAATAAGTAGAAACTTTACAGCCTTAATCAAAAGAAACACTTCTGATCTCAGTCACATAAGATACTCAAGTTTTGCACTTCCGTTTAAACTCACATTGAACTTGGAATCACAAATTTGTGATACATTTTCTTAATGCAAAAACATAGCTAGTGTAAAAATCGTTGCCTTTGGTCATAAGATACTGCTGCATCTTGGTTCTGGGACAGTATAGTGTCTCTGTCCAACCTACTACTGACCATCAGTTGTTGCTAAGATAACTAATTTATTCTTCACCTCAAGCTCTCTCAATTCACTCATTTCACACACCTTTCCGGAACCCCGTTATCAACTGTCTCAATCACTTCCTGAGTTAGCTACCAGCACAGTCATTATCAACCACAAACAGCAGCTGATAAGAATCTATTCTCTACTATTAACATCCATCAGTTTCAAACCTCTAAGTAACATTCTCACACTCACCTCTCTTACAACATCCACATAAACATAAAACTTAATCGAACAATCTGACATTACAATCTACAATTTTTTATAGATTCATATGCAGAAATTTAAATAAATGTCTAGAATCAGGACACTTTCTCTATCATTAGGTGTATGCTTGTAATTAATCAGGCATACAAGACAACACTTTTTTTAAGCATCTCTGGCACTAGGAAATTCAACAATAGAAAATGATGTTCCTATTTTCTACTAGAAAAATATTAAATGTGAAACTCTATGCCATGCAAATTAGACACAACCTTGGTAACAGGAAATCGATGGACTGTAAAAGTCTGGAAGAGCTGAGGCCCATGTCCAACTGTCTCTGGATGCTGCACTATAACCCGCACAGTCCCAGAACTGGTGCCATAGGCTATCTCAATCCAATTTCCACAAACATCTGAAAGCAAAACAAATAAAATCACCTTCAACATTAGTACAGATAACAATATATGTACATTTCTACAATATAATCCAATAACATACTACTTATCTTTTGCCATGCACAAAACACAAGTAATGAAAGAAAACCACCTTCCTCCTTATCCTCATCTTTCTCTCTCTCTCATGAATGACTAATAAATGACTGATGATATACCAGTACAGGAAGATGCTATATTACACTCTATACATCAATGGATATATGTGCCTAAATAATTAAAGATCTGAAAATCAAGCATTCATAGAATAAAAGGTGTAAGGAATCAATGTTAAATTTATGGTCATTCTTCTGTAATCTTATTGTCCTATAAGGAATGCTTACTAATTGGCCTGTATATAATCTATCAACAAAATATGTATACAACTCATCAACATTTACTCCCCCTAATCCCCCCATCCCACCCCCCTCCATTGTCTCCACTCCATCTTCCATCAGCCTCAACCTCATCTCACTCATCTCAGCATGACCTGACCTGCCAACCCAAAACTCACACCTCAGTATATCTCCTCCTCTCTCACTCCTGCTACTCATTCACTCATTTCTCACCTCCTCCTGCTCTCCACCCTTACACCTCACTTCACCTCTCCCACCTTGCCTCATCTCCCTCACCTCTGTTCTGGATCTCACCTCCCCCTCTGTCCACTGTCAGTCAACTCCTTAGAGGTACCTTCTTAATCCCTCAAAATCTGCTCTCCTAATGTCAGGAATTTTACTATTGTCTGTTCAGAGCAAGAAGTCTGTTCAAGATGGGGCAAGTATGGTGGTTTACCTCTAGCCATGTTGCCAAATCAACCTTCGTACATGGGCCTCTCTCTTTTGTTTCCCATCCGTGTGCTGTTTTGAAAATTATATTTTATGTGTTCTGTATACAGTAAAGGAAAGTATATAGTACAATGAGTGTTGATGTTTAGGATTATTACTATGATTTGTATAAATTCTATGACATGGCAAATATTTTTTCCCATGTTACCACATTGTCCTGGTAGTGGTGGTGGTGGTGGTGGTGGTGGTGGTGGTGGGGTACCATTAAAAGGGATTAGCACTCCCACGTAGGGGAGAGAGAGAGAGAGAGAGAGAGAGAGAGAGAGAGAGAGAGAGAGAGAGAGAGAGAGAGAGAGAGAGAGAGAGAGAGAGAGAGAGAGAGAGAGAGAGAGAGAGAGATAAACAGGTGCGAAGGAAGGGAGACAGACTGTTAATGCGATAACTGGCAGAGGAACTGGCAGAGCGGACTCATGGGAATTCCAGAATCTGCCACACCTTGAACAGACTTCATGCTCTGAACAGACTAGTGTTTTTGCTTTTAGAGACTCTCTCCCACTTTGATTTGTATCTAATTTCACAGTGGTCACCGTTATCTACCTGTCCTCCAATGTCCACCTGCAAAAATTTGTTTCCTTACTATGCAGAAAATTTGCATAGCCTGTAGTAAAAACATCTATGTAAACATGATAAAAAAGAACATCAAACATACAAAAACTTAATTTCCACATCATATCCTTAAGTACTGCAAGTGAGGTGTCTTGATTACCAAATGTTCACAGCTTCTTCATAAAATGCAAGCAGAGGAGCATATAATTGATTCATTCAGCTTCAACTTTATAATAAATAAGAAGGTAAATTTATACCATGTTTATAGAAAACCCTTAACATGTCCAGCTCTTCTGCTTTTACAAGAACTATGAGCCACTAGGTTACTTGATTTTTTATTTATATATTTCTGTAATATTTATGTAACCACCTATCCACCTTTGCACCTGGCTGATATTCCCAATAAAAGGGATAAAATACAACAATAATCATATTCATATTCACAAACATTATTTCAGACTTTGGTTAGGAGTTTTGTGCCTCTTACATTGAAAAAAATAATAATGTCTAAGCTCTTAAATAAAAAAATACACAAATAATAATAAACATACAGCAATAATTAAATATCTTACTTGTTTTTGGTGTGAGATACACTGAAATAGCAGTGATGATGTCATTTGATGGATCATGGTAGAGCTCAGTAACAAGTAAATCATTGTCCTTCATTCTCAGTGGAAACTTCTGCATATCTGCAAAAATACAATTGTATTCATTCACTTCTTTCTCATCCAGTCTTTTAGTCACTAATATTGTGACTTGTAATATATGAAAGCGAAGAAAATACCATTATCAACAATAAAAATACTACTCAATATATAAATAAAAGCCAAAAAATTTGCAATGCCCAATGATTTCAGTCTCACACACACACACACACACACACACACTTTTATATATTTTCTTCTAAATACAGCCCACATGTTACATGCAGTCTTCAGTATCGAGTGTTTGTTGGCACCCATCACGATGGTGTCACTGAAAGCATTCAAGTCACACATGCACTGCCTCACATTGGCCAGCTGTTTATAAATAATACCAGCATGTTCAATATCTATTGGCTGTTTCACTATTGCCATGTATCGTCAAAACTGACCAATGAACAAGTGGGAGAAGCAAGTGGTGGTGCAGGAATGGAAGATGACAGTACAATGGATGGAGGTTAGTTATGGATGAAGAGTTAGTTATTAGGAGCCTAGTAGTGTTATACTGTTCTCTCTCATCATCACCAGAAACTCTTCTGCCAACATTTATGGGTTAGTTACATGACATTAAAAAAATTATATTAAACTAAAATGCTAATGGAGGCTTAATTATTCACTTTTGTGTGACAGCTAGGCTTAAATTTTCAAATATAATCTACACAGAAAATCCATTAGGACCTCTACTTACCAATATAGTATATGGAACCATTGGTGCACCCAAGAAGCAGGAAAGAGCCAGCAGTGTCAAAAGATGCAATGGGGAGCACATCCTGGATCTGCCAGTGCTGAGTCATGGCATGCCACACACCAATTTTACCAACAGAAGAGAGAGCTACTAACTGAGATCCAATAAAGAAGAGATATTCCACTGAGACCTTAAGATTAAATGTTCCTGAAAGAAAGAAGTCAGACTTTCAGCTTTAATAATTAAATGTTAAATGATTATTCAATGTCCAAAAATAATATTTGTACAATGTTCAATACTCATGTAATTAATGTAGCATAAAAAAACTCCCACACAATAAATCGATTACATCAGGCATATCTTATAATATTCACCAATATCATTTTTACTGCCATCCTCAGCAATACCCCAGAGTCGAATGTGGGAAGAATAAGAAATCGCCAGCATCTTCTGGCCTGCTTCTCCACCCTGACTTGGTGGGGAAAGCTTAGCATTGAGGGCAACTCTTTCAATGAGTTGGTCAATATATGGAGAGGTGAATGCCAGTTGCCACCCTGTGCTGTCTTTATTCCTATGGAAGAATTGAAAGAAAAAATAATACTCATCAGTTACTTTCAAGAAGAAACATAAATCCCCAAATATAGCATGGTATTGCAACACAAACAGACAAAAAATTTAGAAATGTGTGCATTTCGAAAAAAAGACAATATATTAAATATTTCAGTTGTGAGACCCACATTGGTAGTATTTTCACATGAATATTAAAATATAAAATAAAGAAAGCATACTGTTGACTCATGAAAAAAAACATCAAGGAAACTAATGGCTTATTAGCACAGGATATCAGAACCATGACCACAGAACATCTACTTACCAACGATTCACAGCACTTTTAATAGAAGCATGTAACAGAAGAGTATATGCTAATCAACACATAATTAATCATTATCTTGCATTAAAAAAAATCACATATGAAAGACTTTAAATTCAACAAAGTACAAGAAATATCAGATGCAGTAGATTAAGACAAGGTATAGTAGATGTCAAATACCAAAAGTTATGACACAATATAAGGGATGTTTCTAAAATCCAAGATAAATCACAAACAAGCAACTAATACATTTTTTTTTCCTCATTTCCAGAATCCTGCACCACAACCACAAGCACCACAATCACCATCATTTACTTATCTGTAGTATACTGGACCTGGGCTACAATCAAGAGCTCCTATCTCTGTACCTTTATTTATAAATATCTCTTGTCTATTTTAGGTTGCTCAGAAACTTTGTACCTTTATTTATGAATATCTCTTGTCTATTTCAGATTGCTCAGAATCTTTCATTTCACATTAAATGCAATCTATCCTTCGGGAAACATGACCAAAAATATGAAAATCTGTAAAAACTGATTACTAAATATGACCTACCTGTAACATGTGACAAAGTGAGCATAAGCCACTAAAATCCAATTATGATGCGCCTTGACCATTCGAACACGCAGGGGATCAACCCAAGCTGAACCTGAAAAATCATGGTAAACAATACTTTTTTATTATTTCCAACTTATTTGGAAAAAAAAAATAATATATATATATATATATATATATATATATATATATATATATATATATATATATATATATATATATATATATATATATATATATATATATATATATATATATATATATATATATATATATATATATAATTTAAATTAGAATAAGTAGTACTTTCAATGAAATATCTGACAGTACTTTTCATTGTTTTCTGTAACACACCTTATCACAGTAAACAGTGAGTAAGGAAGGGTTTTCCTTTTTTTTCTTTCATTATTATTATTATACAGCAACTTTGTAACAATATTTCTTACTAGAAGTATCCTCAGATTAGAATCCACATTCAAAATACAATGAGTCCCAATCATCATACAAACATTTAAGTGGGTAAGTACTGCATTAATAATCCATTTTCTTATAAAAAAAAATTGACAGTAAATGAGAACAGTATATTTTCTGACTAATAATCAGTTATATAACTTTTGCAATTATGGCAAAAATAAAATTCAAACAAGCTAAAACAATGACTAGCTTCATCATCTATCCACAAGCACAAATACCACAGCCCATTTCACATTCCACACGGGTGGCTTGTTTTGGACATAAAAATAACCATCTCAATAATGGAAGCATCTACCATATAAACTAATTCCCATTGGTCACATGCATTGAACAACATAATATCAAATATGTCTACGAAAGTCACTATGAGATCCTACTGTATCGTATTTATTCTGAAATACCTTACTTACCTGCCTTGACAGAGGTCCTAGGATTAGGCATCAACCTAGATTATGCTCACAGTACAAAATACATCACTAAACAAAGTAACACAGCAAACAATGTAACATACCAGGTGGTCCAACATTATTCAGAACATTGATTTCATTTTTGAAGAATTTATTAAGATCAGCCGAGGAATTTCTAGAGTGTCTCAGGTCCATAGAGGGCGTTCTGGAGTGTGTTCTTGCTGCATGACTCCGCAGATCACTGGAGCTTCGTGATATATGGCCTGGATACACACCACTGTGAATACCTACATAAAAAATTCAATATTTTCAGTTTGATGCAATTTTATTCTCTAAAATTCCTCAAAAAATATAAGATACTAAATTACAGCAATTCATGCTGTCAAAATATGATCTAACTAGTTTCAGGTAATCTAGTGTTTTACATAACTGTAAATATCACGAAAATCTTAAGAAATTCCAGCCATTTCTAATATTTTGGTATACAAAAATAAGTATTTTGGATGGCCTTTTGTAGTTATATTACCTAATTGTCATGCATTATAAAGGGAAGGACAGCTCATCCACAAATTCAATCAACTGGTAGCATTTAACTGATTTCAATATCTAGGACTCTAAGAAGTGGGGAATAAGTTATGTCTGATTCAAGATACGCCTGCAGTATGAACAGAAGGAATGGGAAAGGGTAATGACAGAGTATGTGACAAATTCTGTAAGTACAAATGAAATGCTGAGTGCTGACAATTCTGAAATACAAACATCTATGGTAGTTACATCATACAGTACTTGAAAAGGATGAGTGAAAGATGAAATGAGGAAAGCAGAGTGGCCAGTTTCATGCCACTACTCATATGGCAAAAAAGATGTCAAGTCTAAAATAAAAGGTGACAGTAGAAGACAGATCTTGCTTTTCACATTTTACTCTCATAATCAGAGACCATCAAAATAAATTACCTCACTGTATCCTCTAAACTTATTTGTTATCCAACATAAATTTGCCAAAGAAAGCAATAAGTTTGTGAAGGTTGTTGGAGGATGAGCAACAGTTGCATATTTAGCCATCATTGTAACTGTATTGGTTTTACAGCTTGTTTCCAGCAACTCCACATTCATCTATTCCTTATATCTTAGGTGAAAGAGTGGGGCATGCTGTCTAGTGGTAATACAAAAACTCAGAACATTAAATAATTAAATATTAAGCAGCCAATAAAAAGTCAAGAGTCTTGGAAACATTATAAAATCACAGGAAATCTTGAATCCATGTCTTGCAATTCTCATAATGATAGCCCTTTAACTATTTATTGTTTCCACTGTGGTTCAGCACTCATGCTTGCATATGTACATGTATTTTCCATGTGACAAACTACTACACAAATATGGTGTGAATCATACATTAGCAATTACATATGAGTTGAAGAATACCCATCAAAAATAAAGAGAGAGAGAGAGAGAGAGAGAGAGAGAGAGAGAGAGAGAGAGAGAGAGAGAGAGAGAGAGAGAGAGAGAGAGAGAGGTATTTCAAGCCAAGCAGAAACAACATGATCTATGAAGAGGATACACACTGCCAGGACATTGAGTAACTTGAAGCACATGAAGTAAGCCACTGGTTGATGGGATGGGGCCCTTGGCTAGTCTCATATACATATCACTAATAAGATCTCTAATCCACTACACTGGATCGTTATATCATAAACAGTAACTGAAACAAACCTTGACCAACAAGTTGAGGTGGGTTGTGACGCATGTCAAGAGAGGAGTTTCGTGAGTGTCCTGGTCTGGGCACAGCAACAGCACCTGGCACTCCCCCACTTGCAGCAAGACCTTCAGGTACACGTATGCCTCCCACTGAGGAAACAGTACTGGTGGTGTTGGCACTGCTAGTACTGCCACTGGCATTGGTAGTATTGCTCACACTATTTGATGGACGTGACTCAGATGCTGATGTTGGTGGAGGTTCTTGAATAGGAATGCCTGGAAAATGTGAATCAATAATTTTGAGCTAAACAAAATTATGCTATATTTCCAACATTCTGCTTACTATCTTTCATAATAAGATGCAACATTTATACACTTTGACTTACTTGGAGGTGAAAGATATCCACAAAACAAGACATCTCCACAAGATGAATGATGCAAGTCTTGACATAGCATTAATCTTTTCACCAAAGGAGCTATGCCATAAAATTCTGCTTCATGCCTGAAAAAGTGACAAGGTTTGATATTAGGAAGTATGGCATAAACTTCTCCTGTCCTTGAATAGTTCTAGCTTATGAAATGGAAAAGCAGTGAGAGGTTAAAGGGAAATTAACCCACTAGGTGCCAAGTCTTCAAACACGTACTATATGCCTATGCCAGCTACAAAAAGAACTTGACTCCAAATATCAACAAGCCACAAATAGTTTAGTGCAACTTAAAATATGGGGAGTAAAAAGTAATAGATTAATGCTTCCCCTACACTTTCCTATATTGATCAACACCCTAGAATGGTCAAAGAACAAAACAACTCCCAGTATGAGTCTAGAGAGAGTGATGTGAGCAATCCACTTTCCTCAGCAATAATGTATGTCTCCATGATGTTCCCACCTGGTATAAATTGCCAGTCTCTGAGGTATGTGGTTTGCAACAGATAAATCTTCATCACCCGTCTTATAGTGAGCCAACTATCAATGCTTTCCCCTAGTGAGAGCTCTCAGGAACAAATGTCAGCTATTGTAAATGTAGATATACCAAGAGAAAACCAGGTACAAAAATGTTAAGGAGAAGTCTTGTACAGTACATATATGCAACTAATTATCTTGGTGATCATCACAGTATTCATACAGACAGCACATTGTCCCAGAGATGATGAAAGTTTTACCACACTGCTAAACATATATTCACTCTACTTATAGTTCTAATTACATGGGAAAATTACAGTTAACACAAAAAGTTAGCACAATGAATTATGGATGATACATAACCTTTTGTATATACAATAAATCCTATATATGTAGTTTCAATGCAAGATGAAAACACATGATCTCTTCTACAAGTGGTTTGTAAGAGACAGTAAATGAGAAAACAATAATATTTGTAAACAAATAAAAAGTATATTCATGTTCCAAGAAAAATCTTGTAAATAAAGGAAGTACCACTTCACTGAAATATACCTAAATGTCACATACATCTGATTTCTTTGAAGCTATGTTGGATTAAAATAATAAGTCATTTTTAGTAATAAAACTACAACATTTAGGTTATAATAAAACACACTATAAATTATATTACCTCAAAGCATTGATGTCCACAACTACCATGTTGAGATCTCTTGTCCGAAGATAATTAAGAATGATACTGAAGAGGGATGGATCCCGGTCAATAAATATAGCACCAGATTCATCTCTTAGAGTTGAAATACGTCCCGAGAGTAATGAAGTGAAGAATGTGTCAGGGACCCATGTTAATGTGTGTCGTGATGTACTGAACCTGAAAGAGCAAAACATTACAAATCAGAAATACTGTAAAACTATCACATGCAGAACATCATTTGATATATCTACATTTCAATAAGCTGCACATGATAATACACCTTAGATCAGTGGTTCTTAACTTAAGGGCCACAACCCAAAGTTGGGTTGCCAATCCACTTCAATGGGTCACCAAGGATATGTGCACAATTTTTTCCCCAATATACCTATTTAAAACATTATCAAGGTATTAATCCTGTGTATAAAATACCTAGGTTTATGAAGGTATGTGGGTCACCATGGTCAATCAGGGCAGGATTTTGGGTCATAGCCAAAAAAAGATTAAGAACCACTGCCTTTGATCATCATTTAGGTGCAGCTAAAATCAATAACAGAAGACATGAGAAGGCATTAGGTAAAATGCAATAAGTGTATTGGGCTAAGACTTTGTAAAAAAAAATAGTGATAATAAATAAATGTTAATAAATCAATAAACAAATAAAATACATGACCTTACACTGTTAATTACCAAGGAACTGAGGTATATCACTCACAATCATGAAAATCATTCACACTTACATATGTGAATGCTTTTCGTATGTTTTCGTTCAGAGTGAGTGGACTGAAAATAAGTGAAATGGAGATTTAGGATGACTGGTTTTTGTAGAGAGGTGTTGTGAGTGGTGTTACAAGAGGGACCGATAAACTGGAGGTGAAGGAAAAATCATAGAAATAGTAGAGAGTAAGTTTGAAGAAGAAAATATAGTGTGGGTAGGTTAGCGGAAGAACTGTGGATGTTTGGCAGGGTGTGTCAGAGACTTGAGAGTGCTTCACAGTTTCTGCTCCGCAGCAAGACAACAAAATGGTCCTTGCCATAATAAAAGACCACATTCTCCCTGGCACTACTATTACATCTGATTCCTGGAAAGCAAACAGTTGTCTACAGGAGGAAGGATACTGACACCTAACTGTTAACCACTCTGTCAACTATGTGGACCCGAATAACAGAGCTACACACATCAACAATATCAAGTGGCTGTGGTGAAATTTCACCTCCAGTTCTTCCCACTGAGGACTCCAGTGATGAGAAGTACCAGAGGACCAATAAGTTAAGTTAGGTTAGGTTTAGTTATGTTAGGTTGGGTTTGATTAAGTTTAGTTTAAGGTTAGATTAGGTTAGGGTTAGTTAGGTTAGGTTTAATTAAGCTTTGTTTTGTCATGTGTGAAGATGAAACTACATTTTTTCTGGTAGATTTGGGTGTTTTTTTTTTGGATGAATACCTGCTTGTTTTCATAATAAATCATTGGTTTATGTGTGCGTGTATGGTGGTATTAAAAAAAAAATTATTTGCCGTAGAAACAGTTACTAAATTCATTCAAAGCATACCAAAATCTAACAGAAAAATGTAGTTTCATCCGAAAATGTCAGACGGGTGTACTTATTTCATTTACTGGGATGACAAAAGAATACATAAAGAGATGCTATCGGTAAGATTTACTTGATATTGCTGTGATCATAATATTGTTATAATCATAATATTGCGCTATATGATCCAACATACGCTCATTGCCTCAATATCTTGCCTCAAAAAGCTAAGAAATAAGTTGAAATTGTAATAGAATAATGGTGAACCTGTGGTCTGTCAAAACCACTGTTGTGAGGCTGGGGGGAGACAGCAAAACTGGAAACTGCTACTCCCTGATATTCAACATTGTCAACTGCTTGCTTTCTACTGCTACGTTAACAACAGTAAATACGAAGTCTATCCCTCACAAGATCTGTAGGTAAACTTATTTAGTGCCGGATGATTACCAACCTTTGTCCACCAACGTTAAGGTTAATAATATCTCCCGAGCCTGGAAAATATGAAGATGCCATTGCAGCATCTGAAGTCTGCTCAGCTGCACGTCACTCGTCACCCGCCATGTTGTGTTTGGTGTTTACATCCGTCAGCTGCTGGCGGGACGATGTCGTGCCAAATCGCTCCCGGCTCAAAATTTCTCCCGGGAATAATGTGGACCCGGGAGCGATTTGGCACAACGGAAAATTGCTTTCACCGTCCATCGCTCCCACCGTCCAAATTGCTCCTGATAAAAATTTCGATGGAAATCAACTGCTGTATGAAATTTTATTGACTATATGAAATTTTATCGAATGTATGAAATTTTATCGACAAATTACTACTGCATCGTTGTCTGTGGACTATGTAACAAAATGGAACAGAAATGGAACAATTAAACAAAAGTTTACTACCTGTGCAAGTGTAAAATTCAACCACAATGTTTTAAATTTATGTATTTTACGGATTGTCAACATCCTTGTGGAGTTTTATTAACAAATTACTAATGTTCCATTGCCTGCGAAATATTTTATGATAGGAAAGGAACAAGTAAACAAGAGTATACCTAGCGATAACAGAGCACCAAAACATTTTTCCTTATTGTAGTATTATAAGCTTCCTCTCTTCTCCTGGCAATCTAAAATACTTAAAATAACCTTAAAAACACAATCTCTTATTTTAAAGCTTGCACTGTTGCGTTAAAACCTTCATTTAAGTTTTTTTTTTTTTCTGTTCTACTATATTTAAGGTTTCTTCCTCTTTCTACAAACATAGAATACTTAAAACAATTTTAAAATACCTAAAAACACCTTGAAAACATTTAAAAAAAAAATTGTCTGCGACCAATCCGTTCGCTACCCGAGTCCCCGTCCCATAGTCTCGTAGTCGTCAGTAACGTTGCCAGATTGCAACGTTGCCAGATTGAAAATGTACGCGCGCGCGCGCGTACATTTTCAACACACACACACACACACACACACACACACACACACACACACACACACACACACACACACACACACACACACTGTATAAGCATATGTACAACGAAAGACAAGGCAACACACACACACACACACACACACACACACACACACACACACACACACACACACACTGCATAAGCATATGTACAACGAAAGACAAGGCAACACACACACACACACACACACACACACTGCATAAGCATATGTACAACGAAAGACAAGGCAAAAAACATACACTCATACACACACTGCATAAGGATATGTACAACGAAAGACAAGGCAACACACACACACACACACACACACACACACACACACACACACACACACACACACACACACACACACTGCATAAGCATCTGTATAACGAAAGACAAGGCAACACACACACACACACACACACACACACTCTGCATCACCATCTGTACAACGGAAGATAAGGCAACACACACACACACACACACACACACTGCATAACAATCTGTACAACGAAAGACAAAGCAACACACACACACACACACACACACACACACACACACTGCATAAGCATCTGTACAACGAAAGACAAGGCAACACACACACACACACACACACACAGACACACACTGCATCACCATCTGTACAACGAAAAATAAGGCAACACACACACACACACACACACACACACACACACACACACACACACACACACACACACCTTGAAATACCTTGAAAAAAAAACACTGAATATTTACTGGGAGGGACTGGAAGGGAGTTAGGGAAGGTACCACTCTGATAACTTCACGGTTGGGAGGGCTTGTGACGTCACGGCGGGGGGTTGATGACGTCACAGCAACCGTTATTTACGTACGTACGTGTTTAATTTTGAAAATGACCCCTCTAAAAAACGCAGCTAGACAGGAATGCTTTATAAATTCAGACTTGCCACACATTTTAACTTATGCCACAAATAACAACACATTTCAAAACACAGTAGTATTAAAGATATTTAAAAAGAAGTATCTGGAAACTGTTGGAACCTTCACCCCATTTAAAATCGTTCAAATGTCCACCCATTCTGGTTTAAACATAACGGAAAACACTTTAAAAAATCTGAACTATTTTCTAAAACCATTTAAAGTGAGCTACAAGCACAAATAAAAAATCTACCGAAAAAAAAAATAAATGTTATTGGAAGTTGAACACGAATAAAAACAAGTGTACGGTGCACGCATTTCACTGAACGGGATGGCAACACATTTAAAAAAAACACCAACTATTTTTTAAAACCAATAAGAACCTAGTACAGGCTGAAATAAAAAAAATAGTGTTGGAACCGTAAAAAAATACGCCGAAAACGGCCCTCTTATTTACACAAAAACAACGCCCAAATCAGCACTTTTCACGCAACACACGCGCTCAAATAACTTAAAAAACAACGAAATATTTTTACAAACCATAAGATCTTAGCTACAAGCCGAAATAAAATACTTAGGAAATATAAAATAAATAATATTGGAACCGGAGGGGGCTGGGGAGCCTTATCCAAGATGGCGGTTGGGGGGTCCAGTGGAGGGGACGACCAACCCTTCTCACTCATTTAAACCCTCGCCAAACTTAAACTAAGTAATGGCAGGTATATCTAACTAGCGGATATTAAAGCTTGGTCATGTGGCTCCGCTTTGCGACAGTATCGGTTTAAAACATTCACAGATAAGATAGGTAATGGCTGATAAATAGAGACGATCCAGATTGTTTACATTTTCATTAAGTTAAATTTTACGGTTTTTAGCAACGAGACGAGGCTGACACAGGGATATATTGTGCTGGAGGTTAGGTGAGATGCGTTAAAATGAGTTAAAACCGTGGATTGTTCAGTTATTCATTAAAAAGTTACCTAAATGAAGTTCATTAAGTTACCTAAATTTATTCTAACACTTCCTGACCTTACCTTCCCTGTGGTGGTGATGTACCTTCCTGCCTCCTCGGCACTATGCCTGGCTGTCTAGCACCTTCTCACAGCCAAACTTTTCTTTATTTTGCTTGTTTTCACCCACTGCTGCCTTCGGCTGTCCATTGCTAGAGCCCACGCCTTCCTCATTACCAACTAAAGAAGGTTTTAACTCATGGGTAAGCCTTGGCAACCACTGTGTAGGCGTGGTTACACACACACAAAAAAAAAAAATTGTGTCAGGCTGGGAGTTGAAACAGACGCGTACTAACACTACCCATAGACGCGACACACTGATTAACTTGTCAGGCAGCAGTCAGCGTTTTGGCAATATTATCGTACTACACAAGTTGAAATTATTGTACTTCTGGTAAAAATTTTCGTACATATTTAATTATTCCAAATATTATGCAAAACTGCCACTTTCCAAATATAGCAGAATTTAGGTTATATATATATATATATATATATATATATATATATATATATATATATATATATATATATATATATATATATATATATAAAACCTCCACTCATCGTCCAGTTGCTGGAGGGTAGAATCATCCTGGGCAATGATTCGGGGAAGGTGTGTCGCGAGGGGCACCAAACTTTGCTCTTTGAAATGAATGAGTGTAATGAAAAAAAAACTTTGTTTCATTACACACACACCTCTCTCTCTCTCTCTCTCTCTCTCTCTCTCTCTCTCTCTATTATATATATATATATATATATATATATATATATATATATATATATATATATATATATATATATATATATATATATATATATATATATATATATATATATATATATATATATATATATATATATATATATATATATATATTCTCTCTCTCTCTCTCTTCCTTTTAATAATCATACACTACCATCATCTCAATTATCTTTATATATATATATATATATATATATATATATATATATATATATATATATATATATATATATATATATATATATATATATATATATATATATATATATATATATATATATATATATATATATATATATATATATATATATATATATATATATATATATATATATATATATATATATATATATATATATGGCTGGGAATAAAGTGTTGCAAATTGATTCACCTGGCAGCCAAGATATTACTGAATCAAGGCACCCAGCACAGAGGCACAAATGTCATTCTGTGCGTTGTCATCCATTACTCCAAATCGGGTTATAGTGATGATAGATTATTCCAAAGAAGTTTCCTTGGTCATGTGTGTTTCACTGCACCACAGCCTTCTCAGTCAGCTATCTCTGCTGCCAAGTCAAATTTGCAGGTTGATACCTTTTCTCAGCTGTTCTCTTTTAGGGAATGTCAGCCTGTAGTACTAGGAAAAAGCACAGTGTGAGCAAATGGCCTGAATGTCCTTCATGATCGGTTTTACCACATCTGATTGGATCAGGCAGTCATACCAGATGGAGGGAAGGGTATGGATGCCACATATTCTGTGTAAATGACCCTCACTTGGTGTAGGTGGCAAGGACTAGTCCCCTCTCTCCTGGAGGCTAAGATTTGAAGGAACGTTTGTGAAGGTGATTGCAAATGTGAATAGATGCATGCCTTTTCTCAACTAACCTTCTTAAATACTAAGGTATCAAGATTTATATAACAGTAAATTTAATACAAATTACATCATGGCATCCTAGGCTGCAGGGCTCTATGACCATTAGGATGAGATCAAGAAGCTTGAGATCTAAGAAGCTTGAAGAATGGTAATAGGTGATGAGTGAATGAGTGGCTAGTACATACATACATGATAAAACTATTGTATGTATACCGATTCAAGAACAAGTGTAAGTCATTGATTTGGAAGGAGTGGTGAGTGTAACCTTGTGACATACCAAAAAATTTGTTCCATGAGTGCCTTATTGGACCTTATAGCACTGAACTACTTTGGAAATTGGTTTACACACATAACAGAGTGTGAAATCTGAAGAAGAAAAAAAAGAAAAAGAAAAAAAGTTTCAAGTAGTGCAAGTAATGCAGTTGTTTCAAGTATGTAATCTATAGTTGATTATTCTCTCATCACTTTTTGTCTTCTCTTTCACCGTCCAATGCATATAAGGTGGTATCTAATAAACAAAGAAAAACAGCCAACACCTTACAAATGTAAGGCTGGGGGAAATAGGAGGAAAATACAGCTTCACACTTATTAATAGAATTAATTTAATTCTACGTAATTTGCCCTTAGCATAAATTGGTTCAAAAATAAACTGCAAATTACTCAAAAAAATCTATTCCAACATTTTACAATGTGATCCTTAAGGTCTGTGTGAAGACAAAAGAACAGGGACCCCTCAGTGCAGAAACTAATGTCTACATAGCACTCTCACCATTTCCACACATATTCTCAAACTTTTATTTATTTTCTTCCATCTTGTATTTTCAGATCAGCAGAAATCATTGCCCATGTATATATTCATATGAATATTCATCTTCACAGGACAGGTTTGTCTCATTCAGATGGAAAATAATAAACTTTAATCCATTGAATTTGTAGTTCTGTATTTTATACTGAAATGTAATTCATAAACATGCTTCCATCCTTTAACACTGAACGTTTCCATTCATAACTTTGGTTTTAAATTGTAGCTAACATTTCTTGGTAAAGGCTGATATAAAAAATATATAGTAATTAATCTTTAAAATCTTAATTTCATCATTAAATTTTTTCCTTTGCCCCAGATTTTTCAATTTAATTTGATACATGGTATATCAAATAAAAAACATTTTCAAAATAATCAGTCCATAATATAAATTAACATTATGGGGTATGCATAGAACAAGAAATTACTTTGTATTACTACCTAAGACAACAACTTTACCTATAAACATTAAATGCCCCTTCATTTCTATTTTCATTATTTGTCATGCCACAGGCTATCAATATGAATGAGTACAATGTAACAATATTATTTAGGCAACCAATAACTGTTAAGACAGACTCATTCCACACTCACTCTACTGTGGTAGGCAGGCATCATTTCCCTCTAAGTTTATCTGGGAATGAGAGGAATATCAACACCTCAATCTAAACAATTTGTACTATTCACAATTTTGTAATGATTGTATTGAGACCATTATGTGGTTTAATGAAATCACAAAAAGTGGTGGGGTGGGGTGCCTGTGACAAGGGTAGGGTTGAAGATCCTCATTTACTAGGTTTTAGCAGTTCCAGAATTAGAAGTTAATAATACACACAAGAGCATACATACTGATTAAAAAGGACCATCTACCCTTGCCACTTACATGCATATGTGAAGACAGTTTTAGCATTAATTACGGCTGTATGAGCAGTCTTATGTACACATTTTTCACACTAGGTTATAAGCTTCTGTTGCACATATATTTCTCATAAAAAATAAACTCACTTTGTAAGATGTGAAATGACATTATTGGTGATGCAAACATACCTATATATCCCTAAATGGCATATAATGTATTCCACCAATAAGCTGGCAGGCAAGGACATTTACCTTATCACTGGAAAAAATCTTATCATTTGTGATTCAAGCCTTTCCACTTCGAGAGCATGGTCAAAACTTAATTATGTATACATACATTAATTTCATCATAAATTTCAGAAAAATTCCTAAAAATTTGGGTACAGTACTTTTATAATAAATTCAAGTCTTGCCAGTCTCCCACAGCAGAAAGATCTGTAAAACTCATAAATAATTCTGGATATAAAAGAAGTGACATTTTAAATAAAGAGATTGCATATAAACAGTCCAGTCAAAGAAATGCCTATGCCACTAGAGATGCAATAGTACAAATTGTACTTTACTTTGTACTAAATCCCAAGGCTGAAATGGCCCTCCCTCATATACAAGTATTACAAATCCCACTTAGTATACTCCCATTTCTTCTCTTTCCCAATGTGTTTACTTTCAGGAAAATAAAGCACTTCTAACTTTTCAATATTAACATTCAAGGGCCAACTCCTTACTTGTACTCCACACTGATATCACTTTCCACACTTAAAAATGCTCGAGTAATTTGTATGAGAACTTTCCAGCTTCAACCACATCCCATTTCCCTTCCAGTTTGATAAAGAAGCTTCGGATATTCTTTTATCAGTCACTGGATATACCATTCTCACCAGTTAACCTGTGCTAACTTTTCACAGGTCACAAGATGCATGCCACATGACTGCTCCAACACCATGCACTTCACGAATTTTCTTACACTATCAACCTTCAAACAACACTGCAATATCATGCTTCACAATACTCAAAATAAAACCCTTCCTCATATTTCACAGGTTTGCCAACATAAAGTCACCTCTTCTTAGTCATTTGCATCACTAACTAATGTCCACATCTGAGTCATCCAACATATCTTCATCTTCCTCATCACCAAAGGAAGACGGGGAAGCAGAGTCTCCTCGATGTTCATTCTGGAGGGAAATGAGAGAGGAGTGGCGGGATATGGCTCCAAGAGTGTTACTAGAACTTGTAGTACCTGTCCGCGTCATGGCACCCACTTCTAGGTCCTCTTCTGCAAAGCCCTCTGAGCCAAGCACATTAAAATCTTCTCGCAGATTGAGCTTCGGTTCATGGTTACCCTCCGCTAAATCTGTTGAGAATATAATAAAACAATAAGAGAAGTGCACTTGTAGATACTTTTTTGTGTAAATAACAGTAACATGAATCTTTACTGGTTTCCATTACTAATGAAGGCATAGAATATTTCACACCCAGGCACAACCATTAGCTATAGGCAGGCATATCTATGTGTACTTTAGGCAATTACTATTTGTATGTTCTCAGTTCTGTTTCTGTATATGTACTCTTTCTTGTGTGTGCTGAACGTTATTGTAAACATCTTTATCCTCAGAACTGGTACAGTGTATCTGTCAACAGATCAGATTTGTAAAAAAATAAACAAACAAATGAATACATGAATGAATGAATAGATAATAAATAAATAATAAAAAGAATAATAACAATAATCCATTCTATATGGCAGTATTACTGAACTGTCAAAGGCTTAAGTCAGCACTGTATGGTTAAAGGAATGACACAGAATAACTGGCTGTGAACAGTAGTACACAGAGCACAGAATAAGTTATTAAAAAGTCTATCTTGATCTATATACCAGTATCAAGTCACCTGTAAAGAAAGGTACCTAGGACAATTTTTCACAAGCATATATTCACATTTACAATCATATTCATCAGAATTCCCTCACATTTTAACCTCAAAGTAAGACAATAAATTCTCACGGCCCACATTGTGCAAGTCAACTGCTGAAGCCTCGACAACACAGCTGGATCCCTGCTGTACCATAATACATCTATTTCCTACTTCACATCTGACCTGATAGAGCTGATCAAACCAGATGCAAATGACCCCAATGAAGCCCTCAAGGCCATGTCACCATTTATGTATTCACAACTGTTTGTTTTTGCTCCACAAATGTCCCTCTTGCATCCAAATTTCTCTTCACTCTGTCTCTCCACCACATTCCTGGTCTTTCCCTTAGCTTCACCCTCTACAATCATCCAGTTATTTTCTTCATCAGTAGCTCTTCTTTTATTTCTCAGCCTGTCTACACCATTATAACTCTTCCTACTCTGCTGAATTATAACTTGTAAAACAAGTTGTCCTCCTCACTTTAGTTCTCATTTAATTCACACATGAAATAAGTAATGCCATGAAATGCTAATTCACACTATTGTAATTTACAACTAATAAAAGATATGAAAGGGCTATCATGTATGATTACAAGTACATCTTCCCTTACTATGTTGCAAAACCAGGACTGGAATAATCATATTATAAATAATGCACACCATAGTGGATGAATTACCTATTACGTAGCTTTCCAAAGCCTTTGGTACCAATGCCTTTGCTCTTTCTAGGTCCACTTCTGAGCACTGAGCCTTGTCGAGACCTGAGGGAATATGAGACACATTAAGTACATTTTGTCAGTGGTAATAACAAAGAAATATCTGCAAAACTATACTATTACAATATATTAAGTCTTCTATTATGCTAAATAATTTCAAAGAAAATGCAAGATCCAAACAAAATATCATATAATTTCTATCTAAATAAAAATACCAACTAACCTAAAGCCATGCCCATTCGTTTCAAAACTTCAATGTCATCATGGATTTCAAATCTATCTTCGAAGTCGAAAAGATATTCAGTTCTGTAAGGATAAATAGGCAAGTTTGTTAATGCTACAAAATATTTTTGATATCCTATAGATATATTTTCTTTATTTCACATTAACAACTCCACAACTGAAACCACCCTGAAAACTTTAGTAAAAATGTTCTTGCATGTTGAATGAACAAATCATTAAATATTATCAATACATTCCCTTAGCTAAACAGGAGAGAGAGAGAGAGAGAGAGAGAGAGAGAGAGAGAGAGAGAGAGAGAGAGAGAGAGAGAGAGAGAGAGAGAGAGGAGAGAGAGAGAGAGAGAGAGAGAGAGAGAGAGAGAGAGAGAGAGAGAGACCTAAGGAAAGTGCATCACACAGCATTCATACAATCAGAGTACTGAAATCTAATAATCACATGAAGGGTGACACTTGTACCATTCCTGGGAAGGGAGTGCATGATGCAAGAAATTTAAAAAAGTAGTATAAAGTGAAATATTGTGATGCAGTCAGGGAGAGAATATATGCATTAACTACTGCTTGAGGAGAAAATATGTTGGATGGTAAAGAGAAAACAAGAAGTGCATGGAAATGACTAAAACCTTAAACTTTATTTCTGGAGAAGTAACATGACGAGGGAGGTAGCAGTGCAAGTGTTTGTTAGGGACAGTCCAAGGTGAAAAAGTTTGATGAGTAAAGTAACTGCAGAAAACAGTCTTATAGTGGGCTTTCCCTCTGCTTAATGAGCATTTTGCCCTGTGACACACTCCCAACCATACAATGCACACTTGACAATTCTCATACATTCTAAAGAAGAATAAGAAATATGCAGAATTTAGCATCAGTAGCCACCATGCTAGTATCCATTTCAGACCTGAAGAGGTGTAACTTTTCACACATACAGTGCAAACAATATACACACATTTATAGAATGTATGACAATCTGGTATTAAAAATTAAATATTATGATCTTAACTCAATCCTGTAAAAGTATAAAAAGGTAAATACAAATAGGTAAATCAACACGCATGCACACACACACACACCCACACCCACACACATACACTAGGATAGAATTTCCAGCCTTCTCTTCTTATCAAGCTGCATAGTTGTAATTCCTCAGTTTGGGTCAATGTCCATTCTTTACAAGGACACAGGGCCTAGTGTGAAATATGACTTGTACTTTATTTTTCTGATTTACTCTACTTGGAAATCCCTCTAAAGAGTAAATATGACAAAAGTTTCCATGTGTTGCTACTCTATTCTTGCATGCTCCACATCTCTTCTCCTGTGAGTATTCCTACACATTCTTTCATTTGCATTAAGTAAGCAGTACATATCCTACTATTCCTGACATTCGTTGTTTTATCTATCTTTCTATCCCAAAGACCTGTTTCCAAGAAATTTATAAGAGGGATGACAATGACAGGAGCCTCCAGTTGTTAATGTCTTTGCACACTCTCGTCCCCCTCATTCTTTTTCTCCTACATACTCCACCACAATTACATTTCATTAGAGATTATCTTATTACAAGTACTCACATAGTTTCAATTTCTACTATTCTTTCTGTGTGGCCAAAGCACCTATGAGTACATCATACAACACCTTGAACCACTCCTTTTCATTGCATGTCCTCCTCAGCAAGTAAAATTGATGACAGTCAAGTGAAACTGATGACGGTTAAGTAAAATTGATGACAGAGGGCTATGACTAACATCAATGAAGACAAAGTATGTATCTTCAGTAATATATTATTTTACTAATTCACTAGTTAATCTAAACAATGTATACATTTGAGTAACCCCTTATAAGTAATGAATTCAAGAAACATAAATACTCATTTCAGTGGATAGGTATTTACAAAAAATATTTATCGTACTGACTTTTGTTACGACTATTGATAAAGATTACATTTCATGGTATATGTTTTACCTGCTATTTCATTCCTAAACTGTACTTCCTAATTACACCCAAAGCATAAAAATGCTAATGTATATTAACATTTTTGTTTTTTTTGGTAGTTATTTTCTTACTTTTGAACTTCAAAAATATAACAAAATCAAATGACAACTCCTACAAAGGATTTTACCTTCAACTTACCAACTACACTGACCACAAACTAGTATGTGAAATATCAGTATTAGTTCTGACATTTTTTTTAAAACTATGCAATAAAAATAACGAATATACCACTTACTTGTCATTGGAAATTGAACACTCAATAACAGTTTTCTTGTTTGTGTTAACAATGATAAAAGGTAACTGGATGGCTGAGTTTGGCGAAGGTGCTCCCTGTATCCGCTCTTCATTTCGATTTCGTTCAACCAGGTTTTTGAAGGCAATTTGCTGAAAAAAGAAAGATTTTTTGTGAGGGAGCAAATGCACACTTGCTGGAAAACAAGTATGCATTAAACTAAAATTACAGCTCATGTCTATCCTTCAACAATAGAAAAGGTATACTCTCACACATTCAAATTAATGTTTCTTTTTGTATTTCCTGAATCAATCATTAGTACAGTATCATCTAGAGACAGCGTCACTCTTTACCTCCAGCATTCACTAGACCCAAATCTTTACCTGACTTTCTCACATTCATCTCCCTCATGACACCTTCCATATAAGCAGGAGAGAGAGAGAGAGAGAGAGAGAGAGAGAGAGAGAGAGAGAGAGAGAGAGAGAGAGAGAGAGAGAGAGAGAGAGAGAGAGAGAGAGAGAGAGAGAGAGAGAGAGAGAGAGAGAGAGAGAGAGAGAGAGAGAGAGAGAGAGAGAGAGAGAATGCAGTGCAATCCAAACAGGAAACAAATCACTCACATTACCACCTACTCTTTCATGTAAACCATTCATTTCCTTTAACAATCTACCTTCTAGCCCATATAATCTCAAAAACACTCTATACACAATCTTCTGATATGTTTTCTGTACATCCAGGAAAACCTAAATCATATCCTTATTTGTGTAGTATAAATATGGGAACATTCTGGGAGATTAAATTTCAGTGATCTGAACACTGGAAATACATTGCCAGACTCCTTATAGAGGATGTAATACAAATTTCTGTGGATATTGCTAGAGGTGAAAGTGCAGGTTAATCTAAGCCGAAAATGTTCTACGCACATAAGCATTTTAAGGTGTTCTTTTAGCCGTGGTGTGAAATTCAAGTGTGGCCTTGTGACATAAATGGGTGGGCTGGGCAGGTAACTATGGTGGAAAAACACCATATCCACACACTCCACATTACTGTAAGTTATGTAATACAACCTGAACATATTTAATGTCACAGTATCAAAGCGAAACTGCATGTGACTGACTAGCAATCAGCTGATTTGCTGTTAGCTTTGCTCCTTCCCACTCCCTGCCCCGACAGGCAATGCACAGTGCCACACAGCTTATTATTTTACTTGTCGTTTACTACATCCCTAATGTCACTCTATGTTTATTGGTAAATCACCTGTACATTGCTATCACTGGAAAATTCCAAAACTTATAGAAATAATGACTAAATACTACACAATCTCAACAAGACATCCAGGTCTATGCATCGTGCCATGGATACCTGCCCGACCTGCTCCTTCTGTCTGTTGCCCGGACACACTTGAATTTCATATCACAGCTAAACAACACCTCAAAATGCATATGCACGAAGAACATTTTCCACACAGATTAACCTGTATTTCACCTGTAGCAATATCTGCAGAAACCCTGCACGTATGTCTAATAAACATCAAGGCACAGAACCAATTTATTTAGTTTAAATTAGCTTACTTATTTATTTATTTTTTTTTTTTTTTTAATGCAGAGTGGTAAGCAAGAACAATGAAAACAGGCAGTGAGGAGTCCATATCTAATGGAAAAAAAATTTTCAGAAATTTTTACTGGCATATACTGAGAAGTGGTAGTTCAAAAGATGCCTTACTTGTATTATAAGATCTTGAAGCTGTTGTGTTTTGAGTTTTATTCGTTCTACTCTTTTATATCTTTCTTGTTCCAGTTTCCGACATTCTTGAGCTGAATTTGTGGGTAATCCTAACCATCTTATCTCTTTCTTTTCTTTGCTGATAATGTTCATTGCCATCAAAACATTCAAAGCATCATAAACTCGCCGCCGAATGTTCTTCTGGTCATACTGAAATACATGAATATA
The DNA here is from genome assembly GCF_035594125.1 of Scylla paramamosain. NCBI lineage: Eukaryota > Metazoa > Arthropoda > Malacostraca > Decapoda > Portunidae > Scylla > Scylla paramamosain. The sequence goes on along the minus strand of NC_087151.1, from coordinate 1,693,383 downwards.
TTAATACATTGTTCAAATTATGACAAAGTAAATTGCTCATGGTACTATTCAAATACACTCGCCGCCGAATGTTCTTCTGGTCATACTGAAATACATGAATATATTAATACATTGTTCAAATTATGACAAAGTAAATTGCTCATGGTACTATTCAAATACATTCATCAGAATAAAAAGAAACACACATTTTTTGTGTAACCTTAAATAATTGAAGTACATGAATCTTCAATATTTTTATGTAACTGTCAGTCATTTAATGAAATCATATTACAAAGTTCTTATCAAATATGGATTAAGAATTATGGAACTTTACTCACTCTCCAGGCTACTGAAAACTGTACTTCAAATGCTTAAAAATATGCCTGACATTGTGTACATTGATAATTGTTATCATGAAATTGCTTGATATGCATATAAGTGACTTACGTTAGCACCATCAGACGGTGAAGCACATCGCGTGGGGTCTGTGAATTCTGACACCAACTCATCTGCAACTTCATTGTATGAGGTTGTGCCTTTAGCTTTAACCTTCTCACAGACCTTCATGGAAAAGTGACGCAAGCCTTTACCTCCTTTTTCACTCTTCCTTCGTTTGCTGCAAAAGATAAATTGAGTAAAACAACAGTTACATACCTTACTGCAAACACACACACACTACTTCTATTAATGACACATGTGCACATTTGAATAAGGAAAACTGGTGAGCATATGTATATGGCAGTATATACTACTACATACAAGCTACTATTTGTTGAAAAAGTAAAGCAAATAAAAATGAACAGAATCCAAGTTGACACAAAAACATTGCAAGATATGTGCATAAGTGTGCAGAAAATGCAGCTGTTAAGAAATTATATTTTGGAAACAGTAAAAAATAAACAAATACTAGCTATTTAATTTAATTTTCCTAAGACGTTTCTAATTTTCTTTTATCAATATCCATTATAATGATGGCTTCCCTCTCACATTTCATTATTCAGTTTTGCACATGTACTCTCTTCACAAATTCCTTTATCTCTGTACTCATCCAGCAACCTCTCATCATATGGGCACAGATCCTACTACTTTTCCTCTTATAATGCTTATTCTTACACATTCCCATCCATCCATCCATATTCCCATGTTTGCAAAAAATCAAATCAATTTTCAACTCATGATCCTTTTTCATTGTTCTCTCAATTCAAGCATTCTGCTCTCATTTTAATGTTCTAAATCCAATTGCATCATGCTTTCCCTTCTCAAATATCTTGTAATATTTTACATATATTTTAAATCTTCATCTCCAATAAACAACATCAAATATTTTCATCGAGTGCCCTAGCAGTCTTGGGGTTAGTACAATAATTTCATAGCCAAGATTATCACAGTTCAAACATTGTGCTAGGCAGGACTGAATTTATTTCCTTTCCACATCCATCCCTGCTCACATGGTAATGAATGAGATTATAACCTGAAGAGTTGTGACCTCGCCTTTCCATGAACAGAGTTTATAATCCTATCTTCCTATTGTGTGTGCACATTATAAATCCATGTGTATGCTTGTTAAGACTAGAAATTATCTGCATCACACCCTGAAGGGTAAACAAGATATGATGAACAAATTAATAATTAAATAAAAATTAAAGTGTAGATTGCTTAGTTCATCAACCACTCAATGTCATAACAAAACTTTTCAGCATATCCAATAGATTGTCTTCATGTAATTTCCTTTTCAATTCAACAGTTCTGTAACCTGCTTCAAATTCTAAAGTAAGGTAAGTCATACTGAAGCTTATGGGAGGCCTCTGTTTAGTAGTGGAACTTTTATTACTGGTAATGATGATATCACTACCTTCTAGGCAATAGAATCAAGTACCCATTCCCTCTTTACTGATATTTCTTTTCTCCAGTAATTGCATGGAAGTAATTAGCATACTTTTCAACTCCATAATCGAAGTCGAAGTCATGTCGTTTCCGAGCACCACTGTGATCTAAGATTGGCGTTGTGATCAGACTCTTGGGAGGTGTGCTGTTTATGACTTGGCTGGTGTTCTGCTGTTGCTGCTGTTGATGTGACTGTTGCTGCTGTGCTTGCTGAGCTTGATGATGCCTAACTTGAGGCTGCCCCACCTGCTGTGTCTGTAAAGTCTATTAAAAAGAATAATTAGTACAAAAGTATTACTTCATTCATAACACAGAAGAGTAATAAAAATTGATTTTTTTTTTTTTTTTTTTTTTAGACATCAGCATTTTCTTCTAATGTACAAACAAAAAGATCCAAGATTGTTTTCTGTGATTAGTTTAACTACTTATTGCCTTCAAAGGGGTGTAACTATAAAATTTCTATCACTTTATTTAATGCAAACTTTCTTAATAGGCAGCAGCTGTGAACCAAGTAAAGTTGCATACCGCAATGTATACAAGACACATGATCATGTCCTGAAAAACCTTAAGAGCAAAAGGCTTAACACAAACATATACCTTTCCAAGCTGCTATCTGATTACAAAGATTGGTGCACACAAGCACATACCAAACCTTTCAAAGTAATGACAATGATGATGATGATGATGATAACCAAATTTGGTAAGTACTGTACTGCACAATCACTTACTACAGGAGTGGAAGTCAGGGAGCCTGTCTGTGTACGAATGACAACTGGAGAGGTAGTGAGAGATGATCTACTGGCAACTACTGGATGTTGTTGGTCCAAAGTTCTTAATGGTGACTTCAGTTGTGTGCTGCTGACTGGTAACACTACTTGATTCCCACCTGAAACAAGAAATAATTAACAAAATGTTCAAAATATGATCATGGAAAAATAACAAAAAGTCAATTTTCTTCTAAACAACCTTAAGGCTATTGTCTAGTTTCAAAACACGGCTATATTTGGCAAAGAGAGATGAAGTTCACTCAACTGAAGATTCACAGGTAAGATTTCTTTGGGAAAGGATATATATAGTAATCCTGCTATCACAGAACCCTATGCACTAATGCCATTTCTCAGTCTGTCCAATCCCATGTCTTCCCACAGTTCAAATTAGCTAAGCATATTCATATCCATTTTCTTGTCAAACAGCAGTCTGCGGTTTATAATCAACTGCTAACCAATTCCACATATGGCCAATTAAACATTATGCAATATCTCCCACTGACCAGAAGCCAGAGTTATAAGACAAGGGTTTAGATAACTACAACAGCCAAAATTGGGCAATATCTACTTATTTGAAAAGAAGTATGGAGTGGATTTCACAGGGCTTTTTAATCCTTCAGTGACATGGAAGATAACAACTTAAAACTCAAAATTGCTATCAACTGCTACATGTAAATGCCATGGAAGATAGCACATCTGAAAACCTGAAAATGCAATCAAATGCTACATGTAATCTGATTATATATTTGCCAACACACTTACGCATATTCTGGGTACTGAGCTGGCCTTGCTTTGTAGGTATGGCAATAATCTGACCACTAGGCAATTTGCTGGTTTGCAGTACAGTCTGGCTCTGAAAAAATATATATATATAAATAAATAAAAAATAATAATAGATAAATTAATTTTGCAGAATATATAAAAGTGGGCATATATTAAATGTGATTTTTTTTACTTGCAATGTTCACATCTCCACAAATACAGGAGAAACTCTTTAGGGAGAAAGCATAGACCAGAAAACACTATGACCACTAAGCTACATACTTATTGAGAAAATACCTAAAAAGAAATCTTTCTGATAAGGTAACACTATCTCTTCTTATTGTTTACGGGAATATTAAAGGAAGTTTAACTTGGAATGGGAAAAGGCAAGAATTAGTATCAATGGAGAATTACCTGAACAGTTGCAGAATTGCTAATGATATTCCTCTGATGGAAGAATCAACACATGAACAACAGCAGAAAGGTAAAAGTTTGAAATATAAATATATAAATCTGCTTGGGATAAGTTTGTGCAAATTCATGTCATGATAAAAAAAATGATAAAAATAAATAAATAAATAAATAAATAAAATAAAATAAAATAAAATAAATAAATAAATGAAATATAAAAATAAATAAAAAATAAAAGAAAATGAAAAATAAATAAAATAACAAGGTATACTGCTTTTGAAGAAAAGAGAGAAAAAATCTTCCATTATCATTAGAGAAACGGTTTATAATAAGAGCATTCTATCAATTCTATCACTTAAATCACCACCATGGAGTTACAGAAATGATCAAAGGCTGCCCATAGGAAAGTGGAAAGAATGCTGCTAGACATACCATGGAGGCATGAGAAGAGACCATCATGGAATAAGATCAGAGATGAACACATCCTGACTATAATCAAAAGGAAAGGTGAGTATGAACACACGTCACACACCAAATAGAAATAAAGTACAATGAGGCTAACATTGAAACAAACATAAAAAAAACCTTGTTAATGTGAACTAGAATAGATAGGTAGGCATAAAAAAAAACTGAAAGGAGCATTATGGTCAATTTCAGGAAAGGCAAGAAAGGAGGAAGGCATTAGGCATAAAGCATTTTTTTTATTTATTTATTCTTTTAATGGAGGGGCACCAGCAAAAAAGTCCCCAAAGTCAAAAGAATACCAAAAGAATAAGTGTCTTGAAACCTTCCTTTTGACAGAGTTTACATCATTAGGAAGAAAAACAGAAGCAGGAGGGGAGTTTCAGGGTTTACCAGAGGAAGGGATGAATGACTGAAAATACTGCATTATAGAGATAGAATATGAGGGGGGAAGGTGAGAAAACTGGCAGAGATGACTCAGAATGCTTAACTTCATAGAAGCTGCTTTATCTATAGATGAGATGTGAAGTTTTCAGTTTAGAATATAAGTAAAGGACAGACTGAGAATGCTCAGTGTAGAAGAGGGGGACAGCTGAGTGTCAATGAAGAAGAGGATATAATCATTTGGAAGGTTGTGTTGAGAGGATAGGAGGAATTGAATTTTTGAGGCACTGAACAATACTAAATTTGTTCTGCCCCAATCAGAAATTTTAGAGATCAAAAGTCAGGCGTTCTATGGCTTCCCTGCATGAACTGTGAAGGGAAAATCTATACCAAGGTGAGATGCAGTAGATGCAAGCATGGTAAGATGAATGTTTACTAAACCACTGAATCACAAATTATTTCATTCTTGCAGCCTTATCATCTGTGAGGCTAAGAACAGTACAGTACTAAGGCCTTCTCCAGCAAACTTACCACTCATGAAACTCTTGCTTCCTATAACATCATTTCATTGTGATCTTCTTCACACCACATGCTTGCGATCAAGTCCTAAACTGGTTGTATCCAAAATACAAGTTGCTTATTACAAGTACTCAACATATACCCACTTCAGTAACAAGTTATTATCTATGATCAAGAAATAAGGTTATTCACCTGTGACTACTTGCAGTCAGAGGGCTTGAAAGTCACCCTTTCAAGGATGCTGACAAATTTATCCAATCTTAATACTTCATGTTACCAGCATGGGTGGTCCAGAATGAATTATAACTATTTACCCTTTTTTTTAACCAGACTTCAATCTAAATAAACAGTAAACAGAGCAAATTCCTTTATTTGTCCCAGTTTGAAATGAAAATCAAACAGAATGAGTATAAACACATCCTGTTTGAGACAAGTTATATAACATTTCACTAGGCAACATTACCTGGTCACCTGAGGCTTTGACAAATGTAGCCTTGACATTGGTTCCAGAACCACTGGCACCCCCCCCAGCCAGCTGGACAGGTAGGTGTCCACCCTTGTTGCCCATCAACTTGATCATCTGTGGCTGTCCTCCTGTAACACAATAAACATTCAATAATTTTCTTTTCTATGATATATTCCTAAAAGTGAAAAATGAACAATTTTGATGACTGGATGCATAACTGGATATTCCCAAAACTGGTATGTTGTGTGGTTAGACATATGCAAAAGATAAACTACTGATGTACTTTATGTACAGATGCTAAAAAAAAAAAAAAAAAAAAAATGTTTATGTTAGCATATACATATATACTGAATAAAGACAGTAGCCATTCATTACCATAACTCACTTATTCAATTTTACTATAACTCCTGGAATCTATCACAAGGTACCAAGTTTGATGAACTGAATCAATAATTTCTTACCAAAGCTAACTTTAGCAATCGGCTGTCAAATATTCCAAAAGTACCTCACTCCCCATCAAGGCAACTGACCTGTTCACCAAGACCCCATTGCTGCAGCACCTTCAAGTTAATCAATTCTACATCAGATGTTACCAGCCACTCAAGTCTCTTAATAGAGTATGCCTTTCACCTCATGCCTAAATGGGAGCCTTATTCTACAAAAGTTAAAATCAGTTTATCACTAGAATGAGAGAGAGAGAGAGAGAGAGAGAGAGAGAGAGAGAGAGAGAGAGAGAGAGAGAGAGAGAGAGAGAGAGAGAGAGAGAGAGAGAGAGAGAGAGAGAGAGAGAGAGAGAGAGAGAGAGAGAGATTCACTCATTAATCACATGAATTGGATAAACCAATGGAAGACTGACCTAAAGTTATGAAGTGTGTGTGTGTGTGTGTATGTGTGTGTGTGTGTGTGTAAAAGCCCACTTATTACCATTCCTTAAAAGCAGACTGCTGAAGGATTTCAAAAGCATATAGCTAAATCATGTCATAAATGTTGTGATAATCCCCTCTTCATGGTTTTCAAGATTTATAAATGAACAAAAAAAGAGTGACAAGCCAAAAGAAAGAGGTGGAGTGAAAATCCAGGTTTGGTATTGCAAAATATAAGTGAGACTATATGAAGATTCATGCAGAGTCTTGCAGAGCAGCTACCATAAGGGAAGCAAGGAATTAGCATGTTCTAACAAGCAATTACCATTAGAGTAGCAGCAGAACATAGCAAGACAATGCTGTGACACTATGAAAGTAAAGAATGATGAAAAATGACAGAGAAGTTAATATACTCCAAAAAACAAGATACAATTATGTTACTTCAGTAAGTTCTTAAGAAAGGGACATCTGACAAAAAACTGAAGCATAGCAGTGAGCAGTGTTAAGAGTGAAAAAGGCAATATCAATAGTATTGCTGAGGCCACTATGTAAAGGTAACCATAAGCAAACCCGATGGTGTGCCCTTTGAGGAATCCATATTGCCAATCACAGACAAGATCATGAGCTGATAAATCTATTTTGAGAATATTCTTACTACAGATCTCTTTATACATCTTAAAAAGAAAATAAAAGCTATAGCATTGTAATTTAAGGGATCAAAACAGTATTTTCATTATGATGACTTTGGTCTGAAGAAAAATGTTTTAACAAAGAAAATTTTAAACCTGAAGCCAGAAGTATTTAACATGACAGTTTGTGGAAACTTATGTGCCCTTTCAAGGTCATTTGGTAAATTCTACAATGAAGTAAGCCTTCAAAGGGTCAAGGTCTTAGAAACCACAGAAACAGCATCTGGAAAGATACTTAACAGTAGCACCTATTATGTGTGAGTATAATGAAGGGATAGTTATGTCATAGTTATTTCAGCAACTAGCTCTGCTTAATGAGGCATCTCAGTGCCTCAGCACCAAAGTCAGCAAGTTTTGCTCCAGCTGTCACTGCACATCACAGCCACCCACACTCAGACCTACCACTATGTACAGGGACCTAGGATTTTTGCAAATAGTACAGTCAACCTTGTAAGTGTCCAGGCAAACTAGGAATTTATGAGAAGTGGGAATCAGAACAAGAGCCACAGGAAACAAGGCAACACTTTGGTACTTTTGGTGATAAAATGAAGAAGAAGAAGAAGAAGAAGAAGAAGAAGAAGAAGAAGAAGAAGAAGAAGAAGAAGAAGAAGAAGAAGAAGAAGAAGAAGAAGAAGAAGAAGAAGAAGAAGAAGAAGAAGAAGAAGAAGAAGAAGAAGAAGAAGAAGAAGAAGAAGAAGAAGAAGAAGAAAAGTAAAAAAAAAAAATTATTCAATTTGTTGCTAACCATTCATTAAAAAAGATTCAGTATCTGATAAGTGATAGGAAAGCAGCTACAATGTAATAATCAGTTAGATTTAGTTTTGAAAATCTCCTTAGTTTTAGTCATGTAACAAGGCCAAGACTGAAGAATGGCATTTAGTTTGACTTGTAAGGATATCAGCACACCTTCCACAGTGTGAGGGAGGATACCTAGAAAAGCAAGACAAGAAATTTCCAACAGTAATTACCATTCTCAAGAGGTGAGACATTTCTAACAGTAATCACCATTCTCAAGAGATGACAGATTTCCAACAGTAATCACCATTATCAAGAGATGACACATTTCTAACAGTAATCACCATTATCAAGAGATGACACATTTCTAATAGTAATCATCATTCTCAAGAGATAACACATCAAAATCCAAGGGAAAACATGTACTTTTGCCAATAGTAGCATTTCTTCTTCAATGTATCAAATTACTAACAAAACTGTCCTATCATCCAGACAGCTCTGAGTACTCCCATACCTGAACTTGCCCATAAATGAAATGAGCCTGATGTCCAATCTTCAGTACAAAATAGAGCATAGGTAAGGGCTAAAAATAGTGTACAATGTGATAAAAGGACACCAGCCCCCATTCCAAGAAGAGCCCTGCCACTCATCATAATAATCAACTACTAGTAGCAAGTGGCAGTTCCGAAACACTAAGTAAGAGGGTGTTTGATTACAATGACTTGTGAATATTACCTAGCATGACTTAGTATGAAACTGCAACACCATAACTGCCAGAGGCTAAGCTGATCTGGAATTCATGTCCCCTGTCTCCTCTTTTGGTGGGACAGCTGACTGGTGCATGCATAAGGGGTCTTACAACTTCTTAAATTTGTTTGGGTATTTATTTTCATTACCTTATCAATTAGCTTTGCCCTAAGATGATTTTGCAATATATCTATAGGAAAACAATATCAATGTATCACTCCTTAGAAAAATTGCAGAGACAAATTAATTAACAGAAGGCATATGTTACACTGAAATGGTGGTGCCTGTTGACAGTCATATAGATGAATCTATATGAATGACATTTATTCATTTTCATTTATTTATCATCATCATTATTATTATTATTATTATTATTATTATTATTATTTATTTATTTTTTAATAACTGATACTTTGACATTATCATCTATCTACCTATTGATATTTTTCAAAATTGGTTTAGGGCAGGGCTCCTCAACCTGTCCTCCATCATAAACCCCCCTCAGTTTGATGTATTCCTCCATTTACCCCCTTACTTCCATACAAAAAAAAATTCCAAACAAGATTGAACTGGACTGGACAGGATTGACTGACACTGTTCCTTCCTCCTCCCTCTCTCCCTCACACACACACACACACACACACACACACACACACACACACACACACACACACACACTTATCATTCTCTCTCTCTTTCTCATTTTACCAAATGAACTTTAAATTAATTATTATTCAATCATCAGGTATATCAATTATTTACCTCCTGCCATGTAACTTTTTACCCCAAGCGATAAATTTACCCCTGGTTGAGAATGACTGATTTAGGGCAAGGTCAACTGAGAAGGTGACTCAAAATACTTAACCATAAAAATATGAGGAAGTGGCAAGAATTTAATGAGTACACAAACAAGCTATCCTGGTGAAGGGGAAGGGGAGGAGGCAGGGTGTGGCTTCTAGATCAGCTTAGCCTACAGTGACTACAGTTGGTAGGCTGTAGTACTTTACAGTCTCATGTGCATTATTTGGATAGCTGTAAATTACATGAGTTGGACTGTATTAGCCTAACCTTGTGGAATGAATGGAAATAAATGGGTTACATGTTACACAGCATGCCAGTGGGTAGCCTGAGACTGACAGGTAAGTAGTGACAAAGGATATCCTGAAAGTAAAGGATGTGATAGGCAAGTTAGATATTGGTGTGGCTTGGTGAGCTGCTATCAACTGACAATTTCAAAATCAACTTTGGCTTCTACAAAAACTAATTAATCATTGCAGAGAAGAGCCACAGATATTCAATTTCTTGTCAGAAACTGCAAAATCATTCCTCAATAACACATGCACTGTCACTCCAACACTTTCAACTCTACTTTCATCAATGCACACTGCAGTGAATGGTGTGACCTGCCCTCATCTGCTGGCAGCATGATGGAACATGAAAAAGCAGTGCATGAGGCAGAGTCCAATTACCACTTTCCTTTTTTGCTCCACCTTATAAGGCATCTTGCTTACCTAAAAGTACATAGTTGGTAATTGAGCATACAAGGAGTTCTAGTCATGTCCCCACCTCTAAGCATGTCAGCCCCAATCCTGCCAACTGTTTGTCTTTAACCAGAATATCATCTTTTCTTGTTTATAAATCTCAACAGCCTTGGTACTGTCCACTAGTGCTAACACCAGCCAGCAACAACTAATCCTGACCAACACTTAAAAGAAGGCTCTCTTTGCTTCCTTTGTGTTGCAGAAGTAATCTAAAAACACTGGGGAAAACTATGGTGTGCAGCAAAATATGTTCACTTCATTTACCTTTGAAATTCTGCACGACAATTAACACCTGATGTGGATCTATTCACGTATTCCACCGCCACGACCGCCTGTCTGCCTGCCTTCACAATGACATCACCCACTCGACTCACCATCACATATCACCATACAATACACCAGACTTTCATTCAATGATAAAAAAAAAAAAAAAAAGTACTGAAAAAAACACCGAAATTCGACTACGTAGCAACTGGCGAAAATAAGACGAAAAAAAAGGTTAAATGCATCAAAGGTCATGTATAAAAACCTGTAAACTCAGACAACCTTGACCATGTGGCCCCTGGTATCTGCATAGCCATGGCCCGGCTGGAGGATGCCGAAGGTGTACTGGGCAGCTGAGGAAAACGTCAGGTAATACAATAAAGGTGAAATTTGTAAGTCGGGGGAAAGGAGCCAAATTTCCACTCACCATTCGGGTCAGGAATGAGCAATGTGGTGATATTCTGCTGGTTCTGAGCCATCTTGACCTGCTATAGGCGTCACAGTATCTGGCAAGAGTTTCAGTTGCCCAAAAGACGCCTCCACAGTACCATAAACCGGACACAGAAAAACAACAACAAACAGCCCACCGACTGCAGCTTCCTAAAATGGCGAGGTGTTCACTCCCTTTTCGGCCGCTTGGTGTGCCTCTCGCGGCCTACATTTTGGAATAGCGGGGCGGTGATGGGATATCGCATACATTCATTTACTAGGGAGTGTCATGGAGGGGCGTATAAGACCGTCCTGGGGGAGAAATTGGAGTCGGTCCCCACAGTGTTCCCGGGGCGAGCGGCGGTATGATCTTGGCGGCGGTCACAAAGCGCGCCCCCTGATTGGTCAATACCCGTCACGTGGTACACTGCGGAACGGAACCAAGAGACCACCCCTTAAATCCTCCCTTTTCTCTCTACACCGTCGTTTATTTGCACCCTCGCCATACTCGGAAGATAGAAAATAAGTGTACGCTCGAGTATGAGTCGTTAAGAATATACTGGATGCTCGGTAGGACGCACTAACTGGCTGTCAATTAATCCCGCCAGGAGTGAGTTGTCTTAGGGAATGGGAACGGTCCTATGCACCAGCCAATCAAAAAACAGTTTTCAGTTTCAATGGTTGGCGCGGAAATTTGCTTCTTTGTAGACGATATATAGTAAAGCAGCCGGATTGTATTTTAACGAATGAAACCCACATTGAAAATTACGCCTGGTATTTGTGTTATATGATACATTTTGTAGATGCTTACACAATATCCTGAGATTAACCTAATCAGAAAAATGCCTGATTCTCTCTTTCGGAAAGGAAAATTCCTCACATTCACCGTTAGCCAGTCCGGAGGTAAAATAAGTAGTGTATAGAGGTAATATTAACGACAATACAAGTGATTACAAAGTATTTCAAACATCAACAGTCCTTCAGATCTTTGTTTTAGTTGTTTTCATATCACTATGTACACTGCACTATGGGTACTGCTTACCCTACACCAATTATTGAATTATAGAAAACTAGTTATAGTATAAAATGAAGAAAAGAGCATGTGATCGGTTACGAATGCTATTGTTAGAAGGGGAAACTATAGGTGTTTGTTGAGATGGTAATGTTCTGTGTGTGGTTATCAAGGACAATACTATTTAGTGGGGAATCCTTGCCGGGAGCTTTCAAGGGAAGTACGCGTAGCAGTCAATCAGATCCCAGCTCCGTTCATTCCACTATCAGTGTACCCACTGTACTGTACTGTCCCTTGAGAGACGTCTGGATAGGCAGACATGTATAAAAAAAAAAAAAAAAAGACAAAGACTGAGAAAGAGATACGTGGGCAGACAAGAAGTTAGAAGGAAAGACTCACGAAGACATACGAGTACATACATATATACATAGATAGAGACAGACAGACAGACAGACAAACAGGCAAACAAAATAATCGTCGACAAACAGAATACCAGAACATATACATAGTTAGAGATACTTGAATAGACAGGCACATTGATACACTGACAAACAGAGGAGACAGATTAATAGACATGTAGACATACTCGTAAACTGACATACAGACAAACAAACATATAAATATACATACATAAACAGATTGACAGATGGGTGTGGAAAAAAAAAAAAAAACAGGCAGCTAAATAAGGGGATAGACAGACAAACAGGGAAATATAGACAAATAGGCAAAAAGACAGAGACAAACATAGACAGACAGACCAATAGACGAAAAACGAAGGACGGAGAAACGACTATATAGAATGAGACAGAACAGAAGAAATAAGAAATAGATGTAGCTACAGACGAAGAAATAGATAGATAGCTACATAAATAAATAGATATAGATAGATAGATAGGTATAGAGATAGAGATAGACATGAATGAAGATAGAACGTTATATAGACACAGATCGACAGACATGTAGACAAAAAAAGAAAAAAAAAGACAAATGGTCGGACGGACGAATAACAATAAAAGACAGACACACAAAAAGTTAAATACAGGCAGACAGACGATAGATAGACAAACAGACACACAGACAGATCGACAAACAGATACAGATGGATATAAAGACAAACAGACAAGCCAGAGGAAGACACAGACAAATAGACAGAGGAAATATATAGAGACAAAAGGAGAGACAAGCAGAGAGGTAGAGAAATAGATGAAACGAGACAGGGAAAGACTTCTGTAAAAAAAATAATAATAAATAAATAATAAGCAACAGCTTAGTAGATGATAAATATGACTGATCTACACATACCCTTTCATCCACCTATCGTTATCTAGTTCCCACCAGTATATGAGTGATTTGGAGTGGATAAGTCAGCAGCCAACTTCAATGTGTGTCCGAGGTAGAATGAGGGTAGCACAGTAACACTGTACATACAAGGTGTGTACTTCTACTATCGAAGTCTGTGATACGTCTAATACGCGTGCTCAACCGATGGCTCGCTGCAAGCCCCAACGGTGCCACATACACTAGGTTGACTATCACTGGTCTAACGCATGGACAAATAGACAAATGGATGGGCAGAAGAACGGGGGAAAAAAGATAGAATGATAGACCAGCAGATAGACGAGCGAAGACAGGACAGATTGACGGGCAGGTAGGAAAACAGAGGAATGGACAACCAAACAGACAAACGAAGAGACAAACAGACAAACATAAAGATGGACAGACGAAAGAACAAAGGGGAGATCAGACTGATAGATGACCAGACGGACATGATAATAGAAATACTGACAAAAAGAAGGACAAAGAGAAAGACAGTGAACAGACGGGAGAATAGAAGGACGGATCGACACAGCTGACAGCCAGAAAGAAACCAGACAGATAGACAGTCAATCAAACCGACAGGCGGACACACAGACAGACAGGCGTGCCGACGAAAAAAGGGACAGGGACAGACAAATAGATGGAAAGAAGAATTAACAGACAGACAAACGAACAGACGTACTGACTGCTGGATAGAGGAACGGACGGGTGAAGAGAGAAAGAGAATAGAAGATAGGAAGGAAATGCTCGTAAATGTATAGACGGGATCAGAGAGAGAGAGAGAGAGAGAGACCCACACAGATAGACAGGCTAACCACTTGAACGACAATATTAGACAAATTCATGGATGAAGATGATAGGTGGAAATAGGTAGTTGTTTCTTACAAGGACTGCCACTCGTACGGTGGCTTCTTGCAGTTTCTTCTATTTCTTATGTTATTATGGCACAAAAGACAGACAAACAGGCAAACAGACAGACAAACAAATATACAGAAAAATAGACATGCAGACCGACGGGTATACAGGAAAAGTTGGGCAGGAAGAAAAAAAACAAAAATAAACAGACATGCAGAAAAAAAAAAATATATATAGCTAGGAAGACGGACAGAAAGATAGACCGAGGGAGAAAGAGAGAGACGGACGGACAGACAGGAATGAACAAGAGAGCGCTTTCTTTTCATCAGTCTTTACAACGGCGCGACCTTCTCTCTTCACGTAACATACACGAATTCGTTGTAGATGTATTTATTCTTCATTAAATTTTCTTCCTATAAATTTCCCATATTGATACAGTGTTGTTCCCTTTCCAGTAGTGTTGTAGTTATGAAATATGAAAATACCCGTTACTCTGTTGACGTTTTGAGTGGACGATACGTACCAAAGGCCTGTGGAACTGAAAGTGTTTTGTCATCTTCTTTGGCTGCCACTATTCTGCACCCACAACGATTCCCTTCAAACTTTAGTAACTGCAGGAAGAGCCATGGCCTCTATTCCCATCCCTGGAAGTGAGAATGGCAATATAGACGAAGAGACCTCCCGCTCCCCTGGCCTGCTGCCCTCTGCCCTGGACACCCTCAAACAGGACGAGACTGATGGGGTGCCCCTCGACACACCCTGGACCTTTTGGATTGATAAGTGAGTACAGCTCAACCCTCATTTTTTGGTCTCCATTGTGGTGAAATTAGGGACCGCTGAATGTGACCTATATATCGCTATTTCTCATTTGTGAATGGGTTAATTTTACGTTTTGGATTTATTGCAGTTTTGTGGAGTATATTACATTTAGTTATAACGGTTCCTCAGTCTTAGAATGCATGTAACTCCAGTTTTACATGTAGAAAATTAATAACAGTGGAAAAACAAAGTTAAAATTATATATCTACCTTCCTTTATTATTTTTCCTGGGAATCAATGGTACCAGTGACCTGCTGGTAAAAAAAAAAAATAAATAAATAAAATTTGCAAGATGCTATTGATTAAAAGGTAAAAATTGCGGTTTCATACATAACTTCTGTTTCTCTCTCTCTCTCTCTCTCTCTCTCTCTCTCTCTCTCTCTCTCTCTCTCTCTCTCTCTCTCTCTCTCTCTCTCTCTCTCTCTCTCTCTCTCTTGTGTTCACTTCAAGCTTGGGTAGGAACTTGGTTGGATGGTAGAGTTTTACTATCAAACATTAACAAGGGGACCAGTGTTCATCTCTTGACCTTTCACCTAAAGTCTCTCACTGCTGTGCATCTTTTTTTTTTTTCTTATCACATAACAATTAAGGGTTTTTCTAAAACTATCCAACCAAACATCATAATATTCTGGAAGGGCATTAAGGGGTATGTTTAAATTGCTATCATGTTTATTATTTACAGGGCTACAAGGGGAGCAACAGCAGCTCAGTATGAGGCCAACATGAAGAAAATATATAGTGTCTCGACAGTTCAGAGTTTCTGGTCTGTTTACAATCACATACCTGATGTTTCGGAGCTTTCTCTACGCTATTCCTACCACTTGATGAGGGGAAACAGGAGGCCAATGTGGGAAGATGAAGGAAATCAGAATGGGGGAACGTGGAGAATTAAAGTATCAAAAAAAGATACAGTAAGTAGAATGTTCAGCAATTGTTTAAATTTTGTATGTGAGTGTTTAGAGTGATTTCCTTTCCTTCAAATTGTTGCTCACTTTACTAAACACTGCAAGTTTTGATGTATATGAGTATGAAAAGCTTTTAAATTTCGTCCTTTCAGTCGCGTTTGTGGAAGGAGTTACTTTTAGCAGCGATTGGTGAACAGTTTGAAGGACACCTAGCCCCTGGGGATGAAGTATGCGGCATCTCAGTCTCTGTGAGGGAGCGTGATGACTTGTTACAGATCTGGAATTATGACTGCAGCCTTACTAATCAAGCAACAGTAATGAAGAAAGTTCATAGTCTAGTCCCAGATGTTTTCTTTAATGCAGAGTTCTATAAACGTGAGTTACTGATCTTTCTTTGTTCTTTTCAAGACTGCAAATTATTGTAGGTAGTGGCTTTCACTGTTTTGCTGATTTTGATATTGATGTTTGATTTAAAACTAATTCATTTATTAATTGTGGAAATTGAACAAAAATCTGATGTTTATGTCTAGTTCACTTATTTTATTGCACATAAAACTAGAAATTTTACTATGAGAGTGAACTCTTAAATTTTTAAGGGTGATGGCTATTTCAAATACTTGAAGCTTCCAGGCATCCAGGCTTAAATGCAGTTAGGTTTTTCAGTAAGCAAAACTGGGTTCAGGACCCTTTCTGTTATCTTATTTTTTTTTTATTTTCTATTATTATTATTTTTTTTTCTTAGCTAGTAGTGTTCTGTAAAACATAAGTAGAACATGACTTTTTTCATGGATAAGATCACCATAGATATTAAACTTTGCTTGTGTTTTCCATCGTGGCTGAAATGCATTGGAACATCTGGGTGATGGGCTAGATTTGCAGGAGACAATAGATGTTCAATGGTTGGCAGCATCAGGCAGGTTGTCTCATGAAAGCTGGAACTGTCCCTCTGCTGTATTTTTCTTGTTTTGTTCTGTTGCTTGAACTTATCATGACATATTATATATTTTATATTTCACCAAAATGTAGTTGAGTAATTGAAGACAAAATTTAAAGAATGAAATATTTTTTAAAATATGTGATTATAAATCTTCATTGGTTTTATTTCATGTTCATTATTTATGGGACTATATATGCACACAAGATGACAAGATGTTGCATGGTGTCTCAGTGTAGGAATGAAGATAGAAAAGAATGGTTCCCAGTCCTAGCAATCTGTCTTTTCTTTAGTTATTTTTTTTCAAAATGCATACAACATGGTGAATTTGTTGTCCAAAATAATTTTGCATGACTTAAGTTTTGTAAAAAAATTGAAGTTAGAGAAAGTTCATTATATTAAGTATTGTTTAAATTTTCTCAGATACCACCTTACATGAGTAGGAGATGGAAAAAGTAAAGGTTGTAGCTTAGATGAAATGCAGTTTATCTAGAGTTTTTTCTTTTTTCTGTTTTGCAGCTCATCAGACTCATCATGCATATGAGGGTGAGAAATCACAACTAAGCAACATGATGATGATAAACTCATGAACATGGTATGTTGTAGGTTTGTATATGCTCACACAAACTTTTTATAAGTCACAGCTCATGGGTTTATGCTCATTCCTATGCCTGATATCTTCCTCGTTAAATATGTATTATAGCATTAGATATTTATCTGTTGTATGCTATAGATCTTTATTAAGGATAGAAAAAGATTATATTGGTTTTTAGTTCTTTGATAACAACACAAATTAAATTTGAAAGTGACTTGATATTAGTGTACTGTTTCTGATACTTAAGACCGTTTTGAGTTGTAGGAAGTTCTGAATGAGTTTTTGTTTTTGCATTGATTGTAGATTTTAGGTCACATTTTCCTTTACTTGTGTGTAACACAGAATAGAGGAGGTTCTGTTTAATTCTGTGTGAAGATGTTATTGCATTCTTTTAGGGTAAGAGTTATTGTTTACCTGAAAAAAAAAAAAATGACATTTAGTCCACTATTGATACTTAAAATTGAACCGTAAGCAAAATCAAGAGGTGCTTTTTTATCTTTCCAGTAATTTTAATCATGTAAATATATATATATATATATATATATATATATATATATATATATATATATATATATATATATATATATATATATATATATATTATATATATATATATATATATTTATATATATATATATATTCATTTGTGTATGAAAAAACTTTTCTGTCAAACATAAGAATATTTTTTTTTTATTATTAGAGGCTAGTATCATATTATTATCATCATTCCATTGAGTATTCAAATTTGTCCATGTATATCATTGAAAATATTTACCATAAATATCATACTTCAAAGCAGTTCATGAGTCTTAAGATACTTACTGTGATAAAATATGCTATGAAGCACATTAATGCATTTTTATGAATATAAATTATGTGAACAATGTAGTCTTTTATGTGAAATATGCACAAAATATCACACAGATGCCTTGGATTTCTGTTGAGAATATTTTCACACACACACACACACACACACACACACACACACACACACACACACACACACACACACACACACACACACACACACACACACACACACACACACACACACACAGACCTCTGTTGTCTGGAAACTATTTGTGGAAAGAGATAGATAGCTGAAAAGTACCTGGTTTAGGCAGCAAATGTTTGTAATATGAAGATGATAGATACTTATAAGACAGGTGAACCAATCTAAGTCTGATTTGAATAAGTAAAAAATAGTAGCTTAAAATATAAATAGAATGTTGAGTATCATTTGTACTTGCATATTTCCTGTTAGTAGTAGAATATTCAATGGGAAAAGTAATTAACAGATATGAGTAATTTTAAGTTGACTAAAATTTTGCAGTCTCTCTCTCTCTCTCTCTCTCTCTCTCTCTCTCTCTCTCTCTCTCTCTCTCTCTCCTCTCTCTCTCTCTCTCTCTCATCTCTCTCTCTCTCTCTCTCTCTCTCTCTCTCTCTCTCTCTCTCTCTCTCTCTCTCTCTCTCTCTCTCTCTCTCTCTCTCTCTCTCTCTCTCTCTCTCTCTCTCAGCTGGATATTTTTATATAGTGATAGGTGTTTGACAAATAAGGGTGGTTAGGAAATAGTCTGAAATTAGCAGTCACTCATTTCATCATTTATATTTGCATTCATTTAGTTGATCTCCAGCATCAGTGTCATGAATGAATAATAAACTTCATTAATTTCTAGGCTGTGGCACACTGCAGTGAATGGCTTGTAGCATTGTTGGTCATATTTCCAACATTTGCAAATCACATTTACATGCACATACATACATCAAATGATTATGCATTGTACATCTGCTTTCAAGATCTTTTTGCTCAGTTTGCATTTATGATCATGTTACTGTGGTTGAGAAAGTCCCTGAGTTGGTGAGAACTGGTAGCTCTGCCATCTCCTGGCTTAGTGCACTGTTGGAGTACTATGAGAAGTGAGGCTGAAGGATTTGTAAATTTTTCCAATGTTTCAATCTGTGTTTTAATTGAATGCAAGGTGCCTGATGAAAAGAATACGTATCCTGTATAAAGTGCTCAGACATAGTGGTGAATTTTGTTCATTGTATTTTTGAAGGCAGTGTGTGAGACAAAGTTGCCTACATGATGTGACAGCCTCAAAGCTCCCTTCTGGAATTAGGACAGCATGTTAGTTGCTATGGACATCCACCAAGGCGGGCTTTGTGTTGTCTTTGCTGCATGTGACCCTGCTCACATGCATGTAGTAATGGCTGGTGTGCGTGTGTGTGTGGTTGCTGGTTTAGTTTGGCTTGTAATAGTAACAATCACACATAAAATAGGCTAGCAAACTGCTCTGAAGGAAGTGGGTCATAAAACTAACGAAACATGTGAGTTGGTCTAATAAAGTAAACAATGTGCATGTTATTAGAAAGAAAAGTAGTGTTTCCCAACTTTGCCAAGGAAAAGTTATGGCTGTCTCTAGAAGACTTCTGTAGGCTTATACATGTAGTAAAGTGTTTTCTAGTGTTAATCCTTGATGCACATGCAAAAGAAGTGAAGGAAGCGAGTCATGAGGTGTTTTGGTGTGGTATCTTGCCTTTGGGTGTTAGAAGCCATAATAAACCAGCAAAGCCACAAATTCAAGCAGGCTTGTGTTCAGCAATTGTAACAAAACCAGCTTTGATGGATGCATACAAGTAACTAGCATGCTAACTACCTCCATTATAAAACATCAAGGCTGCTGTGACAACATGCAAATGCCACAACTTTTGTTTTTCATATTCTCCTAAACAATACAATGAATAAAATTTGCTGTAATGTCTCTGTGCTTCCACCAGGATGCCAAATCTTTTCTTGAGCACTGCAGTATTAGTACATGAAGTATATTTTTTCAAAATATTTTATGTATTATGTAGAAATACAAATTAGTACCTATTATAAGACAAGACAAAAAGGAGAGGAGGCATCTTAGTAAGGTGAAGTGAGTGAATGGGTGTGTGGATAGTTGTGTGTAGTAGTTGGAGGAGAGGAAGATGTGTAAAGGAGGAAAAATAAAGGAAAGGGAAGGAACAAAAAGTGGTTGGTGATAAGAAGCAGGAGCCAGAAGCAAGGAGGTATAGGTGGATATGGTTTGGTGATAAGAGGCAGGAGCCAGAAGCAAGGAGGTATAGGTGGATATGGGGTGCTGTGTTAGTAAGGCAAGTGGTTAGAGAAGGAAGAGAGGCAATGATGTTTTTATAAAAAAATGATATTGAATGAAAAATTGATCTTAGGATAAGAGAAAATTGGCCATGAGAAAGAGATCGCTTTTGATTGAACCTGTGGTAAGACATATCAAAGATTTTGACATGTTACCAATTAGACTAAGATGATTACTAAGTCCTGAGTGATTTTTGGTGAGCCTTGACTGGTCTGTCACTACAGGTAATCCTCTCTCACTTACACACACTGTTGGTAGCAGCTGAGAGAAAGGACAGAGAAGCCAGTCTTATAGTGTAAAAAAGGTGTTTAATAAGATTTGCATTTTCCCCTCAGTATTCCTGGGGCTCAAGGTCTCTGTTTGCAAGTGTATCACTCCATTGACATCATCTTAAATACATTTCAAGAAAAATGGAAGTGTCCAGTCCAGCTTAAGACAAAACTCAAATCAGTCACTTGCTTTTGTCACAATTGGCCATAGTATCAGTGTCTGTGTTTCTCCTACTTGTTTAATCTTGTTTAGTCTGTGTGGCCTGTGCACTGGTGTGGCCAGGCTGGAGGCTCCATAACTTGAAGCTCTCCTGGGTTCAGGTTCAGATGAGTGTCAGGTCATCAAGTCACTTGGCTCAGATGCAGCTGCCCTCCTTCATTGGGCTTGGTGTCATGCCTGAAAGAAGGCTGAGTCAACTCCTTCCTTGTACATGCTGGTTTGTTTTAACTTTTGGGTTTTCAAATATTGTCATGTTTTGCTTCTCATTGATCAGGTGCTCCACATTCAGATCAACCTTGGCTAAGAATCCCACAAGAGGTTCTGCCTTGTTTGCTGTGGAAGGCTGCAGGAGTGGCAGGAGGGTTGGTGTAGAAAGTATTCTCACCTGCATTAGCATCTGTTGCATTGGCTGCTGGAGCACGGAAATCAGATGGGATAGGATAGGTGACCCATCAGTGGGTATGTCATCAGACATGCCATTTAAATTTTACTGTCTTGCTCGTATTCTTTGGGATGTCTTACGGTTAATCCTAGGGTTTATTTCAACAGTCTACATCTCTTGCTCCTGGTGAAATACATTTTCAGGTGTCAGCAGTGACAAACTAGACTTTTCAGTTTATCAACTGTGGCACTATCAGATAGTGGCACTGACTTTCAGAGGTGTTCACCATCTGAGCCACAGTGTCCTGATAGAGGCTCCTTGCAACAGTTACTTCAGGGACCAAACTTGGATTATGATTTGCCTGAAGGTCTTTAAAGAGAACTCAAAGTTGGAAGTAAAAATCAACAGGAGCTAATGATGGGAGTGCTAGGTCCTGTAAGGTTGGCTTCTCTCTTTTCCTCTTGGATGTAGCAACAGGGGGGTGTGAATGGGAGAGGCTGCACCATGATGTTTTCCTGCTCATTAGGCTATATGCTCTCTGCTTTCTCTCTCTCTCTCTCTCTCTCTCACTCTCTCTCTCTCTCTCTCTCTCTCTCTCTCTCTCTCTCTCTCTCTCTCTCTCTCTCACTCTCTCTCTCTCTCTCTCTCTCTCTCTCTCTCTCTCTCTCTCGTCATCTCTCTCTCTCTCTCTCTCTCTCTCTCTCTCTCTCTCTCTCTCTCTCTCTCTCTCTCTCTATCTCTCTCTCTCTCTCTCTCTCTCTCTCTCTCTCTCTCTCTAATGAATGTCCTCTTGACACATTTCATGCTCACCATAGCTGATGAAGACTTTGTAAATTATCTTGTTGAGGTAGAAGCAGTGTCTTCACTGTAGAAAGCTTGGAAGTGTGGGGGGTGTGACACTTGAACTTTTAATCACATATAGAGTGTATCTCATTATCTTTTGGGCACTCCAAGGGTACTTGAGCCTGGCTAAGGATGGGAGTGAAATAGAATACAGCTCACTGTTTTGGGGATACAACTCTCTGTATTGACTGGAGCAAGTATGAAAATCTCCCTCATCTATGTCACAGTCCACTGTTTACCATCCCCTTATGATGTACAGTTTGTTGCAGCTCACGAGGTTAAAGACAGTGTTGCTGGAATTTGTATGTTTTAGGTAACTACAGGCTTTATACTATATAATCAGCTCAGACTTTTTTCAAAAAGAATCAGTGTTTCATTTTCATAATTATAATTGTTATTATTTTATTTATTTTATTATATTTCTTCAGAAAATTTTGTATTGTACCCAACACCAGAACCCAAGTTTTACCAGAAAAGCTTCACGTTCAGTACTTAAAAATAAGTGCCTTAACTTGAAAACACGTCTGGCAGTCTCTAGTCTCCAATAATTCTATTTTTGTGCTGCGTGTCTAAAATCCACCAAATTCATATCATCATTGCTGAACAATCGTAGTGGTTTTGTAATATGTGCTGTCTTCAATATTTCATTCCTTTCACTGTTAAATTTTGCAACATGCCCCCTTTTCTATTTTTCTCCCTACAACTTGAATGACTCCAAAAGAGGTATCAAGACTTATCCAGAACTGAAGTGGCCTGCCTGTTTAGAACTGATTCTGCATTCTTTTCAGGGAGTGCAATTAAGTGTATTGTTTTTGTGCACCATTTTTTGTCCTTGGCAAGTCTCATGTGCAAAAAAAGTATATCTATATGCATATAGATTTGGTTATCCACAAATTGAAGTACTATGTTATCATAATGAAAAGAAAAAAATTGAGGCAGTTTCAGTATTTTTAATTTTTATACAGCACAGTGCTGTCCTTTTCCATAATATTGTGCTGATTTTTATGGCAAG
Organism: Scylla paramamosain; assembly: GCF_035594125.1. NCBI lineage: Eukaryota > Metazoa > Arthropoda > Malacostraca > Decapoda > Portunidae > Scylla > Scylla paramamosain. The sequence continues at coordinate 1,670,178 of NC_087151.1, read as the reverse complement.
ATGAATACATATAATACTTGATGAAGTAACAGTTCTGCCAAGAGGTGGGTAAAATCTCTTGGAAGTAACAAATGGTATCACTTACTGACATTGATACCATTTATATTGACATCTTGCACTGTATGTTGAACAGCTAATATTACCATATAAGAAATTATACAAGAAATTGGAGCACAAGTATATTGGCCTGTGGTAGCTGTTATGCCAGGTTGAGCTTGAAGGAGGTGCTGTGTGCCAGACTAGTACCAGCTATTTCAGGTTATGTGTTCTTATATTCTGATATATCAAAATATTTTTATGATAATGTATATATGTTATATTTTGTTGTTTATTTGTAAGATAAAAAATGCACAGTTTGTATAAAAAAAAGTGTTGAAGCTATTAAGACTGTGCTTGCCTCAGGATGATGTCAGCATCAGCACTTATGAGACTGTGCCAGCATAGCTAACATATTTGTGAGACAAGTACATTTGGTTTTGGTCCTTTATGCTGTGTTTATGAGTACTCCTGTGGCACTCACCTTTCCTTTTAACTCATTGTTCTTGCATCTCAGTTGATCTCAACAGAAGGTGTCAAGGTTGAGTGAGTCACTAATATAGTAGCCTTTGTAGTTGTTATGAAGCTAATTCAGTTAAGTTTATTTTAATCCCATGTACAGTTTAATTGTACACCAATGACTGGTGATCCCATCATCTTGTCATTGTTCAGCACTTGCAACACCCTGTAAAACTCAAAAATTATCTTGCATCCATGACCTAGACACTGCCAAAGCTCTTATACACCTATGTATGTATTACATTGGAAGCCTTCCTTTTATTAATACAAATAAACAAGTAAGTATGAAATCTGTGAAATGCACTACATTATACCCCTATCCTGGTCCCTCTCCTCTTGCTCTTCCTTCTCCTTGTCATCCTCTTCCCATGCCACTTGCTTTGTGCTTATGACACTGGTCATGGTCAAACAGCTTTTTTAACAATGAGTTTATGTAAAGTTTGATTGAGTAGCCCTGGGCTAGACTTGTTTTAAGTGCCAAAAAATTACATTGAGACCTTGTCCAGATTTAAATGTGATTATGTAGAGATGCAACCATACATTTGCATATGTCACTTCTCAAAATTATCCTTATGTTAAGTAATAAAGATAAAAGTATATTTGAGTAACTTATTGATACTTGGATCTAAGCACTGATTGTTTGGTTTGAAATTCATTGGAACAGGGATGGCTCAGGGTTAAAAATCACTGCCTGTATTTCAATACTTAGAACAATGGCTCTACTGGCTCTGTACTGTGTATGGAAAGAGAATTTTCAGTGTATTTCTTGTTTAATCTCTGCACATATTAGGGTACAGTGCACAACATACTCATTGCAGTTTTACTTTTGTTCCTTGATCTACTCTGCATACCCTTACATGCATATCAACTTGGCATTTGAATTCATACTGCAAGATGTGAGTAGCCATCCATGCCTTTTAAATACATACTTACTGAAATAGGATGTATAAAATATGTGATTTTTATGTACTGAAGATATTTTGAGTTGGTGACTATACTCACATTTTGTATTTAAGATCTGGCATAAGATATTTTAAAAAGTTTTGGATGCATTGAGTAAAGTATAGGAAAATCTAAATAAATATATTGTAGACTTTGGTTTCCCAGATCTCACTTCTCTGGAGCTTCATAAGTCTTAACGAAATTTTGGAAAGTAGAAGGAATCAATACAAGTTGAATAACCTGCCAATAACACTTTACATGCCACTTTTTAGACAGTTGTGTAGGCAAAATATCACAGATAAAATCTGGGGTGTGTAGATATATACCAAAATGTGTACTCTAGTAAAATATTTCTTCACTAGTAATTTTATTTTTAACATCCATTTGAAAATCAGAATATCATTTGTTCCTTCTGGTAACACTCCATAAAGTCCATAAAGAAAGGAGCCCTTAATTGAACTTTAAATAGTATCTGTTCCTGGAATTCAGGAGTTATTTTCTTGTGATTTTATGACAGTGTTTCCTTATTTCCTTTCACATTTCCTTGAAATGTTACGGCAGTCTCATACCTTGAAATTATTTTTTTCTGTGATGGGAATCACAGAACCATTCAGGTGTGTCTCTTGCACTCCTGCTATGAGTATGTTTGTCTTTCCCTTCCTAATTCTTCCTTTTACCTCTTCTCTTCCCATTTGCATAAATTCCATTTACTTTTATTGAGGCCAGTCTTAACAATATCCTTTCATCTCCACAGTGATTTTGAAAATCTCAGTTGGAAACATCTCAATTCTTACTAAAACAGTTTCTGTGGTGTATTCTCTATTGTCTTCACCAATGCCTTTCAACCACCCACTTGCTTATGTACTCTAAGAGGTATGGCATCCATATATGTGGGGCTCCACTTATAGCATATAATATGAAAACTTGGTTTAGCTTCCCATTTCAACAACTTTAACTTGTCCTCAATTTCTCACTCGTGGCCACAATGTTGGATCCCTCGCTTATTATTATTATTATTATTATTATTATTATTATTATTATTATCATCATCATCATCATCATCATCATCATCATCATCATCATCATCATCATCATCATTATTATTATTATTATTATTATTATTATTATTATTATTATTATTATTATTATTATATTTACTTTTTTGATACATTCAAATTATATACCTCCTCCCGGCCTGCGGCCTTGCTGCACATGATTTTGTATCCTCGCTCACACTTACTTTATCCATCTTACAAATGCATGAGTTTATTATTATCTTAACATTTTCATAGCTTTCACTGGCAAACTTTAGATCTCTCAATTTGTTTCTCCTTTTTGTCCACGCTGTGATTTTAACTGTTTCAAGAGAAGAATAAAGATACCTCCGGAGCTCGGTTAACCAATCTTATAGAAAGTTTTTGGCTTTCATGGGAAGGGGAACAGAGCGATGTATTTTCCCCTATTTTTTCCCCGTGCTAGCCTCTTTCAAACTTAAAAAAAAAAAAAAGATAAACAAAAATACACTTGCATGGACAGAGCGGCTTACAATAGTCACGAAAACCCCGCAATACCTCAACTGAGGATTCCGTGAGCTTAGTACAGCTGATGCGAGTTCCCCGTTCATGCAGTTGTTCATCCTTTCTCTTTTGTACAATTTCTTTTTTTTTTTTTTTTTTTTTGTTTGTTATTTTTTTTTACAACTAACCTACAGTTATGCGTACAGCCCTCAAGGCACCTCATAAGTGGTGTGTGTGCGTGTGTGTGTGCAATGTTGATAACTTTCTGATGTCCTGTGAATCGACCGTTATGTAGAAGAGATATATGCATTACGAAAGATGAGTGGGAAGAATAATTATTCCCCAACCAGTGTTTTTAAATGTTTTGGGCTCTCACAATGACTAGTGTTTTCAATAGCCGTAGAAACGACTAAGAAAGTTCTCATACATATTTTTTCTCTTGGTGTTGCAGAATACTTGTTAAGTTACCATTAAAATCATGAAAATATCTGGTTAAGTTACCATTAAAATCATGAAAATATCTGCGGAAATTTCGTCAATTTACAGTAGAACCTGTCAAAAATATTCGAGATAAGACGCTGAAAGGTTTGCAAATGTGGTCCCTCAAGTAGGATGACAGCCGCAGGAACCTCGGACGCGCCAGTCTTACGTGAGCAGCAGAGGGGCTGAGGCAGCAGCACTTGGAACTTGGTGGGTGGAGGATTAACTTTCCTTTTAGAGAAAACGGTGAAGTTGTTTTGTATTCGGCTCAAATTTCGCTGTAATTACTTGCATCCTGGGTGAGTGAATTTCATTCCTCGTCTCACCACGCTCTTCCGTGTCCATTTCTTAATTACCTGACTTGGAAAATGTGTTTGTCACTTTCAAATAATTCTTTTCTGCCAGTTCTATGAGTAAGTCCTCTCTCTCAATTAGTGTATCGATTTCGAAGTTTACTTATGCTAGCATATTTATATTTTGGCCACACTTTCGTCTGAAGATCACCCAATAACTATGAAAGAATATATATATATATATATATATATATATATATATATATATATATATATATATATATATATATATATATATATATATATATATATATATATATATATATACACACACACACACACACACACACACACACACAACACACACACACACACACACACACACACACACACACACACACACACACACACACACACACACACACACACACACACACACAATTTGTTGCTTGATTTGTTTGTTATTGTTCAAATTACGGGAAGCAGAAAATCCAGTTTTCTTTTCCTCTCTAAAGTCTATCCCATGTTCTTTCCTTAACTTTTGTTCCTCTTTGGCAAAGCATATGACAGCTCCTTAATTCTAGGAACTCTTCCAAGTTCAGTAACATAACCCAGACCTGTAATATCACATTTTCCGCTAGTTCTTTGAACAACACTTCTAGATCGCCTTCGCTGGCTAATGTACTTGTAATATTGTACGTTTCATTGTCAAAATGCCAGAGGCGCCTGTCCGAACTCATTGATTTTGAGCATCCGCCGCGATATATATATATATATATATATATATATATATATATATATATATATATATATATATATATATATATATATATATATATATATATATATATATATATATATATATATATATGAAACACTCGTGCATACAGAAAGTACGTTTATTTTTCTTTTATTCCATCCGTATCATCGATGTGGGGTACTGTCGGCCTGAGCGTGGCTGTGAACTGTGCATTAGTGAAACACTGGTGGGACTCGCGTGGAGAGGGATGGGTGGCCATCGGATATTGTGAGAAAGTCTGGTGAGACTTCAGACAGTTAGAGTTGGAATCTCACCTGGCAATAAGCGAAAGTTGGTGGCACAAGAAGTCATAAGCTTGTGTGGCACAAAGTTTCAGCGGAAATTTACCGTGCGTACTGGCCCACCACACGTCGATAAAGCGCGCTCTCGCCCCAGTTTCCCGTCAGTTGGCGCGCGTCAGTAGTCGTAGCACAGTCTCGCTCGGTTCGCTCTGCAAGGCTGCATCTCACTCAGTCTATTAGCTCTCTCTTTCGCCTTCGCACCACTCGCCCTGTAATAAACTTAAAGAAATGCCCTTAAAACTTCGGTGACTAACGTTTGCAATATATCTTTTATAATTTGATGAATTTGCGGGGAACCTTTCCCATGGGTCTTATGTAATAAACTTGTTGAGTGGAAAGACTGGGACGTAAAACCTCTCGCACGGTGTTTAGACGGGTAGAGTGGTGACGGTCAACAATGGAGACGGCGTTGAGGAGGTCACGACTCAGCGACCTCCTCCTCACCTCCCCATTGAGGCTAGGCCAGACTGGAGCTCTCACTCTTCTCTGGCTCCTACTTGTTGCCGGTAAGTGATCATACTTGTCTTACGTACAGTATGCTGGTACATTAACAGTGCGCACAACATTTCCAATATCTTACATTATATTTACACACTTGTCATTCATGTTTTGTTACGCATCATGAATTTTTCCTGTTTTATGTGTGTGTGTGTGTGTGTGTGTGTGCAGGAGGGTAGCCAGGTCTTATCGCAGACGCTTACATTATGAATAGTTTACTTTGTGTTGCACGCTGGGTCAGTGTACATAATGTGCTTCCCTCTATCATTTCCACGCCCCTCGTGCTTCCTCTTGTTTGTGTGGGGGAGTGTATGGTGGTGGGACAGATGCTTCTCCAGTAGCGAGGATCATCTCGGGCTGACATACATACAAGGGTCTGTTGGATTCTGGTTGGAAAAAGAAAAAGAAAAAAAAAAAAAGGAAAATACTGAAAGGTTAAACAGAAAGACGTTATTATTATTTTTGATTTATCTTTAGTTTTATCGCGTGAGATAAAACTATTTTCTATTTCCCCTCTTTTTAGATCAGTCATTAATATATGCATTAATTTAGAATTTTTTACGGAATATCTTCCTGAAATATTTTTTTATATATATTATCAAATGACCTCCATTGCGCTTTTCTGAATAAATAAAAAAAAACAAATGAATGAATAAGTAAACAAATAAATGAATACCTATGTGAATAAATGGATAGGTTATATTTGATAAAAAAAAACCTCATGAACTAATTAAAAAAAAATAGCCATCAGTATTTCCTTGAAGAATTCCGTAGAACCTAGATGATATTCCTAGTAACATATCCTGCCCTTACATTTCTCGATCAAGGATTTTTCGCGACACTCGTGTAATACATATTGGAGGTCACTTTACCGTAAATTATTCGTTCACTTCTCTCACAGCTTGCTTTTTTTTTTTTTTTTTCTGTCCGTGTTGCACTTCCGGGCCCTTCCTTCCTCCCTGGCTCTGCATACCGCGGTGTCTCAGCGAAAGTTTCCTCAGAATGTCATTATCGGACACCATATATCTTGGGGATCATGGCGGATAAAAGGCTGAGTAGCTTCCCGTGCCTAACTTTCCGGCATTTTTCCCCGTAGCGTCTCCCGGAATAGCTGCGTCCCCCTGAGACAAAGTTGCATTCATATGTACACGCAACTGATGTACAAACCAGTTCTCCACTTCAGTGAACACCCGCTTTGAGTTCTTGGAGTCCCTGGTACACGCAAGACAAGAAAGAGGAGACGTGTCGCGACCCCCTGCGTCATCGTTCATCGGGGGGGGAGTGGTGCTGTCACTGGGGTGAGGGTGATGTGTCAGCCTCATACATCACTGCCATCCCACGCCCTCGTGAGCCAATTATGAGAGGCTGATGAGTTTATCTGATATATGGAAAGCAGTTCCGTGCCTCGTAAAGCTGCTAATAAACACATAACCGAAGTGTATTATAGATTGCCACGCAGGAAAGCTGCTGAGGAAAGTTTAGTATAGTTAAGAGAATATAAGCTCTCTACGTAACGAGGTGACTTTTTACTTCAACTTTTTCAAGATTTCTTCCTCTGTCGCAATAAACCGAGTGGCCTTTCAATGCCATCAGCGTTAACCCGCGTCTGATATCTAAAGCTGTTATCGTCAGCTCTTACGACAGCCTTGTATTGTGCCGAGAAGGCCTTCCGCTGCCTCCCTTGGGCCTCCTTGCCCTGATGCTATCGGCATGATGCAGTGCTGTGTTGTCGCTGTGCGAATTCTGGAACAAGGCGCAGCTATCACACATGTAGTGAAAGGCTGTAGTGGCCTTTGCTCTTCTGCACGCGGCTTGCCCTCGTCACCCCAGGTACTTGCCTTTGTAAATAATATAAATATAAAACATTTATACACGGTTATAAAATTAGTCTCAGTTTAAATGCTTCTGTAATTCGATCATGGAATTCGTATAAATGGAAATAAATTCAAACATTTTATTTGCGATATAAAAAGATAAATAAATTTCTTTGATTCGTATTCTAAATTGAAAGTCACGCTTCTGATGCATGTATATTTATTTGCACGAAATATGAAGCATTTCAGGATTCAGAATCAGAGCTGGACATTCAAATCCGGTGCATTCCATTTTAAGAGTCTGTGTGTCATATGATGTTATTAGTATTTCCAACAGAATGTGCGTGGTACATTTCCACCACAATATTATTATAACGGACAATGTGGTGTACGTAGGTACTAGCGGAACACGGAAGCCATTCGTAAAAGATGACTTAGATGTTATCCTTAGCGTACCAAAAGTGCGTTTTTCTTCGCCTGGAGACGTTACAGTATTACTTTTCTTGTGAGACTTCACGTTTTGGGGATACACTGAAGACACAGAACGCGTTTGACACGTTTCTGTTAACCATTTGTAGGATTGGTGGATAAGAAAAATTCTTATTAAGTGAATAAATAAGGAGTGAATGATAAACAGGTACACACACACACACACACACACACACACACACACACACACACACACACACACACACACACACACACACACACACACGCACGCACGCACGCGCGTACCAAAGGTTCCGTGGTATTATGTGAGACGCAGGGCAGCGTAACAGAGCAGCGGCAAAGGATTGTGAGAATGCCAACATCCGCGTAATGCTGAAGACATGTGGCCGGCAAGCAGCAACCGCCGCGTGAAAACAATCAACGAGCCAAGATCGTTTGGCAGGGTGGCAGCCCGCTCTCTCTCTCTCTCTCTCTCTCTCTCTCTCTCTCTCTCTCTCTCTCTCTCTCTCTCTCTCTCTCTCTCTCTCTCTCCCCCTGTGTGTGTGTGTGTGTGTGTGTGTGTGTGTGTGTGTGTGTGTGTGTGTGTGTGTGTGTGTGTGTGGGCGGCGCGCGCGTGCGTGAGTGCGCGCGCGCGTGGCACATGATGCAAAGGAACCATTGGCGTAGATTTATTCTAATTATTGTGGCGGGGTTGGGGAGATGACTCCTGAGACTAACACATGCCAGCGGGAGACGAGCGAGGACAGCCAGCGAGGGTGTGAATACCTGCTCGTATGGAAACTGTTTTGGGTTGTGTATACTAAATTTAAATACTAATGATTTAATTGAAGATTTTTTCGTTGTAAATTATGCAAAGATTCCTCTGTAAAAGTAAAAACACCTGTATAATTTAGATTTTCAAGTTAGTGAAAAATTCGTATAAGGAGCCATTTTATGTATCACGTAATTATTGTATCATTTACATAATACCAAAAGCATATCTCCATGGCTCTAATCTTCCTACAAATGTTGTCACCATTTTCTGCACCTGCACGTCATCCAGCTCATTCTTGTAAGCGTAACACGTGTCACTATGATGCAGACGCTGCCGTGTTAATGTACAGTAGATCTCAGCCTCTATGTTTTTTTATGTGATTTCAAACAGAACAGCTTCGCTCACACCCCTCGCGTGATGTAAGCTAGATAAGAAGGAGTTTAAGCAACACCTCCTCCCCCCATCCCACACACACACCTCTGATAACATTCTTCTGCATGCTGCATGACTTCATGAGTAGCTCCTTCATCCAGAATTAATGGGAGGGGAAGGGATGATTACATAGAATATCACTTCAGCTCAACTGTAGGAGAGCTTCATGACTCATCCATCAGGCAGGATGTACACCCGTGCCGGTAAGGGGGAGAGACTTTGGAAAACATCATGCTTGCTAAAGAGTGGCAATGCTTGAAATATGTACCGATGCCTTGAGTATGTGTGCTGTTGTAGTGATTAGTGGCTTGCGTGCTGGGCTCCTTAACAAGAGGATGAAGACAATCTGGGTTAGTGTTCTTTCGTGCTGTTTGTGGTCCCTGTAGACCTCAAGATTACTGGAGTACTCAGGTGGCCTTGGTTCATCTAGTAGAGATTAGGTACTGGACGTAAGAAGTAATCCCGAATAATTGTGACCTTGCAACCTGCCATGGGCGGAAAGCTGGCAACACTGTCATGTACGTGTGTGTGTGTGTGTGTGTGTATTTGTGTGTGTGTATGTGTGTGTGTGTGTGTGTGTGTGTGTGTGTGTGTGTGTGTGTGTGTGTGTGTGTGTGTGTGTGTGTGTGTGCTCTTGCTTGCTTGCTCGCATGCTACAACAGACCAGAAATTACGGCCAGAAATGGTCTGTGCCACACCGCGGAGTGATGCACAGGCGGAGAAATTAAGAAAAATATATATCATTCCTATGTAAATGATGAAGGAAAATTATCATATGTTTAAGGTGAAGGAGAGGGGAAGGGTAGCAGCACGATGGCCGCCTTGTGTAAGTGTTATACCTGACCGAGCCCGCCTTACGGTGAGCGAGGCGGCGTCTGGTGTCTGGGTGTCTATGAGCGTTGATCAATATAAGGGGAATGGGAAGATGGATCTATCAGCACCATCAAAACGCCAGGTCTTTGTGAACCCTCCTTCCTTTACGCCCTGACGACCTTGCTTCAAATGGGTTTCGCTTTTATTCTTTTATTTTATTTTATTTATTTACTTAATCTTGTTTTCCCCATTTTTTTCCTAGTATGCGAGGAGAACCAGGGTTATTATACTGTCATTTTCCATCTTCTATAATCATTCCTTATTCTTGCCCTTCCGTGGATCTGCATGCCGCCCCAACATCCCGGCCAGCAGTAGATGTTCCCGTCAGCTTCTTGTCAACAAATATTAATAAGCGTGGAATAAGCCTGTATTGTAAATAATAATTCGTGACAGGTAGGTGTTAACAGGGCTAGACACACCCGACCAGAGGCATGTAAACTGCGGGAGTCATTATATTTCATTCACGCCTGACCTCATGATTGCCGCGCCTGAAATTAGCGAGGTTGGGCCTGTCTTCTATGAATTATTTGAATGAATTAATTATTCCAGAGTTAATCTGGGGTTTTTCTCACGAGAAGGCCATAACATCGATTTTACTTCATCCTGGAAATGTTTACGTTGCTACACACCAGGTGTCGCCAGTCCTCACCTGAGATAAATGCACCTCACGGGGGATGAGGGTTGGAAAATTAGAGAGCGACTTCTTGCTCGCTACTAATGAACTTAATGTCCTGCTCCTACACACCTGACTTGCTTTTATGTTGTAATACTGGGGAAGGCAGTGCAATTATGTAAGTGATAAATGATAAATAACAGAAACATTGTAAATGTTGTGTGTGTGTGTGTGTGTGTGTGTGTGTGTGTGTGTGTGTGTGTGTGTGTCTAACTCTTTATTTATCTATCTATTCATTTATCAATATCTATCTATATATCTCCTTATGTATGTTTTTTTTTTTTTATGTAGGAAGGATACTGGCCAAGGGCAACAAAAATCTAATAAAAAAAATGTCCACTGAAATGCCAGTCCCATAAAAGGGTCAAAGCAGTGGTCAAAAATTGGTGGATAAGTGTCTTGAAACCTCCCTCTTGAAGGAATTCAAGTCATAGGAAGGTGGAAATACAGAAGCAGGCAGGGAGTTCCAGAGTTTACCAGAGAAAGGGATGAATGATTGAGAATACTGGTTAACTCTTGCGTTAGAGAGGTGGACAGAATAGGGGTGAGAGAAAGAAGAAAGTCTTGTGCAGCGAGGCCGCGGAAGGAGGGGAGGCATGCAGTTAGCAAGATCAGAAGAGCAGTTAGCATGAAAATAGCGGTAGAAGACAGCTAGATATGCAACATTGCGGCGGTGAGAGAGGGGCTGAAGACAGTCAGTTAGAGGAGAGGAGTTGATGAGACGAAAAGCTTTTGATTCCACCCCTGTCTAGAAGAGCAGTATGAGTGGAACCCCCCCATACATGTGAAGCATGCTCCATACATGGACGGATAAGTGTATGTATGTTTGTATGTATGTATGCATATATATATATATATATATATATATATATATATATATATATATATATATATATATATATATATATATATATATATATATATATATATATATATAGGGGTGGCTGGGTATCCCTTTCACGTTCAGTCACCGCCAGTATTCCAGCCCAAAAACGCAGGTGTGGCTCGTAAATTCTTTTCATGCCATTATATCAGCACAAAAATCTTCTCACAACGAATATTTCAGCACGCACTCACCGCGTGTACGCGACTCCCGGTATTGAAAATCTCTATCGCAGAAAGTTGAAACTTTAAATCGTGTTTTATCCAATGCGTCCCTGGTGATGCTGCTGCTGCTGCTGCTGCTGCTGCTGCTGCTGATGATGATGATGATGATGATGATGATGGAGATGATGGTGAAGGTGAAGATGATGACGATGTTGATGGTGGTGATGGTGAAGGTGATGATGACGATGATGATGATGATGATGATGATGGTGATGGTAATGGTGATGGCGATGTTGATGAGAATATAATAATAATAATAATTATTATTATTATTATTATTGTTATTATTATTATTATTATTATTATTATTATTATTATTATTATTATTATTATTATTATTACTATTATCTTTATTATTACTGTCACTGTTATTACCACTACGTATTATTATTGTTATTATTGTTATTATTGTTATGATCTATGGTAATGATAATGATGATAATGACAGTTATCAAAAAAAAAAAAAACATCAGCCCTCCCATTAATGTTTCAAGCGGCTACATTTTCACAATGGATCAAGTTTTACCATCAGCATATAATAAAACAATCGAGATGGTTTTGAAATAACCAATGCGGCGCTCATCCGTCGCTTGTACGTGGCTGTGTGGCGTGTCTGCATGGCGTGGCTGTGTGGCGTGGCTGTGGCGTGGCTGTGTGTGTGCAAATGCAGAAAGATCCGCCTTCACATCTCAACGCTTAAAGCAAGAGCTAAAAAAAAAAATAACTATTGCTTGAGGCGCCACGGGTATGACTGACGTGTTTGTTTGATGTTCCTTTACTGTCTTCTTTCCAACACGGACGTTCCACACCATTATGAGTGAGTGAATTGAACTGTGAGTGTGTGTGTGTGTGTGTGTGTGTGTGTGAGAGAGAGAGAGAGAGAGAGAGAGAGAGAGAGAGAGAGAGAGAGAGAGAGAGAGAGAGAGAGAGAGAGAGAGAGAGAGAGAGAGAGAGAGAGAGAGAGAGAGAGAGAGAGAGAGTGTGTGTGTGTGTGTATGTGTACTGGTTTACATAAACCATGTGGTTTTATGTGCGCTGCTGCAAATAATTTGGTAATTGATTATACATGAAATGCAAAGAAAACAAAATCGCTTGCTAATCCTGCTGCCAACAACCACAACAATAATGACGTATTTCCCAGAAGTGTGTTCATGGCGAGGATCCCCAGAATAAATCTGAGGGCAGTGTTCATGTGTTCCAGCAGACAGTGAGTAGTTTTGTTTTCTTTCTAAGTGGTGGACAATCTGTAGGCGTCCTGCTCACCGCCATCGTCAATTCCCTGGGCTCTCCTCCTTTGTACCCATGACGCCCACCAAGCGACAAATGATGATTCATAATGAACTGGCTGTTACTATGCACAGAGCATACTCATGCCATCGTATCCTTCATGTAGTCTGTCATTCTTTTTAGTGACTTCATCAGGAGCTGCGTGGCAGCCGGCGGTGTGCGTTACGGCGCACCATTGTGGCAGTGGTGTGCGGCCACGACTCTCGTCATCTGTTAGACGTTTCTCCGTGTCCTTGAGATACACTAGTGAACCTGTGACCTACTGTTAACTTTCCTGAGTCACTCTGGGGATTCCAGGGACAACTTTAACGGCTTAGTTTGTTGAGTCAAGGACATTCAACGAGACAGAAATGGCAGCGGCTGCTATTATGCGAGACATTAGTCCGATGTTAGAGGAACTGCATGAAGTTTCACAGCGTGCGACTAGGGGAGATAAATAATGTGTGGCAATTAGACATGTCTTAAAAACCATGGATTACCAAGGCACAGGGCTTTTCCGACAACTCTCAGCGAGCGCCCCGCCTGGCGTGGCGTGATATCCTACTGCTGAAATATTTGCAGCTAGTGGCGCATCTTGGCTGCCTCCAAAAACTCGAGCGTCTAAGAGACACCAGAGAGACAAGCATGCACCAGGATCAATATTCGTTGCATTACATACTTGTAGCGTATTCAGCTGTGTTAATATTATACAAAAGTGAGCAGAGCAAGGCTGAGTAAACGAACATTAGGCAGTGACTATGATGTACAGTAATTCTGGTTTGGGTCACGAACTTGAAGTAAGAAAAAAGACACGGTAAAATAAAACCGAATTTTAGAATTCATAACGTACAAAAATAAGTGAACACATATAAAATCAGAGTAGAGAATCCTAACCCTGACCATTCGATTATGGTTCGTCTGTACTCAGCACTCTCTAAACCTGTCTTATTTCCACTCTGAATAAGGAAAAGAAAAGAAAAAGATTTAATTCTTCGAATAATCCATATTCCCAGAAAAGCTATAATAGGGTTTGCCGCAGACTTGCCTCAACCCTTGCCAGAATTCCTTTTGTTCAAACATCTGTTTTTGAAGATATTACACAATGAACCCTCTCCTGGACTGGTTTTCAATAAAATGTATAAAAAGCACATATGTATACATATAATATTTATTTATCTATTTATCTATCTATCTATCAATCCATCTACCTGTTAGACAGATAGATAGATAGAGATAGATGGATGGATATAGATACACACACACACACACACACACACACACACACACACACACACACACACACACACACACACACACACACACACACACACACACACACACACACACACACACACACACACACACACACACACACACACACACACAAAACTGCAAACGACAGAACCAGAATAAGTCAATTTCATTAGAATCTCGTTGATATGTTAATTACTTTGCAGGATTGCTTTCTGAAATAATTTTGTTATTCAGAGCGTATATATATAAATTCGTCAGTTTAGTTTTCTTTGAGCGCACGCGGGTGTGTGTGTACGCATGTGGAAAATAAACCATTTTTCCCTCCTGGGTAGAGAGACCAAATTTGTTCCATTGTTATAACAAGAGACAAAGCTACGAGCCCGCCCGGCCAGCACTGTCACCGAGACCTTTGACAAATGTGTCCCAGCTGGCCCGGCGGGGTGGTGGCAGCAGCGACTGGGGTGGTGATGGTGGTGGTAGGGGCAACAAGAGTGGCAGTAATGGTGGCGGCTAGTCAGACGTTCATGCTATTGTAGTGGCGCTGGCAGCTCGGTGAAATTAGTATGATGCACTTGGCGGTGGCGGTTGTGGTGGTGTTGTGGCGGCAGTGTGGCAGTGTGGCGACTGTCTCGATGATTGGCCAGTATTCTGAACGTTTTGGCGTCTTACCTCGACGTGATATAACAGCTTCAATGGACGTTATTGGGATCTTCATGGTTGTTTACAGGATTATAGTTGTAGTTTGATAATCATCCTTCACCACCAAAGAGGAAAAGTCCACAAGATTCAAAGTAATTATCTTTGTAGCATTTCCTTTTTCCTTTTTGTCTTTTATATAAGATCTTAGTGCAGCCGTGACTGTGAAGGGGGTGGTGGGGTGGTGATGGTGATTGTGGTGTGGTGAGTGGGCAGGTAACAGGGGTGTAGAGTGAAGTGGTAATCGTGGGTGATAGTAAAAGGTACATGGTGCGTGGTGGTGCGCTATGGTGGTGGTGGTGGTGGAGGCTGTGGTGGTGCTCGGCATTAAGTCAGTCTGGGCGTGATGGTGATGGAGATGTTGCGTTTGTTTGCGTCAGGACGATGGCGGACGAGCGTGTTGGTGTTAGTAGTGGTGGTGGTGGTGGTGGTGGTGGTGCAGTGTGGATGATAATGAAGGAAGTGGAGGAAGTGGACGTGGATGCGGGAAAGACGTGACGTGGTTTAGTGTTAGTGATGGTTGTGGGAATTTTAGTGGTAGTAGTAGTAGTAACAGTAGTAGTAGTAGTAACAACTGTGGTGATGGTGAGGTCGGCAGTGGGGGATGTGGGGTGAAGGTCGTTTGAGGAGCAGTGGTGGCGGTGGTAATGGCAATACTAGAGGGGGATGTGGAAGCAGGGAGTCTAACATGGGGATTTGTACAGTAATAATAGAGAATCACGTGCCAGTTTGCGTTTAGTGGGAGGGAAGGACGAGCAGTGAGAGGGAAGCATGAGAAGAAAGAAAAAGCGACTTAAATTTGACTGTGTATAAAAAAAAAGAACGAAATATTAATTCCCCTTTTAAAGTTTTGAAATCAATAAATGGCTAAATGTTGCTTGAATTGATACATTTGCTCCTTAGAATTAGCGTTTTGTAATAATGCTGTTCTCTCCGTGGACAATAACGGTACAGGATCCTCCAATGACAATGAACAAGAATATTAAAGTCCCTGTCATCTTTTACGTAACCACGGAAATAATGATCATGCAGGGAAGCGATGACCGTAAACCACAACACAACAACAAGACAACTAAGAAGAGCGAAAAAAAAAAGGAGCCCTCCCATCCCCACGCCATAACGCCACAGGACAACCCACACATCCTCAAAAAGTAATCCATGTGAGCACCAATTTAGCAAACTCGTAATGAAACTAGGTAGCAGCATGTAGCGTCTTCCTGCCTGCCCTCCACGACTTAATGAAAACTACTAAATTACGTGCGGGAAACAGCGGCTGAGAGAATTTGAATATTGCACTAGGCTCTGGAGCGGTCACGTAGTCAGCGCGGGAGGGTGTGGGCGGGAGGGAAGCATAAGAGCGAAAGGATTCTATTTGAAGAGGAATGTGAGTTTACGTGCTGATCGACTCGTGTAAAAAGGAAGGATTAGCATTTGCAAGCGTACCAAACGGAGCACACCCAAGAATGCACACGAGGTAGGAGGAAGAGGAGCAGAGGGAGGAGGAGGAGAAGGAGGAGTGCTGGGGAGAGGCACGTTTGGCGGGAATGAGTGTGGTGCAGCCCTGACGAGGTGAATACCGAACTTATCTCAAGTGCAATGCGATATTTCGTCACTCGAGAGACAGTGTCTGCCCTTTCACTTCACCCTTCCCACCTCTCTCTCTCTCTCTCTCTCTCTCTCTCTCTCTCTCTCTCTCTCTCTCTCTCTCTCTCTCTCTCTCTCTCTCTCTCTCTCGATATATCACACACACACACACACACACACACACTTTACATTTCCTTTTATCGAGCTTACCTCCGCGCCAGGAATCATCACGCCAGAGCAGCCTCGCCCGGGGCCTCTCCACTAGACAGCCGCCGACAGCCTGGTTATAAAGGGCTATTATTTCCACCCTCGCCTCCCGCCCCTCCGTCTATCGGTCAAAGTACATGTTTGTGAGTATGTTAAAAAGCCGTATAAACAGAAAACTGTTCGCTCTTCCACCGTGTTTGCATATTTCGTGCCTCTAATTTACACTAATTTACAAGAGTTTCCCGGCGGCTGGACCTCCCCTGCCTGCTCCTCCAAATCGCGTTTAATTCCAAACTTTGCCGCCCCCGCCAACCCTTCCGGGCGGTATGTTCTCATTACTAGACTTTCCCTCGGGAGAGAGACGGTTGGGCGGGTGGTGGGGGAGAGTGCGGTAAATAAAGGAAAGGAAGAAAAAAGATGAGCTACTTACTTCAGCGCACTAAATGGCTACATAACTGGATTTCACTTTCACGCTATTGTGTATGTTGGTGTATGTGTGTGTGTGTGTGTGTGTGTGTGTGTGTGTGTGTGTGTGTGTGTGTGTGTGTGTGTGTGAGTGTAATTATAAGAAGAATCAATAGTAATTTAAAATACATTTCAGTTTTTACAATACCAGCATTCCTATCAATCTACCTCTTCGCCAAGGGAAAAAAAAAATTGTGCTATCAAGCCGCTGGAAGCCTCAGCCGCTGCGCCAAGCCTCTGCGATATATATTGAAATATTACAAGGAGACGATCAATGAGGATTCGTTGAAGCTTAACCCATGCCTTCATGCATAAAACTTGTTCCTGATATCCCTTTCTGTTATAAAATATACAACATGTTTTGTCAATAAGTTATGGACGTATAGGTAACACAAAGAGTATTAGAAGAGTGGGCGCGACCCACCTGTGTGTTAATTTAAAGTCACTAGCCTTTTCAAGCATCGTGTCACTAGCACTGTAAAATGTTATATTGCCTATCAGCTCCAGTGGTAACGTGCCACAAATATTGAACATCAATGTGATCTTTCGTGGTTTCCATTTCGTTCTTACTCCATCAAACGTTCCCGCGCAATCTCTCGCTGGTGGCGAGTGGCGGGGAGAGGGAGCGAGCGAGGCAATTATTGCCTACCAAAATGTGTCCCTTTTGGTGTAGTTCGTGTGTGAATGCCAAAGGCGACAAGGGATGCTGCTTTCGCGCCCCGCTGAGGGGAAGGAAAACACGGAATCTGAGAAGAAACATTGTATTCTTGCTCGGGAAAGTGCCACTTCTTGCTTTTGCTCCTTTAATTTACCGTTGATTGAAATATGGCGCTCAGACAAAGGTGCTCCCGTGGAATGGCTTCAGCAGATTCCAGGCGAGAGTGTGCGGTGCCTCACAGTAGTCCAGGCTGGAAGATTTGTGCAAGACAGGAAGGAAAAAGTTCTTCCACCGCTGTAATTTGTGAAGTGTGGGTGCATCTCGGGACGCCCACGCTCGCCTCCCAGTATTGACATAAGAGCCTCCCACCGATGGCGTGGGGAACGCTCACTTAGGATCCCTCTATTTAGCTGGTCACGAAAAATAAAGTAGTCTATTCAGTATTACACGGACTATGTAATACGGCGCTGCTGTGCTTGCCTCTTTAATCAAGTAGTAAACTGACTCATAAAAAAGAAACACACACGTAAATGGTATCAAGTATAAACTGGTTGCAAATTGTTCGCAAGACTTACAACTTCGGCGAATCTGTGGTTGCTTAATGCACTCCCAGCAAGCAATTCGGAACCAGCTGTCATAGTAGTGCGTGGAGGAGGAGGAGGAGGAGGAGGAGAAAGTGGTGGTGGTGGTGGTGGTGATGGTGGTGGTGGTGGTGGTGGTGGTAGCGGTGGTGGTGGTGGTGGTGAAGGAGGCGGCAGAGGAAGAGAGGAGGAGGCGGTACAGAGGGCGTGAAAGACAAGACAAACACTCCCGCTATATTGACGTCATGGGTGCCCGTGTTTGCCCCAGGCTGGCGGCTGTGTCTCTGGCCTATTATTGATGGGTATTGGTGCTCCGCGCAGTCACCAGGCAAACGCCCCTTGTCAGACCCGCGCTGTAACCGCCCCGTGTCTTGCCAGAGTTGATGTGCTGAATAAACAAGATGCAAACAAGAAAATGCGTCTCAGAATTTTTCGAAACGGGGGCGGAGATCAAAAGAAAACGCAGAGAGGCCTCGCGGAAGCTAAATGAGAGAAGACACAGTCTATTGGTAACACTGACATAGAGCATAAGAGGGTATATGAGAGGTCCGGGTAAAAAGGGACGTTAGTGTAAAACAGACAAGCGCTGGGGAGGCGGCGGGCGCTGGCTGGCATCGCTGCGGTGGTTATGAAGTGTTGGCACAGCATGGGGGAGGCGCAGAATGGAGTGAGGAAGAACACCTTGATTCAGAGAGAGAGAGAGAGAGAGAGAGAGAGAGAGAGAGAGAGAGAGAGAGAGAGAGAGAGAGAGAGAGAGAGAGAGAGAGAGAGAGAGAGAGAGAGAGACGAAACAGGAGAGGACTCTCGCACTGGTATTAAAAAGTAAAGCTGAAAGGATCGAAGAAGTTATAAGTTTGTGAAAGACTTTGTAATCGGATGACTGGAGGAAAGAGCCAAAAAAAAAAAAAGAACAAAAAAAGAGACGGCTGAGAAAAAAAAAAAAAAAACAAGGAAGGGAGAAAAAAGAGAAAAAGAGAGAGAGGACGGAAGGACTTGGTTGACGGACGGACTCACGCACGCACGCACTGACGGAAGGAGGGACTGACGGATGGACGGTTCAGGGTACAGGTCGAGAGAGAGTCAAAGGCACCGTGTGAATAATGGAAGGATCCTGCGAGGGTAAGTGACAGCTGAAGTGTACGCCAGGGGGAGGGGGTAAGGGGGTAGAAAAGATGAAGGGGGGAAGGGGAGGGGTAGGGTTAAGCCAGTGAGACGTACGTACAGCAAGCAGGCCAGCGGGTCGTCTTGCTTATTCATCATCATTATATCCACCGTCTCTCTCTTTTTCCTTTTTCCTTCTTACTCTTATCATTCTCATTCTCATCCTCTAAGTTGTTATTGTTGTTGTTGTTGTTGTTGTTGTTGTTGTTGTTGTTGTTGTTGTTGTCCTTCTCCTCCTCCTCCTGTCGTTTATGCCCTCTTCGTTCTCTCAACGTCTGTTATCTTGTCTATTCCCCGCAAACAGCCCCGTAAGAACTAACAAGTCTGCAGCTGTTTTTCCCTCTTTTGTGCTCTTGCGTTCTTCCTGTGTGTTCCTCTTTCTCCTCCTCCTCCTCCTCCTGCTCTTCCTCCTCCATATACTTCTATTGCATTTTCTCTCCTTGTTATTCCTATTCTATGCATTTTACGTTTTATTTACAAAAGAAGAATACCAGTCAAGATTAAGCTTACCATCAGCTCCATTTTCACAGGCGTAAATACAAGTTTTTTTTTTCTCATATGCATTTACTTTTTATTCTTTTAGTACAGTGCGTCTAAAAATAGTTGTTCTTTTTCTACCTCTGTATCGTGTTTTGTCTGTCGGCTGGGGCTCTCTCTCTCTCTCTCTCTCTCTCTCTCTCTCTCTCTCTCTCTCTCTCTCTCTCTCTCTCTCTCTCTCTCTCTCTCTCTCTCTCTCTCTCTCTCTCTCTCTCTCTCTCTCTCTCTCTCTCTCTCTGTTCGTGTATCTCTGTTTTAATGTTTTAGTTTTAATCAAATTTAGTGGTCGTTGCTGTAAATTTGTTCCACTCTGTGTGTGTGTGTGTGTGTGTGTGTGTGTGTGTGTGTGTGTGTGTGTGTGTGTGTGTGTTGTGCTCTTTGTCTCTTACTATTTATCTGTCTATATATCTGCATGCCTATCTGTCTGTTTGCCCTCCCCATCTCTCTCTCTCTCTCTCTCTCTCTCTCTCTCTCTCTCTCTCTCTCTCTCTCTCTCTCTCTCTCTCTCTCTCTCTCTCTCTCTCTCTCTCTCTCTCTCTCCTCTAATTATTTCTCCCCGCAAGTTCTCAGTTTTCGATCTCATCAAATACTGTTTCTGGAATATTTGGCTAATAGAGCCGCCAAGTGTTCATTTATTCTTTTAATGATGAAGTCAATGAACACTTACGGCTGGATATGTGGCCCGTATAGCCTTGGGCGCCCCGAGGCTCAGACTCCTCACGTAGGGCAACGACACCACCTCTGAGCCTCGCCACGGTCTCATTAACCAGATCATTCGTCATTAGAAGAGTCGAGGAGGTCATCTGTATGAGGCGTGATGTAATGATATTGAAGCTGTGTGTCAAGGTCAGTGAAGTGTTAGTCTTTATACAGCAGAAAAAAGTTTTTGTTTCTCAGTTTCGTGACTGTGGACTGCCCTGAGTGGTGTGTCTGTATTTTGATCTGTGGGACGAAGGACCACGCGTTTGGAGAGAAGGACCTCGGTGGTAAAATCAGTGAGCCTGCATGGCAGTGTGTGGACGCCGCACGAGGACTGATGGACGTAAACACTGGCGGTGGTCACTTCAGTCCCTTGAGGCCCCGGTGAACACAACCCCGCGTCACTCTGCCGCCCACTGACTCTCACACACACGCCATTTATTTGAACATTTAATGTTATTTCACTGAACTATGTTGCACAGATAAGTATGAGTAATTTTTTCACTAAGATAAGAAAAAAAACAAGACAAAGCAAAACACACACACACACACACACACACACACATCTTTATATATATATATATATATATATATATATATATATATATATATATATATATATATATATATATATATATATATATATATATATATATATATATATATATATATATATATATATATATATATATATATATATATATATATATATATATATATATATATATATATATATATATATATATATATATATATATATATATATATATATATATATATATATATATATATATATATATATATATATATATATATATATATATATATATATATATATATAGAGAGAGAGAGAGAGAGAGAGAGAGAGAGCGAGAGAGAGAGAGAGAGAGAGAGAGAGAGAGAGAGAGAGAGAGAGAGAGAGAGAGAGAGAGAGAGAGAGAGAGAGAGAGAGAGAGAGAGAGAGAGAGAGAGAGAGAGTCGGAGGAACGGGTCGAAAATAAATGAAATCAGGAAGAGCGGCACCGCAGAGTGTTCGCGGCTTAGGGTCTCGCTGGGCACTCTGCCGCGGCTGCATAAGACGATTAGCCCATTTTACATCTTCAGGCTTACGTACCTTTTTATAGTGTAATGTTGTGTCGCCGTTGGCACGGTCTTCCTTGGCAACGTCCCGGAGGCAACAACAGTTACCACGATAGATTATTTTGTACCTAAAAACACTCTAGAGCGTTACTCAATTAAAAAAAAAAAAAAAGATGTTGGACTGATACATCAACGCCAGTCACACCTTTTTTGCATCACATTGCAATGTACAAAAATACCCTTAAAATACCTCACGCACGCCACACTGTGAAAAACATGTACTCACGAGTCTTATTTTCCGCACACATGAGCTTACGCATAACACACACACACACACACACACACACACACACACACACACACACACACACACACACACACACACACACACACACACACACACACGTTCTAAAACATGGCGGTGAGCTTCAATAATGTAGCGTCAAATCCTCTTCGTCAAACACCGCGACTTATAATTATTTTCATCATTTATTCCTGCAGCCTTCCAGCGGCTGCCACTCTTGTTAATGTTAGTGTGTAATTAAATTGCGTAGCTTTATTATTATTATTTTGTTTGCCATTAAGGTTATATTCATTCAACGTGGCTGCTATTCTTTTATTTTTACGTAAACTTATTGTTCTTTATATAATATTTCTTGCAATGGTACCGTCATATTTAATCTCTCTCTCTCTCTCTCTCTCTCTCTCTCTCTCTCTCTCTCTCTCTCTCTCTCTCTCTCTCTCTCTCTCTCTCTCTCTCTCTCTCTCTCTCTCTCTCTCTCTCTCTCTCTCTCTCTCTCTCTCTCTCTCCCTCTACCAATTAATTCCGAACATTCTAAACTCAGTAACTTTTAATGGGTAGACGAACAGCCATCGTAATAATTTTTCCTCATACTCGTAGAGACAGGCAGCACATGAACATGGACCAATTTGCAACCAACGCTGTCATTATTCCCCTGTCGGACCAGCGGGGCGGGGTGACCTTCATGGCTCTCGGGATGTTTGGCCCAATACACTGTAGTACTTAGGAGTATAATTCTGAAACACTTCTGCGCCGCACCTTCACTATATTCAAAACGCTTTAGTTGAAGTTACACAGGTTTTTAATTTTTTTTTTTTATGGTTTTAGTGATAGATTAACAAGCTTTCTACATTGTTAACAGGAGAAACATTCTTGAGAAGCTGGCTAATCATCTCTGTGTCCTTTGAAAACAGTCGTGTTGAGAGGGCAGAGCGTTTGTGAATACGAGCCTTATTTTGTTGCTTCCCGCTCCTCACGTGCCTGCATACACACACACACACACACACACACACACACACACACACACACACACACACACACACACACACACACACACACACACACACACACACACACACACACACACACACACACACACACACACACACACACACAAACACCTACCTTAGTTGCACGTCATGGCGCGATAACTGGCGTGGTAAAGATTATTTTGGTTTGATACGGATGAGTCACGACTGCCACGCGTCATCACTCAGGTCCGTGGCGTGCATAACCAGGGGTGTGGGAGGCACGTGGAGGTACGGACGTATTGGCACGGCGGCCTGGCAAGGAAGGGTCGTCTTGAGGGTTCTGTGAAGCGTGTACTTCTCAGATGTTCCTCTTTTGACGATAATTTAATTCAATTCGGCTTGTGTGGCGTGTAACTGGCGATGGCACTTTAAGGCAATTCTCTTTTCATTGCCTTTACGTCCTCGTATTTACTGTGGAAGTTTTGGGGGTGATAGTTTGGAGCTGGGGCGTTGGTTCCTTCTTGAGAGATTATGAACTAGATTCTCAAATACTTCAGTGTCTTATCTTGGCTACTTTTAACAAGCTTTAGTGGAAATTGATGGAACTTTTAGGATAACAAGGATTTTCCTTCACCGTTGGTTCCTTGTTGAAAGATTATGGGCTAGATTTTCACACGTTTCATATCTTGGTTACTTTTTAACAAGCCTTAGCGAAAGTTAATGGGATTTTAAATATTATTTCCATGATTGTAGTGATAACAAAGAATCTACATCGTTGGATCTTTATTTAGAGATTATGGATTATATTCTCAAACATTTCAGTGTCTACATTTTGGCTACTTTTAACAAGCCCAAGTGGAAGTTAATGGGATTTTAACGTTTTTCCAATAATTGTAGTGATAATAAGGACTCAATGGGGAAAACACTCATTAAAGCGCTACTTATCATCTCTGTGGCCCTTACTTGGAGTTTATGTGGTCGTTACGAGAGAACAAAGGGTTTAAGTATATGGTCCTGTGAACTATGAGATTTCTAAGATTATTTCAAAGATTCTAGTGATAACAAAGACTCTACGTCATCAATGGGAAAGAGAGACCCATTAGAAAACTACTTATCATCTCTGTGGCCTTTGAAAACAGTCATTACAAGAGAACAAAGCGGTGAAGAAAATGGTCCCGTGAGCTGCGAATGGCGGCGACCTTGTGATGCTGAATGTAAATTTAACCTTTGTTCTTCCTTTTTTTTTTTTCGGGTGCTCTTGTCTCGGATCTCCACAGCGCATCACCCGTCTCCACCTTCCTCTGTCCTCTGTGTTCTCTCTCTCTCTTACATCCCTTACCCGCATGGCTTCTCTCTATGCATCCGTAAATCTTCCCTTTAGTCTTCCTCTCCTCTCCTCCTCTTTCTCCTGCCAGCGGGGTCCATCTCCACCATCACTATCCCCCTCTTCCTCCTCCTCCTCCTCCTCCTCCTCACGTACTCTGCTCATCTCTACTTTGTACTTGGCCAAAATACGTAATTATCCTTTGTTGTTGGTAGTGGTGGTAGTGGTGGTGGTGGTGGTGGTAGTGTTGGTAGTGGTGTTGTTATGTTGTTGTTGTTGTTGTTGTTATCATCATTATCATCGTCATCATCAACATCATCATCACCATCACCATCATCTTCACCACCACCACCATCACCATCATCTTCACCACCACCACCACCACCACCACCATCATCATCATCAAAGTTGTTATTGCCAGTAATTGTACCCTCCAGCGTGTTAATGCTGTGGGTGTTTACGTGTCCAATTGTGGGTTAGTGTTTCCTTCAAGAGACAAGTAATAATGTGCGCCGTACCTGCAGGGGTGGTTCAAATAAAATGAAATACATAAAAAAAAGTAAAAAAAAAAAAAAAAAAAAAAATAATGAAAAAAGAAATAATAAAATGAAAAATAAGTAAATGGATAAAAGGGGATTTTTAAATATGCATGTAGAAATGAATAAGTAAACAAAATATAATAAAGTAAGACAAAATAAAAATAAAAACGTTGCTATTTTCTTGTTGCTGCTTTGCTTTTGTTATTTTGTTATTGTTATTAACAATAATCCCTCTCTCTCTCTCTCTCTCTCTCTCTCTCTCTCTCTCTCTCTCTCTCTCTCTCTCTCTCTCTCTCTCTCTCTCTCTCTCTCTCTCTCTCGCTCTCTCTCACACACACACACACATTCACAGAGAGAGAGAAAGAGAGAGAGAGAGAGAGAGAGAGAGAGAGAGAGAGAGAGAGAGAGAGAGAGAGAGAGAGAGAGAGAGAGAGAGAGAGAGTGTGTGTGTGTGTTAAGTGCATGTGGTGTAGGTGTGTGGGTGTGCGTGCGTGCGTGCTTGCCTGCCGACGGTTAGGTACCTGTGCATGCGTTTCCAGAGCAACGTACACTCATTTTTTAAGTAACCCTAACTTGTGCCATTAATATTTCTCTTCTGCTTTGTGTTCGTGTGTAATGTTTGCTTGGTTTCAAAGTTTCCAGGGAATAATGTGTGGTGCTTCTGTATCATAACAATAGTCCTCCTTCCCCCTTCTCTCTCTCTCTCTCTCTCTCTCTCTCTCTCTCTCTCTCTCTCTCTCTCTCTCTCTCTCTCTCTCTCTCTCTCTCTCTCTCTCTCTCTCTCTCTCTCTCTCTCTCTCAGGACGACGCCCGGGGAGAGATGCTGTTTCGTTTATGAATAGATCTTACTCTGGGAGGACGAGAAGTTCCCGTCATTTGTGCTAAGCCAGCTAGCTGACTATGGTTCTCTCGTCCCCAGAGTGCCTGTGCTGGGAGGACGCGCTTGGACGCCAGCACACCCATGTCAACAGACCCCACCTCGAGCCTCGCCGATTCCACCCACGCAGCTCCTTCTCCTTAGCCTCCTCCCGCAGCTACGCGTCTGCCATCGACGATGAAATCCTGGAGGGTCGCAAGGTCTACAAGAATCCCAGGAATGCGCCCTCCGTCACCTGCCCGAGGGACGAGTCCGCCATTCAAAGAGCGGTGAGTGGGAGGAACAGAATGATTGCTATGTGGACACCCGTGCGATTGATTATTTCCAGCCCTTTGTTTATGGTCTCTTTATATTCTCGTTTGTTCCGTCATAGTCTTGTGTCGACATGTTTACATTTACTCGAGTTGCAGATATTTTTCCTCACCCGTTTACTCATAGTATTGAACTAGGGTAAATGAAGACCCCTTACTGGGTGAAGACAAGGTGGTGGCGAGGCGGAGACACGCACACCTATATTTCGTGAGGCTTTGTCCTCACTCTCTGTGCTCCTCACTGCTCCCTCTCATTACGCTCACCTGTACCGCGAACCGGGCGGATCCGCGTCGCACCTAGCTGGTTAAATTAGGACAAGAGGAAAAGAAAAAAGAGTAAAGCCTTCCCGAGTCGATGGCCTTGAAACTTTGTTACTCTTGTTGTCTTTAACTCTTAACCTAGATTTCAGAAGTGTCTGTCCGTGCGTGTGTGCGTGTCTATTTGTCCGTGCGTGAGTATGTGTGTGCGTGTGTGCGTATGTGTAGGTGGATATGTGGGCGGGCGTGGGTATTGCCAGCGCATGCGTCCACTTTTTGTCATGTCTTTCATTAAACGTCTTCATAAATATGTTATTGGGTGCTCCAGTTGGGTGCAATTTCCCAAACAAATTGATGCTCGTTAAATCATCGAACAGGGAGAAGAAAAGAATCACATTGAGACTCATTACCGTGTGGCCTTGCTGCAACACTCGCGTACATGCGTGGAGCGAGGACCTAAATGCATACATGAATCCAGTGCCGCAGGCTGTTAACGACCTGCGAACAGTAGGGATCAAAGTTCCACCCACTTAACACTAGAGTCTCTCCTTTAATAACAGAGTGAGTGGCCCTCCTGTGGCGCTCTCCTGCTGGGGTGGAGCGAAACACGGGCGTTCAGACAAAGCACAAGACGAGAACTAAAGGATGACTCGGAGCCGAGATGAAATACCTATTTTTAGAGCTGTGGATTCAGGATCGAAAAAATTACGCGCCTTACGGAACTACATTGAAAGGAGGCGAGGTGCGTTGTGCTCCGTCAGGGTTGCCTTAGTAAAAAGAAAAAAAAAAAAAAAAGAATGAAAGAAAGAAAAAAAGAAGAAAAAAAGACACAAAACTAAAGCTGGTATTTTGTTTGTTGTTTGTATTTGGGTCGCGCCGGTTGTTGTTGTTGTTGTTGTTGTTGTTGTTGCAGCAGCAGGAGCAGCAGCAGCAGCATTAGTAGTAGTAGTAGTAGTAGTAGTAGTAGTATAGTATTATTATTATTATTATTATTATTATTATTATTATTATTATTATTATTATTATTATTATTAGTAGTAGTAGTAGTAGTAGTAGTAGTAGTAGTAGTAGTAGTTGTTGTTGTTGTTTTTGTTGTCGGTCTTCATTTTCTCTTCGTCTGCTACTGTAGTAGTAGTAGTAGTATTAGTAGTAGTAGTAATAGTAGTAGTAGTAGTAATAGTAGTAGTAGTAGTAGTAGTAGTAGTAGTAGTAGTAGTAGTAGTAGTAGTAGTAGTAGTTGTTGTTGTTTTTGTTGTCGGTCTTCATTTTCTCTTCGTCTGCTACTGTTACTGCTGTCTTCTTCTTCTTCTTCTTCTTCTTCTTCTTCTTCTTCTTCTTCTTCTTCTTCTTCTTCTTCTTCTTCTTCTTCTTCTTCTTCTTCTTCTTCTTCTTCTTCTTCTTCTTCACTTTTCTCCTCCTCTTCCTCCTCCTCCTCCTCCTCCTCCTCCTCCTCCTCTTCTCACGAAGCCCACAGACACTGAAAGAAAACTTTAAGATGCAATGATGCTAAAAGTAAATAAAAGATGCAGTTGGATGTGTGAATGCAACCGAGAGAAGAGTCGAGGCGTGAGGGCATCACCTACTCTTTCATCTCGTCCCCTTCAGCTTCCACCTTCCCAGACACATCCTCGCATATGGAGAAGAGAAGAGTTTGTGTAAAAAAAGAAAAAAAAAGTTATCATTACAGTTATCATCATCCATACCTTTACATTGACACTTTTATTGTTATTATAACTCGTTACTGAAAAGCACATTGTCTTTCCCTGTGCTAAAGAGAGAGTTTGTATAGAATAGGTGTTATTATAAGAGTTATCATCATCATTATCCACACAGTTGCGTTAACACTTTCAAACATTATTATGAGTGTCGTTACTGAAAAGCCCGTTGTTTACCCTTCCCTGTACTAAGAGGATTACCTGGGCTGTGTAGTTATCAGTTTCTAGTAGGAAAAAACAAAACAAAACAAAGCAAAACAGGAAAAGCTAAACACCACGAAAAGAAAAAAAAAAGTACTACCAGTAAAAGCTTTCTTCCAAATTTGCTGCTCCATGGAAACGATGGTAATGCGACCAGTGACCCGCGGCAGGAACCAGGATAGACTCCCGGCACTTGACTCGCCGCGGCAAAAAACAGCACAGCCCAGTGATGCGCGAATGCTTAAATGCGTTGAATGGAGCGTTTTACGAGATTAATGAGGTTTAGGTTGTTGTGTGTGGGGGCGGGAAGCCAGCCGTTCCCAGGGTGACTGTTCACTGCCAGAGCCTGTATGCGCGTGTGCTGTGGTTCCTACCCGTGGCTCAACATTCAGGTCATGTTTTGGTTTATGGATGAGGATGAGAGGTGGAAATAGGTAGATATGTTTCATACAGGGACTGGCCACGTGTAGGCCTGACGGGTTCTTGAAACTTTCTTTATTTTCATATGTTTCTGTGTGTTTATGTTCTTGAGTTTACGTAATGTCATTGTATCTTTGCTCGTTTAGTCGTGTGTGTGTGTGTGTGTGTGTGTGTGTGTGTGTGTGTGTGTGTGTGTATGTGTTTAGTATGCAGGATCTGAGTCAAGCTCGTACATTGTCTCTATGTCTACTTTTATCAGACTTCCACACACACACCAGGGGTCCCTCGCACACTCCACCCTCGCATCCAACCCATTCCAAACATCAATACTCCGGAGGATAAGATTCTTGCCATTGTTTAAGCCTCTAATATTTTTTAGTTGGGACTCGTGACCTCTTGTTCTTCCATCATCTCTTATCGGAAGTCTCTTTCTCTCTCTCTCTCTCTCTCTCTCTCTCTCTCTCTCTCTCTCTCTCTCTCTCTCTCTCTCTCTCTCGCTGCGTCAATGAAATAACCTTTTTCTCTTCTTTTTTCCTCTTTTCCTTTTCAATTTTATTCAGTCCTTTCGTTATTTGACAGCTTTCGTACACTTTGCGTCAGTATACTTGGAACTCTTTATCCTATCAAGTTTCCTTATGGGTTACTTTCCATATAGGGACGGAATTATTGCAACATAATTCAAGCCTTGATACTCATTTAACACACAGGCAGTTCTCTTCAATATTTCCTCGTCTATAATCAAGTAACGGGGTCATATTCATCATCACTGTGCGTTTTTCAAGTGACCACATTTAGTAGTATGTTATGTTCGTTTGTGGTGACATGACGTGTGTGTGTGTGTGTGTGTGTGTGTGTGTGTGTGTGTGTGTGTGAAGACTTACTGCAGTACCTGATAATTAAAGACAGATAAACACCTAAGTATTGTCAAATAACTCACGTGATGTTGCGAATGTTTTTGTCATAGCAGCAGCAGCAGCAGCAGCAGCAGCAGCAGCAGCAGCAGCAGCAGCAGCAGTAGTAGTAGTAGTAGTAGTAGTAGTAGTAGTAGTAGTAGTAGTAGTAGTAGTAGTAGTAGTAGTAGTAGTAGCAGCAGTAGTAATTGTTGTTGTTGTTAATGTTGTTGCAAATACATTAACAACTAACCAACAAGACTAACCAACCCAGTGTGTGTGTGTGTGTGTGTGTGTGTGTGTGTGGCCTGAAAGAAAACACCACTAGAATGAAAGTGAACAGAAGCACACACACACACACACACACACACACACACACACACACACACACACACACGGATCTTGAATGGAGGGGTGGACCCGGCGGTGGGAGAACCAAGTACAATGCCACCATGCATATTATACGTACTCGTAGATCCGGGAGGCTATAGAGTGAGGAGTGAGTTTGGCTTTATTAGTGAGCGTGTGAGGTTTACGAGGACTGTGCCGGAATTGTAATTACTGCTGAATGATGGTAATGGTAGTGGTGGTGGTGGTGAGGCTAACGATAATGAGGCTAATGACGATGACGAGGCTGGGAGTAACACTATTGACGGTCGAAAGGGTGATTGGAGAGTGCTGCGGTGGTACTGGTGGTGCTGGTCGTGGGGGTGGTGATGGAGAGGGAATGGGGTCAGTGGCTGGGTGGTTGGGGGTGACTGGAGGTGTAGTGGGTGTTGGTGATCGCATGTCCAGTTCACATACTGACTCACCAAGATAATTACAGTGGTGGTGCCTCTCGTAACAACCATCACACAATGACTGTACCCGCCCTCTCACTGCCGCCACCGCCACTCCCTCACCCCCTCCTCCCACTACCAGTCCCCTGTCAACTATCGCCGCCACCCCCTCCATCCACAGACAGACACACACCCACACACACACACACATTAAACACACATATCAGGTTCCTTGCCAAACTTAATTTTTACTTACACTTACTACTACTACTACTACTACTACTACTACTACTACTACTACTACTACGACTGCCGCGACCATGAAGCATAATAACAAGAGGTAGCGTCACTATCTACAAAGGCACCTCGAGCGTCACGAACACACAGCTAAGTTCCCACCACCACCACCACCGCCGCCGCCGCCACTTTAATCACTGCCACTTCTACCACTTGCGCTCGTTACAACTACGCGCAGAAGACAAGGCGCCTTCATTCTTTATTCACACCACAAGATTTTGAGACGTAGAACAATGCAACCACGGCCACCAATACCTACTAATGCTACTACTACTACTACTACTACTACTACTACCACCACCACAATCCAAACCAAAACAACGCCAACAACAATAGCAACAGAGATGACAACCTTTCAGTACGTGTGTGTGTGTGTGTGTGTGTGTGTGTGTGTGCATAAGAGTTCCCGTTTCCCTGTCGCCCCCACGAGCCGCCTTTATGTCGCCGTCCCGTCTCCTTCTCCTCCTTTCCAGGGGCGGGAGTGTTTACGAAGGTGCAACGGAGATGGAGACTGTCTGAGCCGGAGGAAGATCTGTATGTGTGACGGCATCTGCGGCCTTTCTTGTGTCAACCCAGGTAAGAGTGTGTCCCCGCAGCCCCCCTGGAGGAAACTTAGTTACTTAACCTGCCGTCTTTCCCTCCTCTCGCATCACTTCCCTTCCTCTCCCTTTTTCCCTCTTGCTAACCTTTTTATTCTTTTTTTGCTCTCCTTTTTTTTTTCCTTGGCTTGCTATTTTTCTGTCTTTTGTTCCCTTGCTTCGTTTCTGCTTGTTTGTTTTAGTATTTCTTTCTTTTCTTTCTTTGTATTTTGCTTGTTCCCCCTTCCTTTCTTGCCATTTATCATGTTTCCTCTATCAACGTTCATTCAAACAGCTCTTTTCTTCCTTATTTTTCCTAATACTCTTCTGCCTTCTCTCTCTCTCTCTCTCTCTCTCTCTCTCTCTCTCTCTCTCTCTCTCTCTCTCTCTCTCTTTCGTTCCAATATTTTTTTTCACACTTCTATCCTCGTTCTCATATTTTTTCTCCTCCTGTCATTTTTCTAGTTTCCTTTCATCTTTCCTTTTCTTTCCTCCTGTCCTCCCGCCGTCTCTCCATCGTCTCCTCTTCCTCCTTGACTTCACCCTTTATTTCCTCCCCCTTTCGTTCGCTCTTTTAATTTCTTCCAATCTTTAGCTGTCTTTTCCTTCGTTATCTCTATTATTCCTCGTATTTTTTATTTTTTTAAATTTTTACCTGCTCCCTTCCTCCTTCATGTGCTACTCTCTTCTTTTGTTTTGTCTTTTTCTTTCATGCTTCATCTCCCTTAGTCTTCTTTGCTCGTTTACTTATTTTTTCTGTCATTTTTTTTTCATTTCCTTCCGTGTATTTGCTATTCTATATATTTTTTTTTCTCCTACCTCTTGCTTTGTGTTTTATCTGTTCCTTTGTCTTGATTTTTCCATCGTGTCTTACTTACACTGTTTCCTCCTCAAATTTATTCATACGCTTCCTTTTTTTTCTATTGTTTTTCTGTGTCATTTTTTTCCCCTTCTTAATGTCTAATTATTCATATTTCTTTTATTTCTTTTTTTTTGTCTTGATTTCTCTATCACGCCTCCCCTTCATTATTTCTCTCTCTCTCCTATCCTTTTATTGACTGTTTTCACCTATTCTTTCATGTTTTTTTTTTCTTTGTTGCTTCTACGATCTCAGATTTTTGTGGGTACCTCTTACCTCATGCCATTTTTCTTCCTTCACCTTCATTTCTATCACGCCTCCCATTCATTACTTCTCCCTCCCCATCCGCTCAAACGCTCCATTTCCTCCTCCTATTCTTCTCCTGTTTTCTTTGTTATTTCTGCTAATCCATAAGTCTTTTTTTTTCTTACCTCCTTTTGTCTTGTCTTTCTTGTTCACATTAATTATTTCTTCCTTCTTGTTATTCATACTCATACTTCCTCTTTTTTCCTGTTTTCTTGTCATGCTATCTTTTTTATCATTTCTACAAGTCTTTATATATTTTTCCTTAGGTCATTTCTTTTGTCCTGTCTTTTGTATTCATCTGCGTTACTCTTTCCTGTCATCCGTTCATACGCTCCTTTTCTCCTCCTGTTCTTGTGTATAATCTTTTTTTTTTAC
>NC_087151.1:1622500-1635000 GCF_035594125.1 Scylla paramamosain | reverse complement strand
GAAATGGACAACGTTAGATGGGACGATACAAAAAAGAGAGAGAGAGAGAGAGAGAGAGAGAGAGAGAGAGAGAGAGAGAGAGAGAGAGAGAGAGAGAGAGAGAGAGAGAGAAAAAAATCGGGGAGCGGATGAGGTAAACAGAATTGGTGGCTGTATTCTGTCAGTGTGTCAGGAGGATATACGTTAGGTCAGATATACAGACAGACAAACAGACACGATTTTTTTTCCCTCCTTTCTCTCCCCTCCCATACACAACACATTAAACCACTGTGTCCCTTCCTAGCCACCCCTGGCCCCCCCCACCCTTCTCTCTGTCCCTCTCTCTCTCTCTGCCCGCCCAGCTTAGCATCTCCTCCCTCTCTCTCACCGTCAAACAACAGCATCAGTATCCCTCAGCATCTCAGTCTTTTTTCCGCATCGCCACCCACGCTCTTCACATCTTAAGTCAAAGCGAAGGGGAAAGAGAGAGACATAAGGCAGCAGAAAGAGGAAGGGAGAGGGAAGGAAGGCAGGTTGTAGGTGGTGAGGGAAGCAGAGAGAGAGAGAGAGAGAGAGAGAGAGAGAGAGAGAGAGAGAGAGAGAGATGCTTGAGTGTCACGTCTCAGTTTCTTGTCACACTGTTAGGTGACGGCAGCATCGGGACAGTCTCGTCTTGTCTTGTCTTGTTGCCTCCTTGCCTTGCCTTTCCCTGCCTTGCCTTGCGTTCCCTTGTCTTGTCTTGTCGTAGTATCACAGCCTCATCAGACCGAGCAAGTTAAGGAGGGCGATAAAAAGGAAATGGAGAAGAACGGCAAGGTGGTGCTAGTGGTGGTGGTGCTGGTAGTGGTGGTGGTGGTGGAGCAAGAGGTGTGGTAGTGATAGTGATGAAAGTTCAGTGTTTGGGTGAATGTTTCTCCTCGTCTTGACTTGAATGTTCATTATTATTTTTTTTTTTATCGTGTAAGAATTTAAAAAACGTCTCTCTCTCTCTCTCTCTCTCTCTCTCTCTCTCTCTCTCTCTCTCTCTCTCTCTCTCTCTCTCTCTCTCTCTCTCTCTCTCTCTCTCTCTCTCTCGTCCGTGCCTTTCGTTTTCTGCATATTGCCTTTTCTCTTTCCTTCTTCCTGTATTTCTTTTTCTATGACTCTTCTTTCTTTTCTTTTTCTTTTTTTTCTTTTCTTCAATTGTTCACTCCCATGTTCTTTGTTTATTCGTTTGTGCATTTGTTTGTATCCATGTATATTGTGTGTTTATTCATATTTTCTATTATTTTTTATTCTTTTCTCGTACTTTTTCTCTCTTTCGTTTGTTCATTCCTTCGTCTCTCTCTCTCTCTCTCTCTCTCTCTCTCTCTCTCTCTCTCTCTCTCTCTCTCTCTCTCTCTCTCTCTCTCTCTCTCTCTCTCTCTCTCTCTCTCTCCCCACACACAGAAAAGGAGTGTGGTGACCTGGAGAATCCGCTCTTCGGCTTCGTGGAGTTCACGGGGCGCCGCGTCGGTTCCTTAGCCACCTACAAGTGCCAGCAGGTATGTACGTAACACACACACACACACACACACACACACACACACACAGACGATGTTCAAAGGTGTGTAAGAGGAAGGGAAAGTGTAGATATGGAGAATTTGTGTCAAGCAGGAACTACAACCTTAAGAGGATGCACTTAACGAGACTTAACTTAACAAGGGGAGATACTAAGGATTTGCTGAATTACAGTTTCTCGAATAAAGTAATAGACAGGAGGAATGCATTGCCAGAGAAAGTGGTGCGTGTGTGTGTCTGTGTGTGTGTGTGTGTGTGTGTGTGTGTGTGTGCAAACAGTATACTGATATTGAAAGAAAAAATATGATAATTATGAAAAAAAAAAGATAAGTGGGAACATAATGAGCTTGTCTCTGTCTTATGAAGATGTAAATAGGCTAATACAAGGCATAATGGATACAATAAAGGTGGGGCAAACGAAATCCTTAGAGGCAGCAATCAACTCGTGCAAGATGAATCGGATTCGTGTTTGATAAAGTTGTATATCAAAAGTAGGCAGGAATAAAATGATAGATGACTGGAATAGACTCGACGATTAGGTTGTTAGCTCAAAGTCAATAGGGAGGTTTAGGAGAAAATTATAGTACAAATTTATAGCTAGAGATGATAGATGGACATAACTAGGTATTGTTATTATTATTATTATTTTGTATAAGAGGTTTCTGGTCAAGAATAACGCAACTTATAAAAAAAGAAGGGCCCACTGAAGATGCCAGTCACTTTAGGAAACGATTCGAAAGCAAGTCACGTGTTCTTGCAGATGCCCCAATGTTCCCAAGTTGCTAAGCTCTTACTCGCATTCTCGTAGTTTCAAAATTAGTGATGCTGTATTTTACATGATATTTTGGACAACGATCAGTATTTATCTTTGGATATTTAAATATTTGTTAACATCCTCTTCCAATCACGTCCCTAACTCTTCTTGGTCTGGGAGTCTGCCAGTTTAAAGCAAGTTGTTCATCGATGCATTCACAAAAACCTAAGGAAACAAGGAAGGTTGCAGAGAGTCGTCAGGCCTACATGTGACAGTCTCTGCATGAACCGTACCTGCCTATTTCCACCTGTCATTCTCATCCATAAATTCATCTAGTATTTTAAAGCTATCTAATGACTCGGCACTAACAAGCTGATTTATGAGTCTATTCCATTCATCTACCACTCTGTTTGAAAACCAATTCCCTCATATCTCTCTGTCTTTTTTTTTCTTCTTTTTTTTTTTCAAATCTAACTTTATCAAGCTTGAACCAGTTATTTTTTGTGCTATCCTAATTGGCGACCCTGATGATTTTGCTTATGTCACCTTTGTTGTATCGGCAAAATCCTCAGGGTCAGTAATCAGGATAGGGTTCGCATGTATCTCTGCTTGATTTATAGCCATGAAATTCACTATACTTTGTGACGTCACTTATTGAGGTAACCATAAATACTAACCGTTTATTTCGATCACAATTCCCGTTGAAGGAACCCATTTTTAAACATTTATAAACAATGACAATATGGAATACAATATCATTTACATGTTCAAACAGTCATTGTCTATATAATAAGTACAGTAATAAAGGCTGAGTACTTGATGGAAGCTCTCTCTCTCTCTCTCTCTCTCTCTCTCTCTCTCTCTCTCTCTCTCTCTCTCTCTCTCTCTCTCTCTCTCATAAAGGGGAATTTCTCTTACCGTACTCCCAACACTGTGCTTTTTGCTCGCCGATGTACTGTTTCCATTAATACTTCACGTATATTTGGCGCTCACACCATTGTACTGTTCACTAATAAGTTTCCAAACATTTACCTCGGATGAAGTAATTACGTGAACTGTCAGCATTTTAATTATGAAAGTGTAGCTGGCGAGCACTGTAATCCGTGGCTGTGGCGGTGGTGGTGGTGGTGGTGGAGAGGTTTGTGGTGAGATGTGGCGATAGTGGTGGTGATAGCGAAGGAAGACCTGCTGTGTGGTGATGGATGTTTGTGGTGATGACTGTGGGGTGGCGGCTATGGTTAATGGTGACTAATGGTGGTGGTGATGAGAGGCTTATAGTGAGTGGTGATGGTGGTGATGATGAGAGTATTGTATTTGGTGATGGCGGTGATGAGAGGTTTGTGGTGGTGTACTGGTGAGCATGAAGAAAAAAATGGTGATGAATGTAGTGGTGATGAGGGAAGGTGCATGCATAGTGGAAGTGGTGGTGATAGTGAGAGCAGACTTATGGTGATGAGATAACATTTGTGGTGAGAAAGGACTTATGACTTCAACAGTGGTGGTGATGATGACGGTGATGAGCAACAACTTACGATACAAACAGTGGTAGTGGTGATGACGGTGGTGATGGTGAGAGACAACTAGTAAGATTAGCAGTAGTAGTGATGATGATGGAGATGGAGATGGTGAGAGACAACTAACGATGGCAGCAGCAGTGGTAGTGATGGTGATGGTGATGATGGAGGTGGTGATGACGGATCGTGATAGCAAGAATGAGGAAACCGTTCTGGAGAAGCTTATCGTAGCCACTTCTGTGATGACACCATCTGGCACACGCTGGAGAAGGAAGAGGAGGAGGATGGTGAAGGAGAGGTGCCGCTTTCTGTCCCCTTAGGAATGAAATCATAGGAGTAAGAGGGAAGGAACCGAATGAAAATTAATATATACTCCGCCACACCTTCGCTTCCCTTCTCCTCTCCCTTGGCTGTTCTTCCTTCTTTCTTGCCCCAAAAATTTTATCTCCCGTCTCTCCCCCTTCTCCCCTGAATTCCCAGCGGACCGGCCCCTCGCTTTCCCCAGGGCCCCGACCCCATCCCTCCTCCGTAGTCATCTCTTTTTCTTTCTTTTTTCCTCTCCCTGCCTGCTTCCTTCCTTCCTTCCTTCCTTCATTCCTTCATTTGTTTATTTCGTCATTCCTATCCTTGGCCTCTTTTTATCTCCCTCCTTCCTTCCTTCATTAATTCATTCCTTCATTCATCTGTTTTGTAATTCCTATTTCTGCCTCTTTTTTTTTCTCCTGTCTCCTTTCATCCTTCTTTCATTCTTTCATTTGTTCATTTGGTCGTTTCTGTTCCTGCCTTTCCTCTCCCTGCTTCCTTCCTTCCTTCCTTCCTTCCTTTCTTTCTTTCCTTCATTTATTTCCTATCACTGCCTTTTATTTCTTTTCCAGCTCTTCCTTCTTATTCTCTTTCTATATGTCTTGCTTTACTCATTCATAAGCTTTTCCCTTTTGCTTCTTTCTTCCTTCTTTACTAGCCCTTCCTATCTCTCCCTATCTCTCTTCTGCCATTTATTCGTTCATTCCCAGTCCAGATCCCTTGCCTCTTCCCTTTTACCTTTTATCATCCCTCCCTCCATCCCTCCCTCCCCACCTTCCTTCTTTCTTTCCTCCCTTCAGGCCTTCCTTTCTTCCATCCCTTCCATCTCATTTCATTTTCGTATAACTCAGAAAATGAACAAGAAAAAAAAAGTAAGTTTAGAAGAAAAAGTAGGAAAGAGCAAGAATGAGAGCAAGTCGTTGGAGGCATGGCGTACAAAAGAGCTGTTTACGATATGTCGCTCCCGAATTTTACAGTGAGCCTTTGGGGTACAGATATTCCTGCACGGTTATTCTTATACCTGAACACTAGCCACGCGTCCCTCCTGTCTATCCTAACATATCCTAACATGAATTGGCGCATCCCTCACTCCTAACCTAACTTAACCTAGCCTAACCTAACATAACCTATTTTCAGCTAACACAGCGCTCACTCTAATCTAACCTAACGTGAACTGGCATACTCTCCCCTTCAAGTCAAACTAACCTAACCTAATGTAATCTATTATAAAGTAACTTGAACTAGGACACTCTTTACTCAAACTTGATCTAACCTAACCTTACCTAACCAAACCTGAACTAGAATACACCTCACTGCCGTCTAAGTTAACGTAACGTGACATATCATAAGATTACATAACATAACCAGCACATTTCTTACTTCAACCTGATCTCACCTAACCTAACGTAGCACGCAACTCACTCCAGTCTGATCTAACCTAATCTAAACTAAACCTAACCCGAACTAGCACTCAAAAAAATAAGATAAAAAATAAGTAAGGGAGACTGCAAGAAGCCGTCAGGTCTACTCGTAGAAGTCCCTGTACACTCACTCCAACCTGATCTAACTTAACCTAATCTAGCACAGTCGCCACTGCCACCTAACTTACAGCCTACCCTAACCTACATGTCACTTCCTCTCTCTCGCTCTCGACCCCTCCGTCAGCCCTCACACGGTCCGAGAGAATTATATATTCCTCTCTTTACAAACTTTTTCCGTTTGATTTACGAGAGTGTGATGTATTGCCCCATTTTTATTCCCCTCAGAGCCACCAGCCTCCCTTCCTCCCTCTCGCTCTGTGCATAGCCAAGCCAACAAACTCCCGCTGACATATAAGATAAAAAGTGAAATTTGATTATGAGTTTTCTATTCTAAGAGAGAGAGAGAGAGAGAGAGAGAGAGAGAGAGAGAGAGAGAGAGAGAGAGAGAGAGAGAGAGAGAGAGAGAGAGAGAGAGAGAGAGAGAGAGAGAGAGAGAGAGAGAGAGAGAGAGAGAGAGAGAGAGAGAGAGAGAGAGAGAGAGAGAGAGAGAGAGAGAGAGAGAGAGAGAGAGAAGAGGTGTGTGTATGAATGTGGAAGGAAAAATGAAAATGCGAGTCACTGTTTATGTGCGGATGTATTTTTTTCAGAATTGTGAGTTTGCTCTTCTGTTTGTCTGTGTTTCATAAATGCCTGTGTACACAAACCCCCCCGTGTGTGTGTGCGCGCGCGTGTGTGTGCGTGCGTATGTGTATGTAAGAGAGAGAGAGAGAGAGAGAGAGAGAGAGAGAGAGAGAGAGAGAGAGAGAGAGAGAGATAGGGGTGCAAATGCAGTAAGATGCAGGCATGGTACGGTAGTGGGAGAGAGCACTTGGAGGTGTCTTGGTAAGGAGCGAGAGTAGCGGAGTGAGAGGAGATAAACTAACCTACTTACTCTTCTTCCCTTCCCTCATCTCTCTCCCGTCTCCTCCCGCCGAAGGGATACCACCTGCTGGGGGAGGAGCGGCGTGTCTGTCAAGGCAACGGCGAGTGGTCGGCTATTGCTCCTGAGTGTCGGGAGAACTGTAAGTACCGCCGCGTCCTTCTTCCTCCTCTACTCTTCCTCCTTCCCCGTCTCTTTCTTGATTCTAACTGCCTTTCTCTTTTACTTCTTTTTCTTTTCATCCCTCTTCTTTTACTCTTTCTCCTTCCTCCTCTCTTCCTTGATTCTAAATGCCTTTCTCGTTACTTTCTTTCCTTTTTTATCATTCCTCCTTCATTTGCTCTTCCTCCTTCCCCCTCTCTTTCTTGATTCTAACTGCCTTTCTCGTTACTTTCTTCCTTTTTTTTAATTCCTCCTTCCTTTTCTTTTCGTTCTTTCTTCTCTTCTTCCTTTCCTTCTTTCATTTCCCGTTCTTGATTCTTCTTTTTTTCTTCTGTCAATCTTCTTTCCTTTACTCTATCTCCATTCTTTTCTCACTTTCTTTCATTCCTCATTCTTGCCTCTTCCTTTATTCCACCACCCTTTCTTCTTATTCCTTTCACTTTCCTTCGCTCCTTTCTAATTCCTCTCTTCCCTGATTCCACCTTCCTTTCTCATTATTTCCTTCTCTCTCTCTCTCTCTCTCTCTCTCTCTCTCTCTCTCTCTCTCTCTCTCTCTCTCTCTCTCTCTCTCTCTCTCTCTCTCTCCATTTAAACTTGATGCAGCAAATTAACATGTGGAAATAAGGAGCTAAAGTTCAAATTTGGATGCCAAGGACTATTTACAAGGGCTATTTACATGTACAGAAAATAAACAATAAAATGA
This sequence comes from Scylla paramamosain, assembly GCF_035594125.1. NCBI lineage: Eukaryota > Metazoa > Arthropoda > Malacostraca > Decapoda > Portunidae > Scylla > Scylla paramamosain. The sequence continues at coordinate 1,627,646 of NC_087151.1, read as the reverse complement.
GATGCATTTATAAATTTACAAAGGTGGTTCCTCCTGCAGCCAGACAGTCATACATGATTTGAAGACCTGCAGGGATTTGGTGAGGTGCAGATCCGTCTGGTGCACCATGGTATTCCACAGTCTGCTGTAGCGAGGGAGGAAAGGAGCGTAGGTAGTGCTCTGTCCTCGTATACAGCTGCCTGGTGGTTGAGATTGTGGGCCGCTCGGTTAGTATGGGGTGGCGGTGCTGGTGTGTGGAGATACAGTGCTGACAGTGCGGAGGATGCATCCCGACCACCTTGTACATCACACTCAAGCCCGCCACGTCACACCACTGGTGAAGAAGTTGGAGGACTGGTGTAGGTCTGTCTGGAACTTTCAGTCTGGGCTCTAGCCTGAACCCGGTCAAGTACGCTGAGGTATGATAGAGGGCAGGAGGTCCAAGCGAGTGGCGTGTACTCTACCAGGGAGGGGACTTGTGCCTTGTACAGTGTGCTGACACCCTGAGCGTCGAGAAGGTGACCGACACGTCGGATACAGCTCAGTTTCCAGGCAGCAACCTTCTTGAAATGGCTGGCAAATATCAGTTTGGAGTCGAACTCGACCCCGAGGATGCTGACTGACTCCTGGAGATGTATCCTCCTGCCTTCTAGGGGTATAGAGTGCTGGTCCTAATTAATGGGAGCAACTTGAGTCTTCTCTGGGGAGAAGGAAACTTGCCCCACGTAGAGATGCTCTGCAGTGCCTGGTTGATGCGGAAGACTGGTCTGGTGTGGTTTGGTGGTGCTCGCTCCTCCCACAGGTGAATGTGAGGGTACAGTCGTCTGTATACGACCTTGTCTCAGGAATCAGCTGCAAGATGTCACCGAAGTACACGTCCCAGAGTAAAGGCCCGAGTATACACTTCCTTGAGGGACGCTTGCATTGACAGGCTGTTCATCAAATCTGTGGCCATTTACCACCGCGCCAAGTGTCCTGTCGTGAGGATAGTCTTGGAGGAGATGTAGCAGGGCGCCGCAGATCTCCAGGCTTCTCAGCTTAGTGGTGATGCCTTGAGGCCACGCTGTCGAAGGCACCTGCAATATTCTCTCTCTCTCTCTCTCTCTCTCTCTCTCTCTCTCTCTCTCTCTCTCTCTCTCTCTCTCTCTCTCTCTCTCTCTCTCTCTCTCTCTCTCTGTGCAAATAATTAGTTTTTTTTCCTCCTCCCTTCCTACTCATTATTTCCTTTCGTTTGTTGTTCCTTATTTACGCATCTTATCTTCTCTTCCCTTCCTCTTTCATTCCTTTTCGTACTCCCCTCTTGTCTTCCGCATCTATAATTAGGGATGCTGCTTCTTTTCGCCTTTTCCTTCCTTCCTTCCTGCTTTCCTGCCTTCTTTCCATCCCTTCGGCTTCCTCTTCCGAATATTAGCCCTATGTATCTTCTTCCCTCTTTCCCCTCCTCCCTGACCCCTCTCATCTTATCTCTCTCTCTCTCTCTCTCTCTCTCTCTCTCTCTCTCTCTCTCTCTCTCTCTCTCTCTCTCTCTCTCTCTCTCTCTCTCTCTCTCTCTCTCTCTCTCTCTCTCTCTCTCTCTCTCTCTCTCTCTCTCTCTCTCTCTCTCTCTCCACTACATTCCTTCATATTTTCATCACAGTCCTTATGTATCCTTCCTCTTGCACTGCCTTTTCTTTCCCTTTCCTCCACTTTCACTTGTCTTCTTGTCTTCTTTTCCCTCCCTCTCTCTTCCTTGCTTTTTGTAGTCACGCCTTTTTCTTGACAAAGTTCCCTCCTTCCCTTACTAAGGTGTGTGTGTGTGTGTGTGTGTGTGTGTGTGTGTGTGTGGGTGTCGGGGGATGGGTGATGGTATCACCCCCTCTTCCCTTTATTATAACTTTTTGTCTTCCATTTTCTTTTCTTAAACATTTTTCCTTCCCTCTTTTCCAGCCTCTGCCACTTTCCCATCTCCCTCTCTCCCTCCCTCTCTCTCTGCCTTCTCACCGACACTCTCCTCCTTCTCCTTGCTTCCAATCCTCCAAGGTCCTTTCGTAAATATTCCATTATATATCCTCCCTTCTCCTCTCTCTCGTCTCACAAAAAATACAATAACCAATTAGGGCGGGTTCCAAAGCTCTCTTTAGGGCTTCCTTCACAGCACATCCCATACGCGGCTAATAGTGTTTCCATAGTGTTCCAGCCACCCCCTCTCCCATGGACCTCCTGCACAGTATCCTTTGATATATGTTATCCATTAAGTGTACACCCTCAACATACCAATACAGTATGTCCCTGCCCGTCCCAGCACTTTCCCTGGATGATGCCCCAACATGCTGCCTCAGATGGACCAAGGTGGTGCCAGTAAAAGTCATCTCATCTCTACCTCTAGTCGCCACTTTAAATTGTTGACCTCCACACACGTATCTTTCACTGTTTAGAGCAGAATGTCAACACAATACGTACACCACATCACCTTTTTTCACTTAGATGTGTCTTCTGCATGTGCTCCCTGCCAGTGTACTGCACGAACCCGCCAGTCATCCCCAACGCTCGCCACGACGGCGTCGAGTCCAGGACGAGGTTTGAGGTGAACCACACCCTGAAGTACGCGTGCGAGGAAGGCTTCTCGACTGTTGGCTTTGACGTGGCGAAGTGCTTCTTGTACAACAACACGATGCAGTGGTTCGGCCCGGAGATTGTGTGTCAGCGTGAGTATGTGACGCAGCACCAGACCAGACACAGCGGTGTGTGTGCGTGTGTGTATGTTTGTGGGTGTGTTTCTCTCTCTCTCTCTCTCTCTCTCTCTCTCTCTCTCTCTCTCTCTCTCTCTCTCTCTCTCTCTCTCTCTCTCTCTCACGCAAATACACACACACACACACACACACACACACACACACACACACACACACACACACACACACACACACACACACACACACACACACACACACACACACACACACACACACACACACACACACGTGAAATCCCATATATATATATATATATATATATATATATATATATATATATATATATATATATATATATATATATATATATATATATATATATATATATAGTTGTGTGTGTGTATATGTTTATATACCCAAGGAACTCCTTTCGTCGCCAGAACCGTCCAGCCAAACGAACGCGATAATGTAGCGCACGTTTTGCCCGCGGGCTAAAATCCGGAAGCTATACCAGTATACGTATAGTGCTTCTCTTTTTCTCAGTGGCTTACTGGTGCAGCAGATAAGACATCCATTAGAGCAGGAGAAAATGCTTTTATGATAAACTAGTTTTTTGTACCTTAAATAATAATAATAATAATAATAATAATAATAATAATAATAATAATAATAATAATAATAATAATAATTATAATAGTAATACAAGTAGCAGTAGTTACTGTAGTAGTAATATCAGAGCCCTTCCCGTTGTGTATATGTTAGTTTGTGTTGGATGTGTCTTGGCAGCAGCCTTCCCAAACTCAGCGGGACGAGCAGCCTACCACTGTGTTCCCTACTGTCACATCTCCCGTAGCGTTACCCACCCATTACCGCCCCATCACCATCACTTGCCCACCATCATCGCCATTACCACTCGCTGCTCCCCACACCGCTGTCAGTCCTCACCTTTCACTGGCATCCCATCACTCTCCAGCACTCCAGAGATCTTCCCTTCACCACCCTCACCATTGCTGTCATTCATCATTATTCATCACTCCCCGCCACCGCCTATATTTTCCATGACAACCCATTACTTCTTAAAACCTCCTATCACTCCCCATCACTGTATGACCCCCTATCTCTATCTGCGTAGTGAAGAGATGGGTCTGTTACCAGTCATCATTATCATCATCATCATTCAAGCAACAGTAACGGAGTAATCTGTTCCTTACCCATCAACATCTCGCCTCTGTCTTCCTCTGTGGCAGCCAAGGAGTGCGGCGACCCCGGCGAGATCCTGAACGGCTTCAAGGAGGGGACCTGCTAACCACTACGACTGCCGCGTCACCTACCACTGCCGCCCGGGCTTCGAGATGGAGGGCCGCAACGTGTACCGATGCCACCAGGATGGGACCTGGAGCCCGCGGGGAGCTTCCTAACTGCAAACGTAAGGGTAAAACAGTAAGCTGGAATATATGTTGTACTATTAAGGGAAATATTGGCTGTCTTCGGGAGTGTGGTGCTTGAAGGCTAGTGAATATGAAAGCATTATATATGTTATGTTTGTCATTTAGGAAGATATGTAATCAATTTTAGTTATAGTGCTGCTGAGGGGAATATGATTTGTTTTTATTTGCTATTCTGCGTGTGGTGGTAGAGGAATGTAGCAAATATGAAGGAAAGCATGCAAACATCTATAGTAAGAGTTTTCCAGCTATACTGTTGATTACTGACTTAACTCACCGCCACAACACTACCCTGACTCTTCTCGTCTCTCCACCAAGCCATCAAGTGCGAGGTCCCGGTGAATCCTCCTCACGGCAAGGCAAGTTTTAGCTCGTTTTTCTACAACGCCGTGGTCACCTACACCTGCGACTACGGGTATATGATCGTGGGGCCAGAGACGCGGCGCTGCGGACCCAACAGGCAGTGGAGCGGCAGCACTCCCAAATGTAAAGGTGAGAAGGGGGACGGAAGGAAATGAGACCGTACTTGTGGCTCATATTAGGTGGTGAGGACAGACCTTCTCCTTGGGCTCGCAGTGTTGCCTCTGGGTGGTTGTGGCTGTGCGTGAGTGGCCGCTGTTTCTCCCTGTCCTCATCAATCTTCTCACCACGTGGTTCGGTTAATGACACTTCCCCGAAATCCATAAAAGTTGCACGCATATTTTTTCCTGCTTTTTATATAATAGACGTAGTATAAATTCAAGCACACAAAACTTTATGAGACTTCGAGGCTAGAGATACTAACCCATGAATTCAAGTTCCTAATTACGCAGTGCATTCTACTTTAACAGTTTAATTTTCCTCTTCGCTTCTGTCAGAGATCGATTGCGGGCCTCCTGGAGTGCTGCATAACGGGAGGCTGGAGGGAACATTCTCTTCCTATAATTACGGAACGGAAATCAGATTTTACTGCAACGAGAATATTGAAATACGAAGGTTACCACGACCGCCGCACCGTCTGCCAGAAGAACGGCACCTGGTCCAACCCGCTGCCCAAGTGTCTGGGTGAGTGTG
>NC_087151.1:1595000-1617500 GCF_035594125.1 Scylla paramamosain | reverse complement strand
CTCACCACATCATCTTCTGTCTCACCACGCCATCGTCACCTGCCTCACCACCTGTCTCACGCCATCGTCAGGTGCGCAACGATCGGCGCATCAGGTATGAGTGCAACAAGGGCCATTTCTTGTCGTCCGGGCCGCCTGGAGCCACCTGTATCGGCGGAAAGTGGCGGCCCAGTACCCTGCCCAGGTAAGACACACGCCCCACGCCTGACTTTTTTTTTTTCCCCCTCTCTCTCTCTCTCTCTCTCTCTCTCTCTCTCTCTCTCTCTCTCTCTCTCTCTCTCTCTCTGTAAGTAAGAGAGAGAGAGTAGTTTGTTATTTGTTTTCGTTTTCATATTTCAAAGTTAAACTGTATGGCATATTTTTTTTTATTTGTCTATTTATTTTTTCAATCGACGCGGCCTCACCCACTCAGCTTGAGCGTCATTCCGTGAGTGACACTACATAATATTGCTTCCTCCACGTGTTGTGCTTTCATTCGTGCGCACTGATCAAATATGCAATAATTTGATATGCTCTATTACTTTTCACTGAATTTCTAGTTATGGATTCGTTTTTTTATTATTTTTCCATTCGGTAGCAGGTACTCACCACACAAAAAGAAAAAAAAAGCAGCTACAGCACAACACAGTAATTTTCAAAGTGCATTTTGGTAGATTCCGTTTATGCCATAGGAAAAAAAAAAAAAAATAAATAAATAAATATTGATGAGCAAATTGTCTCTTCCCCCTTCCCTCCTCTCCCCCAGGTGTTCCCCGAAACTCCACCCACGAGTGAGATGGACGAGATCCGTCAATGCGTCAGACTTCCACGAACGCTTCAACATGAGTAGCGAGAGTGAGATGGAGCAGGAAACAGAGGAGGAAGTGCAGGTCTTGGGAACAGCTCTTAAAATGACCGAGGATGAGGAAGAGGGTGGGAGCGGAGACAAGACGAACACAGTTGCCAGCTTCTCGTTTTCCGTGGAGCCGAGTGCCTTGACACAGCCGGCTCATTACGGCGACGCTCTTCTGAGATCTTCTAACGACCCAACAATTTCCTCCACAAAGACTCCGCTGTCCTCTCCAGCGAGTAGTCACTTGTCGGAATTATACTTTCGCGCCAAAGAATATTCAGAGAGTAAGAGGCACTTCGAGACGTGGGCTAAATTCATCCAAGAGGAGCACGACGGTGTGGAAGTGAGCAAAATACTCATAAGGGAGGAGGAAGTGGGAGGAGGCAGGAAAGCGGCGCGCCAGTCGTCCAGGATATCAAGAAGTCCCAAGAGGCAGAATGAAGGTGATGAAAAGAGAAAAGGCAAGAACAAGAATAAGAAAAGAAGGAAAGGGAAGAGAGGTAAGATTCGCTGTACATAGTCGATGAAGACAATAGCTTCTGACTTTTACTCCGCTGAATGGCGATCTCATAAAACACTGAATTAATGATGGAGCTCATTATTTGAGTAAGCTTTATCCCGAGCCATTCTTCACAGCGCCGCACTGCGAGGAGCTTGGCGACGAGCCCTACCTTCGCTTCGAGGTGCTGCGGGCAGGGAGGGACAAAAACTACACCTTCTCAGCGGGGGCGCGCGTCAAGGTCACGTGTCTCTACGGCCACGGCCTTAACTTGGGCAACAAAACGGCCAAGTGTTCCCGCGGGGAGGTGGAGACCCATGAAGCCTGAGTGTTTATCCTGTGAGTACCTGCCCCCTCTCCCCTCAGGCCACCTGCTGTCCTGAGTGGCGGAGTGTTCCTTTTCTTCACAGAATTACTCACGATGATTCTTCCGTAAATATTGACACACTGTCATCCACAACATTCTTTAAGCGATGCATGATGTTCCAGCCGGCCACTCTACCACTCAGGATTATGAATTTCGGATACTTTTTCCCCCCCTTCTTTTGTGTGTGTGTGTGTGTGTGTGTGTGTGTGTGTGTGTGTGTGTGTGTGTGTGTGTGTGTGTGTGTGCGTGTGTGACTCGGTTATCTAAAACCATTTCAACTATGAAGCTCAAATTAGACCTAACGAGCGGCCTTTCTCTCAGTTATGTTTTAGCAAAATTGTTTTTTTTCGAGGCCATGATTTTTTCCTTACCCATAAAACCCATAAACAGCATTCCCTCGTCCCGGAGGATGAGCTTTTCCTGCCATGGAGATGGACAACAGGCGCGGCAGGGAGGGCGGGAGGGAGAGGTGATGGAGGCGGTGCTTTGGGGAGAGTGTTGGTGAGGCGGCCTTGCATGGCAGACAAAGTGGCAGTGGTGGGCGGGCGTAATGTTGGGGTGGGCTGGAGGGCTGTATTAGGGCGGGCGGTGGTCGTGCTGGTGAGGGGAGCTGTGTTGAGGACAGGGTGGTAATGTGGCGGGAGGGAGGTGCGCAATATATAAACGCATACAGTTTATAATACTTCTCTCAGAACATTTCTTTTTGTCAACAATTTGTTTAGGAAAAAATATAAAAATTCAGCTTTTAAACAAAAAAAAAAAAAATATTAATACATATTTTTGGGGATATTTCTCGGTTAAGCCTCAGGGACAGGCACCACTATTATGATGAGCGTGTGTGTGTGTGTGTGTGTGTGTGTGTGTGTGTGTGTGTGTGTGTGTGTGTGTGTGTGTGTGTGTGACATGTGGAGAAATAGGCTACATTTACTGTAATATTCTGCATACGATTTAAAAACTGCACCGAATGTTGGAGCGAAACGAAACATTACATATATTACAAACCGTTATAAAAAGAAAAAAAAATGTTCACAATGAAAACGAATGGCCACTGAGGATGATACTTGCGCGTGTGTGTGTGTGTGTGTGCGTGCGTGTAGATACTGTAGATAGATAGATAGATAGATAGATAGGTAGATAGATAGATAGATTAGTTTCTGTTGTAAAAGTGTGTGGGTGGCACGTACATGATTATTATGATAGCACTTTACCGCCTTCATTAAGACTCATTCGTGCTTTAAAATTTTCCTTCACAATTAGGGTTCGAGTTTATGGCTCCAGGGGACGAGGGCACGTAGCCAGGCGGGGCGAGCATGTGAGAGGTGATGTCCAGTGTCCTTAGTGACATGCAAGATAATGTAAAAAAATGGGCATAGTTAGATCATTTACAAATAGATTTACAGACAGTGTGATTGATAAGTGAATGTATTTCTCACTTATTCGTTATTCAGCGATCATGCAACACTTCAGAAAGTAAAAAGTTGAATTGATGCACGGTGACAGAAACAAGATTAGTCTAATAACAGTAGAAGATGAGAGAGAGAGAGAGAGAGAGAGAGAGAGAGAGAGAGAGAGAGAGAGAGAGAGAGAGAGAGAGAGAGAGAGAGAGAGAGAGAGAGATCAGTGTACAAACTTCAAACTCGAGGAAGAATAAAAGAAAGAAAAAAAAAAAAAAAGTGACAGCAGTCCAACTCATAACTGGTGACGGTTATTATTTCTTCGAGCTTTGTCCAGTACCTTCTGCGTCAGTGTTCCTCTTTCAGCATCAAAACACCAGAGCATGTGGTGAACAGAGACAGCCGCGGCAGGTTGTATGCACGCTGGTAGCAGGGTTTTCTATCTTCACGGCTTAGAGGGATGGTACAGCGGCTCGAAGAACACTGATCGATATTATTGAACTCCTTTGTAATACCGACAAGTATCGAGTCTCCAATATTGACCATGGCTGGGTCGCTGCAACGGTGAAGGTGCTGACACTCACAAGACAGAATATTGAAGCGAACTGGATTAAAAGTTTTCGTCAGTATTGAGTCAGCTCGTAACGGCGTCCATGAAATGTATATCTACTGGTTCTGCTGACGGCAAGATCAGGTCAGTCGCTCGGATTTCTAAAGGTGACACACGTGATACATTCAGTATTACGTTCCTTTTTCGAGTTACCATGAACTACCAAAGCCGAGGAATGCTGCCCCTGAGAAGTGCATGTAGGAGGAGGAAAGGAGGATCAGTTAACCATTTGCTGTTGACTCTCCCTGCTGTGGAAATTATCCAGAAAAAAAAAAAAAATGTGCGAAGACGTGTTTCTGTCACAATTTCACTTTGCTGTTCGGACTGCTGGCAGAATTTTAATCTCTAAAAAGATTCCACGTCGTCGAGAATCAGTCTCTCCGTACTGAAATAACTTCCCTTACAAGCAGAAATGTTTTCACTGAGGTGGGAAGGCCATCATATACCTTCAGATCTACCACTCCCCTCTCAAAAAAAAAAAAAAAAAAATCGTTGACTGAGCTACATTCTTCTCCTCTTCCTCATTATTATCATTATTATTATTATCATTATTATTATTATTATTATTATTATTATTATTATTATCATTATTATTATTATCATCATCATCATCATCATCATCATCATCATCATCATCATCCCCATCATCATTATCGTAGCTGCTGTCTGTCCGTCATTCCGCCTCGCCGGGTTCGTTTCCCAATGCGAGAAAAGCGTAGGAGAAATTTTTCCGGGATGGGAGGCGTCATTATCACGCCGCGGAGAGGGCGGTGAGGGTGCCGCCATCAGCAAGAACACTGCGATCGTTTCCTCGGCTCAGCGTGGCGTCGTTACATTCCAGGTGAATATCGCACGTGGCCACGGCTTCTTATTTCCACATCCTCCACATTTCCTCGGGACAAGTAATCTCCACCAAGGACGCTTTACAAGACCAAGGTGGGACACATTGAGGCAAAATGCACGGCGTGTAATGTAAGTTAATGACATCACCAAGTATTATGACAATGTCCGTCGTCCACCAAACTTTACATCCCACACCGTCTTGCTTATAATGCAGCCGCTCGTTTTTGTCAAGAAGCTCAGTGTGAGTCAAAATTATCCTGTCTTGATGCTGCAGTTCCTCTTGTGCGATCTGTTTGTACTACTATTGCGACTATTTTTTCCCCTTTCTCTCTCTCTGTAAGTATCATGCGGATCTATAAACGAGTGGATTGGTAATGTGAATGTGAGGCAACAGGAAACTTTCCCCCAGCTGAAGTGCGCTGGGCCCTTCAGGCACTTGTAAAAGGGAATGAGTTGGCGGGAGGGAAGCAAGTGCATGGGCGGGAAGCATTTACCATCCCGAGCCTTCAATGTAAAGAAAGGAAAAAAAAAAGAGAAAGGCTTCCTGCTCCTGCCTCTCCAGGAGGGGACTTCACTCCTCCACATGCAACACTAACCAAATATTTTTTTGTTACCTTTTGTTTCGTGGAACTTTTATTCCCTTGAAATAACTTTAGGTTACGTTGCGATTTATAACGAAGTTAATTTTCTTCATGAGGTAGTGAAAGCCAAAATAGTTGAGAAGTCTACTGACTAGTGCATATTCAGTCATCGCATGCCTCTCGGAATACTTCTTACTTATATGTCAAGATTACAGCGCGGGTGTCACAGTCAGCACCAGGCAGGTAAGAGATCCTGTGAAAAGCGCGAAATTGTGATGGAATTTGCACACCTCGGGAAGAGTCTGATCCATAGTTTGAGGTGAATGTACTACTCGTCTCTAATCAGTAATTTCCTTGTACATTTTTTTCTAAGAAAGATTTTTTTTTTCTCACTATAAACAAAAATAGTTAAAACTCATGATGGAGCTTCATTTCTTGTTATCGTATGAACACAGCTTGTATCTGAATTGCTAATGAGTGCAATCTTACGTGTGAGTGATGTGACAGTGTGTTCCCTGCCTTGCCCGTCACCCTCGTGGCTGCTCGTGCGTGGCGTGCCCTGCCTGGCCCTCATGCCGTGTGTGTGTGTGTGTGTTTGGGACAGTGCCGTGCTCGGTGCCACAAACGACCCATGGCCGCTACACCTTCAACGGAGTGCAGGTGCCGGAGCGAGCTACCATCGGGCACGCGGAGGTGGTGGAGTTCTCCTGCAGCCACGGTTACAACGTCCTGGGCAACCCGACCCTGCGCTGCTGGTACGGCGAGTGGACGGTGACTGGGACCAGACCAGAGTGCCAGCCCGGTGAGTCCCTGCACGCCTTCTAGTCATGAATGCTACTTGTTCTTGTCTCTGCTCCTCCTTCAGTGCCAGCAGTCGCATTAGGGAGGCTCAGCTCTGTCTGTCTCTTTGTAGGTTCTCGTCTCTCTCTCTCTCTCTCTCTCTCTCTCTCTCTCTCTCTCTCTCTCTCTCTCTCTCTCTCTCTCTCTCTCTCTCCTTCAAACCTCAATATAGTGTTAACCTTGATGTTCGTCGAGGCGTCACACAGCCGCGCTGACCTAACACTTCCCGTCCCTGCTCACCAAGAGCCATGCCTGCTGCCCGAGATGCCTCACGTCAACTACACTGCCCTGCTGTCCCCCGGAAGCCAGGTGGCGCACGGGGAACAGGTGAATTACACGTGCGAGGAGGGCTGGCTGGTGGGTATCCCGCGGGTCACCTGTCATTTAGGTCAGCTTCGGCCCGTCTCACCCACCTGTGTGACCCCCGCCGAGGCGACCCATCCGCAGGACGCTCTTCTGGATCCACTGGTCCGCACCGCCACCTGTGAGCACCCTTCTTCCTCTCTTTACTCTTCACTACTTTTAGCTTTGGATATTTTATTTTTCACTGATGGATCGTCTCATTACATTGGTCAGCTATATGTATTGCGTTTTTTTTTCTCTCTCTTTCTTTTATGTACACACTGGATGATATTTCGGATGCTTAATAGTGTTTTCCCCCAAGTGATGCTGTCATACGGTGCCGGTGACCTGACCCCAGGAGGAGATATCACCAACATTGACTTAGAGGCGGGCCCTCATCCCCCTTGCTCTCCGCCGGCCAGAGTGCAGGGTACCCTTATCTACAAGAACGGCCAGCCCCTCCACCAGACAGAGCAGAGGTAACAAGGGGAAAGCAAGGGTGATGGTCGCGGCCAGTGCGGAAATTTGTACGATTCCTTGTCTTTTCCTCGCGTATCTCTCATCACATTTTTACTTGATATTTTTCCCTTACACATTTTTTCTCTTGTTTATACTATATACATATTTTCTTACTTTACCTTCGAGTTTTTATTTACTGCTCTCATTCTTTCTAATTGCAAAGCACAGGAACACACGTCCATTTGAAAGCAAGCTCTTAAAAGTTTTTTACTATCAAAAGATACGAGTCTTAATATTCGTCTCGCATTCCTGCTACCTTAAGCGCCTCCACGATGATTCCTTTTATTTCTGCAGTCAGCGCCCCTCCCCACCCCTGCTCCTCTCCCCCCAGGTTCCCCCATGGGACGGAAGTGACCTTCAACTGCATTGCCAACACTATAGGGGAGAAAACCACATGGAGAATTCATTGTGAAGATGGGTCATGGATCGGACAGCGCTCCCCGTCACCCTGCGCCGTGGTGGAGGGAGAGGAGGAAGCCACGATATTCTTTGAAGAGGAAGAGCTGGAAGATGACCTAGTTTTAGGAAATATATCCTGTACCTGGAGGAACATCCAACCCTACTTGGTGACCTTTCTGGAAGACCGGGAGCTGCGGGAGGAGGAGGTGGAGCTGCCTCCGGGCACGGAGCTGGTGAGGCCTTGTGTTCTGAGGGGAACCGATGAACTTTTCTTGTAGGGGGAAAGGAGTGGGTGTCCCTGGAGACAGTAATGGAAGGAAATATATCTCTTTGTGTCATCATGTGATCTAAGATTGAGTTAACGTCATGTACTTGTATTGCGAGTTTATTATTCACTGGTGACGCATGACGAGTAAATGCTATTACGGTGACGTCTGACTGACACTCACAGACTTGTACAATATCAAGGTTCTTGTGACGTCCCTCAGTGTTTTCAGGAACATCACCATCAAAACTATTTTTTTTTTTCTTGTTATGTGTCAAATATGTTCCAGTTTTCCCTACTGAATCAATATCCAGAGCCATGCATCCCTAACAGAGTGGCGTAACAGAGTACTATGCAAGACTATGCAAGTCATTTACCTCATGAGAAGATGGCTAGGAAAATATTGGGACGATTATAAAACACAACTAATCAAAATAATGGGGATTCACGCCGCTGTAGTATTGGGAGCAGCCAGTGATCAATGGCTGGCTGGGTTGTGGCATCTCAATGCTCCAGAACCAAAACCATCACTTATCACACCAGCTGTCACCTCGCCCCACAGCTAGACTCACGATGAGTGCAGTGTTGGGTGCTCTCCTCCAGAAGTGAGAGTTGGTGTTCTCTCCCACACCATATGCCATCTTTGTTTTCATTCCCTGTCTTCTATATTTTATTTATAGATGGTGATGGCCCAGGGAGCCGCTCACTCTTTTCACAGGTGCAGCCTTTCTCTATTCACCCTTTCAAATGGCTAGTACGCCTACACAGTGAATAATCAAATTGGGATGGTCAAAAGACCCCTCCACTGAAGGGTACTTGCTCCCTCCCATTGATGTTGAAAAAAAAAGGAACCTTGGCGGGGAAAGGAAGAAGGGAGACACGTGCGCGCGGAGCTCAGAGTATTTTTCCTTTTAAAAATAAATTCCTTTCCGCGTTGCAGGTGTCCCGGTGTGCGGACATCGGCAAGTTTGCTTTTTCAGGATCGTCTCACCGTCGCTGCATTAACGGCCAGTGGAGTGGCGTGGAGCCGGAGTGTCTCGGCCTCAACAGGGAATATGATTACGCGTGTACGTGCCTTTCTCCTCGCTATTTCATTTATTTTATTTATTTATTTATTTATTTATTAATCAATTTATTTATTTTAAAGATTTCATACAAATAATCAAATTCAATCTGAATATAACTGGATTCCTTTTCGCACATTCAGAAATCAACAAATCTGTAACCTTCGACTTTTGAATTTGGCCGATGTCAATTCCACAGTGGACAAGCCGCCGACCATCCTGTTCCGCCACAAGAACGGCCCCATCGCCCAGACCAATGATGGACGCCTGCTGGTCTATCCCGGCACTGAACTGTATTTAGAGTGCCTTTGGATGCGCCGTTATGGCACCCCGCGCTGGAATGTCACTCATACTCACCCGTGAGTAAGGAACAACCTTCTGTTTTGGAGGGACCTGGGTGTGATATAAAACATGACATCTCGAATATTATCGAATGTAATGAAATATTTATAAAGTATTGTGCTAAGTGATGTCATAGTGGGTTGTGTTTTGCTCACTCCACCGCATCTTAAGTGTCGAGCACGTCGCAGCCGCCCCAGGAGAAAACACTAAAGGGAAGGACGGCCTTCCTCTGTCTGAAGGACAACAGCTGTCCGAGCCTGCGGTGGAGGGGGTTGGGTAGGTCATCAAATTATCACACACACACACACACACACACACACAGACACACACACACACACACACACACACACACACACACACACACAGACACACCACATGCCAGAAAAAAAAATGAAAAGCAGCCCAGTTGACGCCACTTTTCTTGAAGGGGAGCTCGCCACACTGCCTGACCTGCGTGCATCATACTGGTTTTGATACACGCCTCACCCTCACGCTAGAGTCCCTTTATATACATACGGTTACATACAGAGAGAGAGAGAGAGAGAGAGAGAGAGAGAGAGAGAGAGAGAGAGAAGGATGGGTGTGATTCCATTTCACCCAGCACATCCTCGGCCCCGACACGCGTTTAACTCTGACTAATGCTGATTACTGATTTTTTGTGTTTTAGGCTTGCTTGCACCACGCGCTCTGCTGCCCTGTCCGTCGCTCCTTGCTTCCTTCCTCTCACTACACCGCTCTTCATTCACCTGAACTAACCTTTGATTATCTCCACACAGAAACTACAAGTACAGGAAATTTAATATGAGGTGTCGCAAGTTAACGAAATGCTGGTAAGACTGGCTTTATTTGAGATGCCCTCCTCATCTCTTTCCCCCGTCGTTTTATATTTCGTTTGGCCCTGTGATCCTCCGCCCTGTGCTCATCCGTCAAATGCTTAGTGACACCTGGTAGTCATTGTGATGCACTTGCGTGTTGTTCCTTCGTCATAACTCGGTCCAAACGTGTGTTGACTTTTGTGTCTCCCCAAGTATGAGTAAAAGTTAAAGTTTCGAAAGAGTAATCATAACTAAGCTCAATTACAGTTTGTTCTTTCCAGAAGAAACATGGCAATCATAATAAATTTCGCTCAGTGGATTCATGTAACTCGTCTTCCTTCTGAGTGTGTGTGTGTGTGTGTGTGTGTGTGTGTGTGTGTGCTCGTTTCGTACTATACACAATGCTTTCGGCGTCCCAAACAAAGCATTTTTATTAATACAGTCAAAATTACAGCCAGATGCTACACTATTACCACTAATACTCCTATCAGCACAGCAAGCACACGTGGAGCCCTCACCTCACTTCTACTACTACTACTACAACTAATACTACTACTACTACTGCTACTGCCCCTGTCACTACCCTCCTCACTCCCCGTCACCATCCACGACTCCTGATCGATCCCTGAGAACGTACAGACGCAAACCCTTGGCAAGATTAATGATTATTTGCATATTAATCAACATTCAGCTCAAGTAAGGAAAAAATCAAAAAGTCGTAACCTGCATTAATTATCTTGCTCTTCAAACATCACCGTGAAGCAGTTGTGAATTGCAGTCTTGTGGTAATTAACGTTTCATTACAAATATCAAATTAATGTGCTTGTGAACCGGCCCGAGTTTTGGATTCACGCTTCGGAGCTTCCCGCTGGTTCACTTCCACGGTTCAAACTCACCTGTCGTCCGCTGGTGGTGGTGCTGAATTAATTGCCGTATTGATTGGTGTTGTGCTATATAAATAACTTCTGGTATATATGTTTGTTTATCTGTTAATTTTATTTTGTTTTGTTTATTCATGTTTGTTTATTTATTTTATTTGTTTATTTTTATTTATATGTTTATTTATTCAGTTGGTTAGTTAGTTAATTAGTTATCTATTTGTTTGTCTATCTATATATTTATTTTATTTTCATATGGAATTTTTATTTTGACTGACGAATTTCTTTATTTGCATTACCTGCTTCACACACACACACACACACACAATTATACATACATGTACACGTTGTATGCATGTACAGTACGTATCTGTGCGTGTTTGATGTGTAATATTTTTTTCTCTTCATTTGAATTAACTTATATTTCATCATGATATATTATGTGTAAATATTTACATCATAATCAATTATAAGTACACACAAAACATTATCAAGAGTTGCACAACACAAGTAGCATCTCCTTCATATATATCTACCCCCTATCATCTATTGCTACCACTACTGCATTCACCACAACAACAATTACCATAGTTACCAGTACTACAACCACCATTATCATTACTGCATGTACCGTCACTGCCACCATCACCCCAACCACACTCATTACTATAACAATCCTGAGCCAGCACAGTACCACCCTGAAACTAATCACTCACCATAAACTTTATCATCACCACTCCCACCACTATTACTATCATTATTATCACTGCTACCACCGTTCACTAAACATCACAAGCATTACCATAACACTTACAGGCCACCATCATTACCACCACCACCACCACCGACCACCATGAGCATAACTAGCTCTACCACTACCACCACTGCTACCATCAATATCACCACCACCACGACCACCACAATCATAACACCACCGCTATCATCACCGTCATTACCACTACCACCACCACCACCACCACCATCACAGGAAGTACTGGACGGGCTGGACAACTGACGCCATGAGGAACCCGCAGCTGGAGTTCCGTCTGGCCATCTACACCGCCCACGAGGGAGACTCTGGCACCTTCACCTGCGTCACGCCTACCGGCCACGCCCACAGCGTCACCCTCGACATCAGACGTGAGCGGGGAGGGCGCCTTAATGGACTGTGTTGTAGTTTTGCTAATTAATTGCATGTGCGATAAAATATGGAGAGAAAATATTAACGTGCTCTAAATTAATTTCCGGGGGAGTATCTCGAGAGAGACTTGGGAGAAAATCCTGGGAGTGTTTTTCCGCCAGCTTCATGTTCTGAGCCAGAAGTTATTTGAATTGCTAACAGGAAGTGTATAGCGGTAATAGAAAGTTATGCGAGCGATAAAATTGCTGCACTAGTATTTGCTATTTGCATATGATTTATAAAACAATAGATTGGCTTCATCCCATGGGCAGCATTGTTCTTGAGCACATGGAAACGTGAAAAGGAAAAAAAAGAAAAAAAGAGGGAGCTAGATTTCATAAAGTTTTCTTGATATTTGTATTGAGAAGGAAGTATTTTAGTAAGCAAACATTTTTTTTATGGTTAATCTGGGCGGGGGTCACGGGAATCTTAAGTAACCAGCCCAGGATTTGTGTGGCCAACAGGTGTGGAGTGCCCGACCCTCAACGCCACCGACACAGACCTGCTGAGGCACTACCCGCCTGGGGTGACGGCGCTTGGCAGTGTTATCACATTCACGTGCGAGCAGGGCGCCACGCTGGTGGGCAACACGCAAGCCACCTGCCTCCCTTCCGGCGCCTGGTCCGTCCCTCTCCCCCGATGCGAGAGTAAGTCCTGTCACAGCGCGCTTTGCCAGGAACTGTAATAACGCAATGTCGCTCTTTCAGGAATATCAACTTTACGTGGAATCATTGGTGTGTGTGTGTATGTGTGTGTGTGTGTGTGTGTGTGTGTGTGTGTGTGTGTGTGTGTGTGTGTGTGTGTGTGAAGTACCTACTCGTACCATCCCTTCTGTTCACCCCTTCCTTGTGGCAGAGACGAGGTGCCCGTCGCCCGGCGTGCCCGAGCATGGCATGGTGAACAGCTCAGGGCCTTACAATGCCGGGGACGTGATGGAAGTCAAGTGCAAGAGTGGGTATATGATTGTCGGAGAGTCCGTGCTGGTGTGCCAGGACGACGGCAGCTGGTCCAAGCCGCTCCCCCAGTGTGCGTACCAGCCGCGGGCGTGAATCACCGTGCACCCCTGCCTTTCATTGTGTACTCACCCTTTGTTGTGCTGTAGAGTCCGATAAATAATTGTAATGCTCGTCGTCCTCCTGTGAGTTGGTTTCTCTCGAGAGGTAGCAGCAGGATCCTCGCTCACCTCGTGCCTCCCTCCCGCGCAGGCTATGAGGTGTGCATATACCCCGGCATCATCATCTCGGGAACCATGAGCTCCATCAAGTTCTACTACGGCATAAACGATAACATCACTTACACGTGCAGCGACGGCTTCCTTCTGCACGGCGAGCACACTATCACCTGTCAGGAGGGTGGCAAGTGGTCGGCTCCCGTGCCCACCTGTCTACCCACACCTTGAAGTACTACCATGTTTGTCTACTCCACACATCTTGACGCCCTGTACTCTCCTTTCGGCCAAACCTGGAAACCCCGTGCCCTCCTGCCCGGCCTGAAAACGACTCAACTCTATAGGAATATATATTTACGACTATAAACGATGCAATGATTCATCTTTATTGTCTGAAAATTGATCGACTTACTACACCATGTACCCGTGTTTCTTCATGTCCCTCTCAGCTATACATGCCCACTCGTGCTAAAGCTGTTTATCCATTACAAGTTCGATCCCTCTAGGGGTGGACAATAATGTACGCATATTTCCGAGTTTCCCTAGATGTATGTACTAATAATAATAGCTGCGGTTGTACATAGTTACTCTGCATTTCTGTATAAACAAAAAAAAAAATGTGAATGGGTTTTATCTTCTCTGTGTCAAGACCAAGATGACGCGTGCGTGTTTTATAGGAGGAACACGTACCCCTTCATCATTGAGCTCTGATTCCCTTCTCTCTCTGCTGTCTAATGATTCCTTAAGGTCGGCGTAAGTTGGTGTTATGTTTTATTCGTGGCAAGGGTGAGGGAGTCACGCTGAGGCTGCTGGTGGTGGTGGTGGTGGAGGAGGAGGAGGAGGAAGCGGAGATCCAGCTCGAAGCATAACAATGTTCTGTCTTTACTGTTCAGCCCGCTGGTGAATTTATCCTTCGTCAAATAGAAAAAAAAAAAAAAAAAAAACAGGCATTTCTTTGTTATTAATTAAACGGATGCTTGTATTTGGGCTAGATGAGTGATCTCTTGTTTTGAAGGGACAAGTTTCCTAGCGGGTGGACGTTGGACGATCACATCCACCCGAACATGGTCATTGTGAAGGGTCTGTGTACACTGCGGCTTTCGTGGCTACCTCAGTGTCCAATAAAGGTCTCTGACTTAGCTCGCTTTCCTCACCTGCATCTGCACTCGATATGCAGTGACTTGTGAATGTTCAGATCTCCTTTTTTTTTCCTTACGATTATATCAAAGGGTCGTGTTTTCAAATGTTTCCAGCGCCTTACTTTGACTACAGTTAACATGTTCTAGTGGAAGTTGCTGCGGTTCTGGTGATGGTTAAACGGGCTCTAATGGAAATTGATGGGATTTTCAAGGGAATTTTCGTGATTCTAGTGATATAGTGGACGTTAATGGGATATTGAAGGGTGTTTTCTTGATTCTAGTGATACTTATTAAACATGCTATAATGGAAGTTACTGGGGTTTTTAACGAAGGTCGAAGCTTCTGACGATGTGATCCAAGATACTCGTAAGTATATCAGGTTAGTGACTTTTTTTTTAAACTTTTGATAGCAGCTTTGTGTTCATAAAAGAGAGAGAAAAGTATGTTTGACCGTTCGTGATACGGATACACCTCTACTACATAGCCAGTCTTAATTTATTTTACTTTTTTTTCTTATTACTAGAAAGCACTGCAAAATACTAATAACATTGCGAGTTTGGAGATCCCAGGAGCTTCTAAAACATTTAATTAACACCTTTCAGAGTTTCCAGAATTGTTTACATTCACGTCCTGATTAAACACAGCTGAGAGCATTCGACCTTGTTTTCAAAAAATAATGTGTCTTGCCAACTCTCTCTCTCTCTCTCTCTCTCTCTCTCTCTCTCTCTCTCTCTCTCTCTCTCTCTCTCTCTCTCTCTCTCTCTCTCTCTCTCTCTTATAAATATATCAGGTAAGCGTACGAAAGAATTGTTTATCCGAGAACAGGAAGAGAGTATCAAGTGTACCTGAAGGAACTAAAGTCGATGTACTGCTGTTGGTGTTGCTGACGAGATGAAGTCCGTGGGGTATTTACGTCACGCGTGCAAAGCTGACACGGGGTAAATGAGGAACCTGAGATGAAAGGCGGCATCAAGAATAGCTAACTAAACATTAAAGGCTAACATGGACACAGAATCAGACCTAAAACAGTAAGTAAAATAAGATAAAAGTGAATACAAAATTAATGAATTGAATAAATAAACAAATAGTTTAATAAATTAATAAATGAAAATTAGAAATAGAAAAGTAATGAACAGATATATAAGTAAATAAACAAATGATTATGAAAATGAATATATAAACAGATGAAATCAAATATATTAGTCTATTAGAAAGTCCGATAATAATGACCATTTGTTGTTTAAATGCAAAAGTAAAAGGAAGAAAAGAAAGAGTTATTGTCGGGGAGCTAGTCACTTGTTTACTGGGGCTGATGGTACTCAGGTCAAGACAGATCAGGCTGTCTGCAAATAAGCCTCAGGACGTTTGATACTGAAGACACCTGACCCGAACCACTTGGTCCCCAAAATGTCTCTAGACTCAGACGTCTGAACTAGTTTTCGTGAAGGCAGCGAGTCGATCCATACACACACACACACACACACACACTATCTATAATGTTTGCCAATCCATCCATCTACTTATTCAATCGCATCCACCCATCAACTCAACCACTCAACAACCCTCCCTAAATCCACTTACCCACCCATCCATCCAATCATCAACTCCCATTGATCCATCCATTCATCCACCCATCCACTCACCCGCTAACCATCTACTCAACCACTCATCTATCAACCCACTCATCTATCCTTCAATAGGGAGATGAAATAGAGATTGATTGATTGATTAAAGAAAAGAAAAAAAAAAAAAAAAGGGGGCGTTGCAACATCGCGGTCATATGGCGCAGAAGGAGGAGCGCTTGATCCACTGAGCAGACGGGCCCCAGTGACAACCATATATATATATATATATATATATATATATATATATATATATATATATATATATATATATATATATATATATATATATATATATATATAAAGCAT
Source organism: Scylla paramamosain (assembly GCF_035594125.1). Classification (NCBI taxonomy): domain Eukaryota; kingdom Metazoa; phylum Arthropoda; class Malacostraca; order Decapoda; family Portunidae; genus Scylla; species Scylla paramamosain. Next base: position 1,601,492 of record NC_087151.1, on the reverse strand, counting down.
CACCAACCATGCTTCAAGCCCCCCCACCGCGACGACGTGACTCCCCACGGTAGGGAAAATCGAGACATGAGACACCTGAGCCTGGAGGAAGAAAGGCAAGTTACTGGCGACAACTTATTAGAGCGGCAGACCCCACCAGGGATTAATAAAGCGAAGAACACTTCGAACGGAATAGCGTACCTGCAAACTTGAGTTACCATAGTGTCTCTCACTCTTACTTAAGGAAAAAAAAAAAAAAGCCAACGAGTGAGTGACCAGTCTGTTTTTTTTTTTTTTTTTTCCTTACTAATCAGTGGGTAAGTTGGTAGCCAGTCTCTCTTTTCCTTTGAGTAGTGACTGACAGCAAAAGGAATATAGAGATCAAGTGGCAGTGAGTACCACCGCCGCGCCACTTGAACATGTAAACAAAGTAAAGCACGTGCACCCCTCGCTGGACGAGAATGATGAACGCTCTATACATCAGTGTGCACTGTTGACTTCATGTAGTGGTACCTGTAATGTGAATTTGCATACACTGGGCTGCTGTCATTATGGTTCTACAGGAGCTGCCACAGGACACGGTGCGGCTGATCAAGAGCACTCAGGTCATCACCACTCCCGTGTCTCTCGTGAAGGAACTCCTGGAAAACTCAATAGATGCTGGCGCCACGTCTGTCACCATCAGACTGGTGAGTGGGCAATGATGGTATCTTACTAAATAAGTAAAAATTAAAGTTAAGTTGAGGTTGCGGCACTCGTGAAGAATTGGGGTCCCGGGCTGGCTGGGTCCGCGGAGCTGCCGGTATGAACAGCCAGTTATACAGTTTGTTGCAGTGTTACCGCGTGTGTATTAGTATATGCCGTGTGTAACAGACCTAACTGTTCCAGGCCAAGTGTATTATGTTGATGAAATTAAAAGTGGTTGTACTAAGAAATGATTTCCATACTAATTCAGGTAAAATATTGCAGTCTTACACAATACACCCTATCTTGTTTTTCTCTTCCCCTATCCCAACAAGCTTGGGGACCTTGTGGGAAAGAGGGGTTATTTATTTATGTTTTAACAATATGCTATGCAATTCTGTAGGTTCTAATGGTAAACTAATTTTTTCTATTTCTTTTCAGCTATGTTTTGCTCTTAATAAACTTGCAAGAATGACAGTGGAAATAAAGTGACTTATCCTTGTACTTCGCTAACTTGAGATAGTTTTGTAGGCAGTCATTTTTGCCGTCAAAAAATCTTTGTTGTGTCTCTGACTAAATCCCCATTATATCATCATGCTTTAGGTTACCTGATTTGTATAAGGTGTTACACTTTAAAATCCATTGGTTAACTTCTTTGTTATTTATAAGTTATATAACTGGCTGCTGCCCCATTTTGTGTGAAGGATTCAGTACATACTGTGATACATGTTCACTATATTATAAAACAAATATATGTATATATAAATGGATTCATAGGTTTTTCAAGTTTATTGTGTATTACAGGAGAAGTATGGGTTTGGTCTCGTGGAGGTCCGAGACAATGGCAGTGGCATTGAAGAGGAGGATGTGAAGTTCATAGCCAAGCCACATTTCACATCAAAGATTGAAAGTTTTGCTGATTTAGGTCAGTAATTTTGTTTTTTTTATCTTATTTTTGTAAATATATTTGTAAAGTAAATCATATGGCATCTGGATTGCTTGCATAGTCTTATGAAAGGATGTACTTTTAAGTATATTTTCTTTTACTTTATTCTGATTAATTTAATTTTATTTTATTATAACATTGCTATTAAGATTATTTTATTAATTAATTTATGTATTTATTTATTGATATTTTTATTAATTAATATTTTTTCATGGTGATTTGACATAATACAACATGATATGAAGGTGTAACATGCTTCGATCTAATATGAAGTGTCTATCTAGTGGGTACTTGCATTGGTTTTAGTTTTTTGTTAACTTATGTGAACTATTTTATATCTATTGATTGATTTACTGACATTTAATTGTTAAGTACATTTCTTTTTTTACATATGTGGGTTGAGTTTGTACAATTATTAATCTTTATTAGTAAAATTGTGTTTAGCAGAGTATAAATGCATTGATGGACAGATTGTTATTGATTTCTCCCCTTCCTATATTGATGAACTCTCATGTTATTGCACAAATAACACTAAACACTACACTGCTGTCCCATTTTCTCAAGCATAAGATTTACGTATTATTCTCTTTTTCAGGTGATGTTTTTGTTTTCCCTAAATTTGAATATATTATTTTTTAAGGCAATTTTACTTTTCCTAAATTTGAATGTGTAATTTTTTTCAAGTGGTTTTACTTTTTTTTTTTTTTTTTTTTTTTTTTGTATGTATACAAAGAGTAAGCAAACTGAGCCATTGCATGGGATTGTGCTACTGTGAGAGAGTCTTCTCTTCCAGTAATAATAACTTAGTTTTCAAAATTGTGTTCCACATCAGCTTCACTCAACACCTATGGATTCCGAGGTGAGGCTCTGGCTTCCCTGTGTGCTGTGGCAGAGGTTTCCATCACCACCAAGACCAAAGATGGTGTGATGGGCCACACATACACATTTGATCATGCTGGTACTGTTACATCTAAGAAGCCTGCTGCTGCACCTAATGGTATACATACTAAACAAAATTACTACTATGACTTATGTATTGGTATGTTAGATATGTGTTATTATATAACACTGCTACAAAACTTGAGCTCATCCATGCACTCTTGACAGGAACATCAATCATGGCAAGAAACTTATTCAAAAACCTGCCAGTTCGAAAACAGTACTACAGTTCATCAAAAAGACAAAAGGAAGAATTAAAGAAGGTTGAGGATTTAGTGCTTGCATTCACTCTAGCAGCCCCAGTGGTACACCTCACACTATCACACGACAAGTAAGTGTCTGTTTGTGGTTCCCTTAAATATGGAAATAATAGAGTCAAGTTTGAGTTGAAGGAAGAGTAACAGATTTTTAGGTTGATTAGTAAAGAAAATGACAGTAAAAACTGGTAGTGACCATCTTGTCTCTGTCATAAGAACATAAGAAAATAAGAGGAGCTGCAAGAAGCCATCAGGCTTACATGTGGCAGTCCTTGTATGGAGTCAGACTATCACTCCTCTAATTACCTACTCACATATTTGCACCAAATGTATCCTTTTCTTGGTCTTGCATTTAAAGTTCATGGCTCACTTCCATACAGAACTTGACCCATTAAGGAAATCCACTTTGTCATCAGATTGCTCACTCTTGTGAAGTCACTGATAGATTAACTGTTGAGTTCTGATCCATGAAGTACAGATAATTTCATACAATTTACAGGCTTACAGTCATCCAGAAGAGTTCAGTCAAGAACATCCAAGAGGCATTGATGAGCACATTTCCAGCAGTGTACAAGGATTTAGTGTTAAGAAAAAAGAATATAGAAGATGTGAGTATTTTGGAGTGAGTTTTAATGCTTTCATTAGTCCTTGAAGGACAAAACTTTCAGAATTGTAGTATTTTGCAAAGTTGTCAGTTGATACTCAGAATTTTTATTGATTAGGTTAATTATGATTGAAATTTACTTGAATATTTTAAGAATCATAATGTGTGTGTATATATATATATATATATATATATATATATATATATATATATATATATATATATATATATATATATATATATATATATATATATATATATATATATATATATATATATATATATATATATATATATATATATATATATATATATATATATATACAATATCTATAATGTGTGTAATAATAGTGTATGTATAATGATATATGAATTATATAATATATAAATCAATATGGGATAATAAATTTTAGATGAGAATTTCTGTATAACAACTTAAGATATTTGGAATAATTTCTTACTGCCAGTCACTTCACTCACACAATATTGATTGTTTTATTTCTAAATTATTTCTTTCACTCCCTCTCACAAGATTCATATTGAGACATACCTACCCTGCTTGGGACCCAATGAGAATCCCAGCTTAAGTCGCACTACACCTGACCGATTTTTTGTCTTGGTTAATCAGCGGCCAGTTGTTCACAAATCTATTGAAAAGGTGAGGCCAGTGTGTAATCATAAAATGTAGTCTATCACATGCTTTCTAATATCTCTTGCTACAATGCAGGGTTCACTAATAGGATCACTCCCCTTAGTCTTCTCTCAACAACTGACATTCCACTTATCCTCTTGCTTGAAGATTCACCCTTCCTCTTCATCTATGTTTCTTACATGGTTAACATGTCCAATCTCTTAAACATTCTCCCAATGTCTGGTATCATCTGTCTCACTTGTAACACATTATGTACTTTAATTGACCAAACCATTACAAGTTTAGGATATAATTAAATTTCCCACTCCCTTTGTGCCTTGATTCATTGTAGGGAAAAGATAGAGGAGGGGAATCACAGTCACTTTGCTATCTCCCTTACATTTGCTTCATACAGGAACCCTGGAGAAATGTCATGTCTCAGATCTTGCAGCTGACCATAAGGTCATACGAGTATATAGGGGAGTTCCTCTCACACTGCTCTTGACAGGGTGGAATCAAAAGCATTTTGTTTTATCAACTCTTCTCCTCTGACTGTCTTAAGCCTCTCTCTCATCACCACAGTGTTGCATCTCATGCTATCTTTAACTGCTATTTTCATGCTAACTGCTCTTCTGATCCTGCTAACTGCATGTCTCCTCTCCTCCCATGGCCTTGCTGCACAAGACTTTCTACTTTCACCCCTATTCTGTCCATCTCTCTAATGCAAGAGTTAACCAGTATTCCCAGTCATTCATCCCTTTTTTTGGTAAACTAGAACTCCCTCCCTCCTCCTTCCTATGACAAACTCTTTCAAGAGGGAGGTTTCAAGACACTTATCCTTCAGTTTATTTATTGTATTTGACCTCTGTTTAGGGTCTGGTGCCTCAGTGGGTCTCTTTTTCTGTTGCCCTAGATTAGCACCCTTCTTACATTAAAAAGAAAATAAAGAATGTCTTTCCCATGGGCAGGTGGTAAAGGCATTTTACAGCCAGAAGGTACAAGGCAGTCACGGCCGGTATCCCTTGGGTGTGGTGACCCTGTCTGTGCCTCCTGCTTCTGTGGATGTGAACTTGGAACCCAACAAGAACAAGATACTACTAAGGAATGAGGTATGTAAGAATTTGTTTTAAACACCTATATAGCATTGTATATTATTATTGTAGGGTCATCCACAAGACTATCCCTTTCCATCAGGAGTCAACAGGGCTAAGAATGTGAATGATGTGCATATGAGTGTGTGGGGCTTTTTCTTGGCCACCCCATGTGTAATTGCTGGCCTGATAGGGCAATCTTATTATTCATATTAAAAATCAAAGCCCAAGGCCTTATAGTTCAAAGAAATGTTTAATTAATTCACTCTTTGTCTTTAAATATGCCATGATAACAGTGTGAGGCCAGAGGTGTCTCAAACCCTCAGTCTCTTACATTTGGTACATGAGCACTTATAGCTGTGATGTATTTATTGCATACTTTCACTAAAAGGCACAGCAAACTGGCCAATTGAAAGGGAAAAACAAGAGAATGAGATTAAATTTGTTATGTCTTTTTGTTTTTATTCTAAGGTCTTTAATTACTTATCCTTCACAGTTCCACACTTTGTTGCTGTTGTCAAGTTCCTTTTTGATGTTTAATCTGTGATGTTATAATTTAATATGTAACCTATTCACAGAAAAGTGAGAGATATATTTTATGTTGTCATTATTATTATTTATGGAATATGATCAGTTGTGTAAAATTATCCATGTAGTAAGTGCAGGTAGCAAGCTCAAGTAAATTTTTTTTTTTTTGTATCATCTTTGCAGTCTTAATTCAGATGTGTGATGAATATTTGCTGTGTGATTTTCTTTTTGCTTCTTTCGTGCATGTCAGTTTGGAAAATGTAAGGTGAAGGAAGTTTTATTTTAAAAAGTTAAAATGATTATGAATTGTATATTTTGCTTTACAGAATCAAGTGTTAGAAACAGTACAGGAAATCTTGAGTGAATTGTATGGTCCACTTGAGCAGCACCCCAAGAAGTCTAATGATGACATTACATGCACCTTTGGAGGTTTCAAAAAAGACTCAGAAATGCTGGAAGAAGAAAATATTTATAATTCTGAAAATATAGAAACTGAAGATTGTTTCCTTGACATAAATAATAAGAGAGGAGCACTAGTGTGTAATGGAAAAACTGGCGCGGCACACACCAAACAGGCCACTGTTGGAAGAGTTGACAGAGGCAAAGCAATCTCAGGTACCATGAGAGACAGTGAGAAATGTGGTAGTGCACTCAAGAAAGATATCTTCAGAAAACCTTTCCAAGTAAAACAGGTGGAAAAAGAACAGAAAAATACTAGTCTTATCAGTAACAAGACAGTAACTAGTAGTGCTCAGTTAACTCTTAATTACAGAAATGCTCTGGAAGAATCATGCCATGGTAAAGATAATGCTGTGTGTGCAAGCACTCCCAAG
>NC_087151.1:1567500-1592500 GCF_035594125.1 Scylla paramamosain | reverse complement strand
GTTAGCATTCTGTTTTGTGTGCTTTACTGCACTGGCTAATACCACTCCCTTGCATTCCCATGATGACATCATAATATGTTTTGATGAATACCATTGGCAGTGTTTCTTGTGCTGTATTGGTGCTCCTTCCAAGAGACCAGAAATTATTTACTCCGTAGTCTGAGGGGTTTAATGGCCAAGTTATATAGAAACCATTCCTTTACATTTCTCATTTTCCATTAGTTAGATTTATATTATGTATTACATTGACTTTTGTGTATTTCCAGGTACATTGCCCCACTCACACCTTACATAAAGGGCAAAGGAAAAGTCATACAGCAAGAGCCTTTTGTAGGCGATAGACCTTGGCTCCAACACAGAAAAGAAATCAAATGCTCACTGGACACTTTAAAAGAAAAAATTAATAAAAGAACCTATGCCAAAAATACCAAAAATACCAGTGATACCTTGACAGTACTTGGGCAGGTTACTTCCATTGGAGGCTGGTTGTGTGTGCAAGGATCTGACATTGTAGCTCTGAATGTGTACAGAGTCTACGAAGTTGTCTTGTATAATAATCTTTTGAAGACTTTTAGATTATCCATGAAGCCTCTTGATACTTCGATACCCTTCAATGCAAGGTGGGTACTGTGACTGCCTGTGGTTTTGTATATTACTTGCAACCAGACTTTACATATTCAATTTCTCAGTGTGTTAGTTTTTTGCTTTTAAAGTGAATTTTAGTATAGTGTTTTTGTGAATTCCCTATCATTAGGTGTAATCATAAATGGTGAAAATGTTCCTGTCTCTGCAGCACTGTTGGAGTGGAGAATTGGGCAGCTTTATTGAAGCTACCACGAGAGTTGGTTCCTGATTGCAATTTTTATTGGGTCACTGATCAAAGACTCATTGCTAATGGGTTTCATGTTGCTTTGTTTCCTGGTAAGCCAAATTAGTTTTATGTTGAAGTACATGTATGAGCACAGGACATCACAATACTCATTTCCATTGACTTTCACCTCTTTTGGTTTTATTTATTATTATTTTTATTATTTTTTTTATTTTTTAGTACATAGGGACAGACATATTTTTATAACATGAAATATCTAAGAAGCTAGATACTTTTACCTGTGAATTGAAGAAAATAAAAGATATCTATTGATTATAACCAGTGGTGATCTCAGTGCCAGGTTTGCCTAAAAATTTCTTTTATGACAACTTTTTCTATTTTCTATCTTAAATACAAGCCTTCTTAATAGTGATTCATGGGCACTCATTGAACAAAAACTGTAACTTCAGAAAGAAGGTAAGAAAATACAGTGATGAAGGTTTAGAACTAGAAAAGAATATTCATATAAGGACTCAACTCTGTCTGCACCAGTACTAAGGAGCATGTCTGCCGTCCAGTCTCTTCCAAGGTACTCAATGAGGTGCCTGAGTTGCCATGTCAACAGCTAGCTTTGGTACTGTGATGTAGATTGCCAAAACTTATGAATACTCTTCCGAGTAATTTTGAAGGTATTTGATGTGTGATTATTTGCAAACCTTGTAACTGTATTACTTGTCAATTTTTTTTTTTCTTTCTCTTTAGTAAAGTTAATCCTTACTGCTCTTTGTTTACTCACACACAACTTAACTTTCACTTTCATATATGTAACTTACAGGTGCCACAGCTAGTGTTACTATATCTCATGGAGAAGTCACACAAATGGCTGATACCATTAAGTTTTATGGGATCACTGACTTGAAGGAGATTCTGTCTCTTCTGGCTGCCTCTCCTCTTGCCAGCCTGCAACAGACACGCCCTCTCAAACTGCAGCATTGGATAAAGGTATCTGTTATTGCTGATGAATTTGTACTGGAGTTAAGGATGAAAATATCTCCAGAATGAATGTAGTACTCAAGAAATGAAAGAGGCACTGCATTTTATAGAATTGTTGCAGTGATATTTCTAGATATGTAGAGAGTTGGTATATTTTCTCTATGTTCTATCATTGCTATCCCATTTTCCAGGAAATGTTAGATTTGTTAAGAAAAATGTGTATGGACCTTCTCCTTATAATCATCTATGTAACATTTGCTCACAGGAAGAAGCTGTGAGATTGGTTCGATCAGCACCAAACATTTTAAGGCGAGAGGATGTCCTTGAAAAAGTGAAGAGTTTACATTTGCTAAGGAATGGAAGTGAAGAAGTGAAGCAGCTGCCTATTAACCTTAAGTGTATTCATGGCAGACCTCTTTGTACCAAACTGTATTCCTTTGAAGACCTGCCATCCCGTGAGCAGAAGCACACCAAAATCCCAAATAAAGTGATCTAAGGGTAAGACTCATGTTTTAAGATGTCATGTCCATGTCCATCTCTACACGAGATTGACATCTGTGTGTGTGTGTGTTTTCTCTAGTTTTATTTATGTTGCAGTATACAGGACCTAGTGGGGGTATGGGTCCTGTCTTTATATTTATCCACTCATTGCTTTAGGTGATGTGCACATTTTGCTTCCTGTATTTCATCTTCAGTATATTCTGTATATCTATACTTCTATGGGGAAAGCTATATATTTTGTATTATTTAGGTGTTTCTTTCCTCCAGTATTACATTCCCTCAAATATGGAAGTGATCCTTTTCTCAGCAACAAGTAATTTCCATGTAGTTCCTCCATTTCATTCATCAGTTTATACTGTATTGTAATTATGTCTTCTCTCATGTTCCAGTCTTTAACATATTATGTTTCCAAAAATGTATTATTCTTATATGTGGTTATCCTTTAATGTCACTCCCAGACTTTTCTTCATTTACTTTTGTTATTGTATGATTTTCCATCCTGAATATCCACGATGGTCTCTCTCTCTCTCTCTCTCTCTCTCTCTCTCTCTCTCTCTCTCTCTCTCTCTCTCTCTCTCTCTCTCTCTCTCTCTCTCTCTCACAGGAAGTCATCTGTCTAGCATGCTTGTTTCCTTTTAATTCTCAAGTATTGTTCACTTTTTATAAGAGTCCTCCATGAGGTGCTTTGTAAAAGTTTTTATTATATACTATTTGCATTTTTTTTTTATGTAAGAGGGCCATTAGCCAAGGGCAACAAAAATTTTAAAGGAATAAAATGGCCCACTTGAGTGGCAATTCCCAAAGAGATTCCAAAATAGAAAAATAATGTAATAGAGGATAAGTGTCTTGAAGCATCTCTCTTGAAAGACTTCAAGTTATGGGAGGGAGGAAATACAGAAGCAGGCAGAGAATTCCATTGTTTACCGGAGAAAAGGGTGAGTGATTAAGAATACTGGTTAAGTCTTGCATTAGAGAGGTGGACAGAGTAGGGATGAGAGAAAGTAGAAAATCTTGTACAGCAAGGCTGCAGGAGGGAAGGCATACAATTAGCAAGATCAGAAGAGCAGTTAGTGTGAAATAGCAATGGAAGATAGCAAGAGATGCAATATTACAACGTTGAGAGGCTGAAGACAGCCAGTTATAGAAAAGGAGTTGATAAGATGAAATGCTTTTGATTCATAAAATGCTTCCCCTGGTAATGAATTGTGGCAGTCTGTCACTACATGGATTTGATTTTTTCTCATCTTTTTTCTTACTTTCTCTTATTTTATATATTTATTTATTTATTTATCTATTTATTTATATATTTTATTTGCTCTGTCCAATTAATGTTGGATTTTCTTTTAAGTACATGTCGTGCAAAGAGTGTAGAGCCCAAATAGTCCAATCCACCGATAAAAGGCTGTGATCTTTCTTACACTGCATCTCATCCTATTGTTTAACAAAAACAGTAATTGCTTGTTCATTAGTAAAAACATTTCCCCTTGAACAGGGTGCAAACCTCAGCTGGCCACATGACAGGCAGATGTCGTCTAGTAAACAGTGTGTGTGTAAATTTCCTTGATATAAGACTATGGAAATGGTCTAAGCCACACACTGATGAAGTAGGTAAACTATATAAATAAAAAGTTCACTATAAGAAAATGCTAGCTTCATTTACTTTTGGAGCACTTGTCTTATATAATACATACACAATTTGCGCTCCCAGTAATCATGTTTGGAAACTCAAAATACGAATGCTGTACCATGAAAGTAATCATATCTTCAGCTTCACATACATACAACACCAAGATTTAGCAGGTATTTTGACTTCTATCTAAATGCATTTAGAAAAGAAGAAAGAGTTAAAAAGTAATTTTATTCATAGCCAAAAGAAATAATCATCAACCTAAGTTCACACAGAACAGCGTTACTGAAAATTAGAAAACTTGTACCTAAAGTAAAATGAACACATGAGGTTTACATGTGAAGTAAAAAAATATATATGTACGTACATATACCCTTTTGGGATTTTAATGGTTATTTTCATTAAGCTGTGGTCATATGGCAGTACAGACCTAAATCATATGTTTACATATAATGGAGCAGATAATTTGCAGTAACAAATAATAGTGAATAATGTCAGGACAAGAGGAAATACACTCTGAAAGACGCACAAAGTTGAAAATACATCTAGAAACAGTCCTTGCTAACAGAGTATCAATACTCAGCAAGCAGCAGATGAACACAAGGGATGAGGAATGCAGGTGTGTGGTTCTCTACTGTTTATGTAAACCAAAAGAAACTAAAGTAAGCCTGAAAACTGTTATGGTAGTTGCTTTAAACATGTAATTAATTATTGTACTAAAGTGTGGACAGGAAAATGCTTTGGATTGCTCAGTGTGGCATGTTCAATGAATACAAGCAAGTTTGGTGGATTTCTTTATAATAATCTTCTGCACAACAAATTTTAAATTGTGGACAAATGGTTTGGAACACTTAATGAAAATCTCCCAGTCCAAAATACTTACCTGAGCAAACATTGGTTGAAAGATGAACAAGTTTCTTTGTACTTTGCATATCTGAATTTATTAAAGCTTCATAATATGTCATTACTAAAAAAATATATATAGGTAGAGTTAACTGCTTTGAATCTTCTACAACACAGTAGTAGATGATGTTCTTCAGGAATCTGGTGGGATGAGTAGACAACTAGTGAGCCAGACTAAAAGTTTTGGAGAGTACCATTACACTGAACAGTGATGATGTTCTACCACAAACTAGTGGTAGCAGTAAGCAAATACCATTTCCCTTAGCTATCTACAAAAGTCATGTTTCATTACTGTGTGTGACTCCATAGCTCTTGCTTTTTTCTCTGAGTTAAAATGCTTAAGTGTTGTAATTAAAATATATTTGGATGGAAATAGACTTGGGAGCAAGAGAGAGAGAGAGAGAGAGAGAGAGAGAGAGAGAGAGAGAGAGAGAGAGAGAGAGAGAGAGAGAGAGAGAGAGAGAGAGAGAGAGAGAGAGAGAGAGAGAGAGAAGCATTGCAAAGCTTTTGTCCACAACAGCACAGTTCTTTAGGAAACAAGTTTCTACTTGTGACTGCACTTGTGTAGTACTAGTACAGTTTGGTTAAAATTTTCTACTGCTGATTATGCACTGTAGAAAATACCACCAAATATTTTATTTAATTTTCTAAGTGAAACAAAATCTCAAATGTTAGATATCGAAACAGCAGCATTTTTCAGTCACTTGGCATGTAATTCATTAACAAGATTTTTTTTATTTATTGAGTAAATTTTCATTAATCAGAACTCTATTCAAGGCACATTACATGCATAGATGGAGATATATATGTATGTATATATATCTGTCAAAGAAACAAAAAGTTTTCCTGTTATATATACTGTATATCAAACTTGTTACTCATTAAATAATTGTCTATCATTTTTTTAAACAGATAATACATTTATTTAATTGTTTTATATTCAACACTCAAAACTGACTATGCATAATGTATATTCACTTTATTCAGGTATTCCAGCAAATATAAGATTAAGTATATAAAAGAGTGGAACAAGTACAGTGTACTGAAGTTGAACAAATACTTGCATAATACTAGTTATTCCCTAAATCTATACCTTCACTGATTTCAGTATCACATCATCACCATGGCCTTGCAGTTTCTCAGTATGGGATGTACACTGAAGGTTGACTTCACCATATTCTAGTTAACTATTCTTTAATTAGTATTATACTTGTGACTTAACATACCCAATATAGTCATACACTAAGTACTCTTATTGACACATCAGATCTACCCAGAACACCAATATAAGATGGAAGTATTTAAGATTTTCTTCCCACACTTCACTGGACATGCAAAAGGTGGCTATGCATCAGTTCATGTACTGGACTGGCATCCCAACACAAGCCTCTGCTACAACACTTGAAGTGATGATCCAACATAAATAGCTATGAAATAGCTGCTATGGAAATATATTATATCAAATGGATTTTTTATCTAACACTGATATCATGTTCTTCCCAATTTCTACATTAGCTTTCATCATATTTATGGAATACCTTACTTTAGTGTTGTCTGAAATCTTGTGATAAAATTTGATTTTTGCACTAATCCATGATTTAGAATTAAATGCATTTCACCAAAAATCACTCTAAAATAGGAATTGTGTTTGCTCCTGATCACATTTTCCTGTAAAAAAAGTATTCTCTACATTTAATATTTTCACAATAGCACATGGTACAAGTCACAATATTTAGATGCAAATGTTCCACCACAAAGTTGATGAAAACTGTAGTTCAGAAATGCATGTAGTATTCTGACATTTCTTCTGAACTTTTCCATTTCTCGTTATTTGTCTTTACACATTTATATATGTAGTTGTCACCAGTCCTCAGACAATTACACAATTCTTTTTGTCCTTTTTGGCAGCTGGCTTTGATGGAGGTCGCTCGGCTGCCTGGAACTTTCGGATTATTCTCACCAGCTCATAGAAGGATTGGTCAACATTGGTGCGGCTTTTGGCAGAGCACTCAATGTAAGGGATCTTGAGTTGTCGGGCAAGGGCGTGAGCTTCCTCAAGGCTTGTCTGTTAATGATACAAAGTGTGATATAACATAAGAATTGAGAATAAGCAAAGGGTCACATGTAATGTAGATACATAGGAGAAAAATGTGTATAGATTGAAGGGAACATTAAATAAAGATTCATAAAAGAGCATGGATAGATATTATACATGTAATGAAGATGATCAATTTCAGGGAATACAATACATATGAGCACTGGACAGAAAGTTTGCTAATTTAAGGGCAATTGAATTTTCTCTTCTGATATTTGCATTCAGTTTCCCATAAATACATCCTCCTTAGCATGGAAAATGGGCCATGATGAAAACAATAATAATAAGAAAGGAAGATTAAAGAAAATTTATAAATCATCACTTTCATTAAGGTTTTTCTGAAATTTTTCTGTATTTTTATATATCATATGTTCAGTGATTTTAGAATAGTATTTCAAATGTTACCATTGCCTTTGTTTATATGGTAGATAACAGCTTTTTCAATTTCAAGAAATAAATGTATTAAGTACTCATGCTTATGAACTGCCTTTTCATATGCATAGACATGTTCATTCCTTAATTTATTTGAGTTGTGCATGTATGTTTAGAATGTCCTGCAATGATGCCATGTGCATACATGAGAAACTTTTTATTAGAATGTTGTGTAAAAAAAGATAATAATTTTGATAGCCACTGACAGCTGCCTGTCTTCTGTTTCCATGAACTGCCAAGGAAAGACAGGACTGATAGCCTTTCACTTTTGTTGGAATGGCTGTCAGTAATCCTTGGTTTAATGTGCCATTCACTGCTAGGTGGCCAAGGGCTACAAAGTGAGAGGAGACAAATCTGAATTGTGTTTCTGCCCAGCCCAGGATTCAAAACCAGAACTTCTCTAATGTGAATCAATCATGCTAACATGTGGGCCACTTAATTATCACCTAATTCTGAGTAAAACTAATTGAAGTAAATTCCATAAAGGAGGTATGCAGTACTTACCACTCTCTGGTGCTCCAGATCAGCTTTATTGGCTACCATCAGCATGGGGAATTCATCTCGATCCTTCACTCGTAGGATCTGTTTGTGGAAGCGAGGTAGCTCATCAAAACTGTTGCGATCAGAGACAGAGAACACCAGGAGAAAACCTTCCCCTGAGCGCATGTACTGCTCCCTCATGGCACTGAACTCCTCTTGGCCTGCCGTGTCCAGAACTGAAAAGCACATCGTACTATCATTTCCTGTTACAAGTGGATTTTGAGATCCATATTTATGAAAAGAGTAACTTTTAGTAGGAAGAGAACTATTACTCCAGGAAACAGGCTATGTTGTCACTCCATACATGGAATCCATGTATGATAACAAATATATCACTTGTATGATACCAAACTATCACACATGGAAGGTGAAACATGAAAAAGAGCTGTGCAAGGAAGAAAAGTGGTGGGATCTCTTGACATATGATGAAAGAGGAAAGTTGGCATGGAAGTAAAAAAACAAAGATCAGCATAATGGAATAATTACATCAACATTTGAGTACATAAGCAAGATGTGTGTGGAAATGCAACACATAGTTAAGGATCTAGTAAAGTTGAAGTGAACTACTTGAGAAATGCCTGTGATGTGTGAAGAATGTCAGGTTAACATAGCGAATGCATGGAGATTATGTTGCTTGTCTGACACTTTCCTGTTGGTATTTTCTCACTGAAGTTAACGTTACTTTATAGTGGCAGTGATTTCCTCGTCGATGTCATCAATATCTTCAAATACATTTTCTGAGTGATTACATAACCGTAGATGTTTTCACTGATTTGAAGAGTTTTCCACACTGTGAAGATCATGACTTTTTTGGTTTGGTGTATTTTGTGTATTTCTTTCACTACTTTATTAATAACAAGGATGTGGCCAACTATTGAATAATCACTCTACAATCTCTCTCTCTCTCTCTCTCTCTCTCTCTCTCTCTCTCTCTCTCTCTCTCTCTCGCCGCCACAGCTCAGTGGAGGCAATAACCCCCAACCTGACCTGAGCCAAGAGAAATTACCAGCACTCGCCTGCATAACCTTTCCTCAGATCGTGACCTTTACATGAAAACCACAGCTATTTATATTTCCCCCGTCTTCCCCGTGTGTGTGTGTGTGTGTGTGTGTGTGTGTGTGTGTGTGTGTGTGTGTGTGTGTGTGTGTGTGTGTGTGTGTGCGCGCGCGTGAGCGAGCGAGCGAGCGTGCGCGTGTTACTTGGCCGCTAAATACCCTTAAGAGTCGACAGTCAAGACGCTGAAATACATTTTATACATAAGTTTGTGTCGGTGCGTGGGTGGACTGTAGGACGGTTGTGGGTGGAGCCGGGCAGGTGTGAGAGGCCACGCCATGTTAGGCCATAACCCGGAGTAGGCCCGGAGTAGTGAAAATGATGAAAGAAAAAATGGGTGTGGGCGGGAGATGTTCAGTGTCAAGAATGGGCAAGGCGTAAAGAGTGTGTGCCTTGGCTGCCATCTCCATACACTTACCACACCCACCCGTCCACTACAGCCTGCCAACACCAACACCTTAACGTAGACACTAGACTCCACGTACGTGTCTGTAGTACCTTTCACAAGTGCTCTGTATACTCGCGTGTGTGTGTGTGTGTGTGTGTGTGTGTGTGTGTGTGTGTGTGTGCAGTCATCATCATATTTAGACAAACAGGGTAGGTGTGGGCGCTGACTTGCGTGGTTGTCGTGCTGTGGTGGTGGTGGGCGTGACACGATTCTCTCTCTCTCTCTCTCTCTCTCTCTCTCTCTCTCTCTCTCTCTCTCTCTCTCTCTCTCTCTCTCTCTACACACACACACACACACACACACACGGCCTTCCCTACCACAGGTTTTTCTAGTTTGCCAAAGCCGCGTCATCATCATCATCATCATCACCATCACCACCACCACTTTTCGACCGCACATCTGTCAGACGTCATTCTTTCATCAGCACATTTCAGCCCCTTAACGCCCTCGTCTGCTTTGCACCGCCGACACCAGCAAGGCTCTAGGTTGGCACTGGGAGGTGTATAGAGGGGCACACGGAGCAGCGGGAAGAGCAGGGTAAGCCTTTCAATGGCGCAGCTGTCACACATAAACATGACCATACTAACCTCCTACTGCCGCTACTCTCAGTCACCGATACCCAGAGAGCAGATCTTCCCACACACACACACACACACACACACACACACACACACACACACACACACACACACACACACACGTCTCATCTTCCCAGAAAGCGTATTCGTCATCCCATCTCACAAATCTGAAGTGCTATAAGAGAATCGCGTTTTAATCAAATCTTATAAGAGTCGGCCACAAACACTCCCATGGGCGTGTCGAGATACGTCTCATCTGATAGCTGTAATGGGCACGTTATAGTCTTACTTCCCTGACGCCAACGATTTCCCCTTATTCTTCAGCCGCCGCTATCATGATGTTCTTGTCTACTCAGCCTTAACCAACATTACTTCACGAGAACCCTAACCATATCATCACTAGATGCTCAGGAAGAAGGAAAAAAAAAAAGAAGTCATGAGTTTGTTTAATCACTCAGCTCGCCATAAGTCCGAGTGGTTTAAATGTCAGTTTTAATATAAGAATGGGACGGTGATAAGTCTCCTTAGCGCAACAGGCAAGCAACAAAGAACACGCCCTGGAGGTATCTGTTAACGATAGCACTGTTAACACATAGCACATTAATAACTATAGGCTCCGTATGATTCACGCCACTGTGTCCACTAATATTCGGGGACTGTCCAAAGATAACGCTGCTGACATAAAGATAAGAAATTAAGGAGATCGTCGCGAGGTAACAGCCCTAACCGCACTCCCCTCCCTCCTCCCGGGTGAGTCAGATGCCCTCAACCCTCGTTAGCTGACACTCAAGGCTGTGAGGTACTGCCATGTCACTCCGGCACGGCATCAATCACAGCCGCCTGTAGCCAAGTCATTAAGGTGTTGTGGTGCAGACTGAGGCGGCCGCGACGTGGCGTGCGGGGGCGCATGAGGAGGCCGAAAGCGAGGTCGGAAAGGATTTGTCATAATTGTGAAAAGAAGTTACAAACTACATAGACCGAAAAATGTGGCCCATTTGGCAAGGAAGATATGGCAGACGGGTGTGGGAGCGTGGAAGGGGACGAGGGGCACCTGAGTAGTAATAATAGACTGTGTGTGTGTGTGTGTGTGTGTGTGTGTGTGTGTGTGTGTGTGTGCACAAGCGTGTCCACCCGCAGAGCAGAGAAAGAGGGGACTATGCATGATATAACTGCATTCATGCTTCTGCATGTATGCATGCATTCACGAGTACGCTTTCACCTAAATGGAGTGAAAAGTCAACCTGTCGCACCTTCCTAGCCTTGCCTCACTTCTGAACCCACCACCAGGCGGGCACCGGCAAGCACCTCCTCAGAACCTCACAGCTGCTGGAAGGAAACATGCTATGTGCCATACAGCGAAATTACTAGGTCACTTTACACTTTAAAAGAGAGAGAAAAAAAGTGCAAATCATCAAAGGTATCAGCATTGTGCAGTAGTGGTGCTACAATGTAACAAAGAGTAACAAAGGAACAAACAAGTCCCGGTTTGTCCTGGATATCAAGGCTTGGACTGGCTTTCCCCTGACCCGGTGATCCTTCCTCCCCACCCTGTCAAGCGGGCCTGCCAGCGCGGCCGTGAACGGATGGGGAGGGGGAGGGGTGGTGGCCACATAAGTTCACTGTTATGTAGTTTACGTATGAATGATGTACATGTGGTGCCGCCTGTGTGAATTTTGAGAACGGTGAAGGAGAATTCAAATTTTAATGCATTTTATTAAAACTTCATGTTCCTTTTACATCGAATTATTCAGCTGTTTACTTCCAGAAAATTGATGAAACGTTTAATAATGAAAAGTCTGTATACAGAATCAGGTGTTAATCTTTTCCTGTTAAAGATAAGGTTCCCCAAGTATTAAGTACATTTCTGCGTCAGTATGCCCGTCTACATCCGGCTAAGAACACTCTCCCCACTTCCATTATTTGTCCCCGAACACACACACACACACACACACACACACACACACACACACATCTTACGTCAACCTGCTTGTAGTGATCCATCGTAATTCTCGATTACTTTCTCCAAATCGCGTGAAAATGATGAAGTAATGAACCGTGATCCTTACAAACATAGGTGCCGTCGCAACCCACGAATCACGAATCTTGTCACGTTTATGTAATAGCACAACGTATTCCTGTCAAAGTGGAGCAGCTTCATGTGTCACTACGGTCACTGGTAACGCTCGTGTACTCGTGTGAGTAACGAGGGTCGTAGCAACAATGTGTGAGTCCAACATACGGATCCTAAGCACAAGAGGTAATGATGACGCTGACTCTGTGTTGCATCTCTTAAAGAATTCCGAGTTGTTATTTAGTCTCTTCTGGTCACTTGCCCCGAGTCGCTGCTCATGAGGGAATTATTGACGCTTTGAAACCTAATGTGAGCACGACACTTGCTATTTCATTTGATTATGTAACCTGGAGGATTTTACATAACAAAAATAAAACTACAAACACTAAAAAGAATCAACTAGTCACTCCTTTCTCTTGGTATCAGTGGCGTTTTTCAAATTTATACTTCAAACTTGCACCACAACGAGTTCTTAACCTTGAGGAAAAGCCAAAGCAGTCACGGGATTAACCTGGGAATTACCGTGAGAGTCTGCTGGCGTGACCGAGCAGCAGCATCAACACTACACAGATGCAACCCAACGCCAAGAACTTGTGAAGGAATGGCAGGGATAAATATAAACAACGGATCAAAATAGCCTCCACAATTCAAAAGGGAGATGAAGCCAAAATATCTCGCAGGTGTGGTTGTTCAAGTGGTCAGGTGAGAAGGGTACAGGGCAAGAAGATGAAAGGAGGAAGGTTGCTAAGGTAGGCAGTGAGGGAGAGAGAAAAGGGAGGTAGGAGCAAGAAAGAAGAGGTAAGCAAGAAATAAAATGATAGGAAACAAAAGGGAGAGGAAGGACGAATAGATGAATGACTGAAGAGGATGGTGAAATAGATTTATTAAAGGTAGGAAAACATGATAGAGGAAGAGGGACGGCAGGGAGGAAGGGAGAGGGAAATTTGATGAGGGAGAGGGAGTAAGATAAGGTGGAGAGGCCCATCAGAACAACGATATGAGACGCTACTGAGGGAAGCCTACCCGCAAATTAGATATGAATCTCTCTCTCTCTCTCTCTCTCTCTCTGTTGGTGTTCACCCCTCGTCAACACTGTGGCTGACGTGAGCTCCTGTCTGTGTAATGTTTGTCTGTTTTAAGAGCACGCTGGAGTTGCCTTGGTGAAGGTATAGTCTCTCTCTCTCTCTCTCTCTCTCTCTCTCTCTCTCTCTCTCTCTCTCTCTCTCTCTCTCTCTCTCTCTCTCTCTCTCTCATATCACGTTTCCCGGGCGCTGATGACAATAGATAGCAGTTAAGAGTGACAGAATGATAACCCATTGACAGGACATGGGGTCAACACACACACACACACACACACTACTGACACACCAAACAAGATGAGGCGAGGAGACTTAAAAATACTACAAGATGATGGATGAAATAAACGAAGAGAGGCAGAAAAAAAAAAAAATCCAGTTACTGCCACAGATGATAATGAAAGCAGTGACAGAGTTCTGCAGCATCTCACTCTCATCCTAACACCAACAGAACTGTCCAGCGCAATTGCGAATATTTTGTTGAATTCTTCCCTACCCTCTTGACTACCATCCTACGTGCGGCCCACCTATATCAACCCACCAGCCAGATGTATCCGAACCCACACAACAGGAAAATATTACGTGAAGTTATAATCGGAACCAGTTGGACGCGCCGCTGCACAAGTTCACGGAGGCAGAGATGTGACGTAAGGCGATATTTTTAGCCTGTTTATCCTGCTTGCTTGTCTGTGTACCAGTACGATCGAGCGTTTCTACTTAGGGTGGATAGATGAGCGAAAGAGAGTACGAAAAGTTATAGATCGTTCACGGAGACGAAGCGATATTCTTAGCCTGTGTTTGTACCTGTGCGATCGAGTGAGGGACAGATGAGGGATTGAGAGTACGTGAAGCTATAAACAGAACGAAGTGGACGCGTTACTGTAGTTACAAGTTCACGGAGGCGGAGACGCGTCGTGAAGTGATATTCTTGGCACATGTGATCAAGCTTGGCTGCTGGGGCGGGCGGACTGATGAGTGACGGAGAGTAGAATGACTGACTGGGTGGGTGGAAACTCATATAGCGCCAAAGAAAGAGAGAGAGAGAGAGAGAGAGAGAGAGAGAGAGAGAGAGAGAGAGAGAGAGAGAGAGAGAGAGAGAGAGAGAGAGAGAGAGAGAGAGAGAAAAGGTATGGTGTCAAATACAGCAGCCAAACGTAGCTAAGGGTGACGGAGAGGAGTTTACGAAGTGGATGGATGGAAACACACCTAGCAAGGCAAAGTCTTAGATTGTATAGCATCAAATAGAAGAGCCTGACTTTCCGGAAAAAAAAAAAAAAAAAAAAAAAATCAAAAGAAAAGTAGATCAAAATAACATATGCAATCAGCTCAGGCAAGAACATATGAGAACAAATACACAAACACACCACTTAACGCGCCATGAGTTATATCTTATAAAGTCAAACATGAAAACTTACTTAACTCCTCATATGTGGCCTTTGAAAACAGTCCTTATGAGGGAACCAAGTGTTTCAAAGCACGAGCCTAGATCACCCGAGGCAGGTTTAATCATCTGCCACTCTTACGTGTATATATCCTCCGTGAGAGTAACTGTCATATATTTCATACTTTAAGGCTGAAGTGATGCTCTCTCTCTCTCTCTCTCTCTCTCTCTCTCTCTCTCTCTCTCTCTCTCTCTCTCTCTCTCTCTCTCTCTCTGAACAAAAAATAATGAATTCAAGCTTGATAAAATTAGAGGTGGGAAGAAACTGGTTCTTAAATGGAGTGGAAGATGGATGGAAAAGACTCAGTAATCAAGTTGTTAATGCTGACAGATTACGGAGTTTTAAAAGAAGATCAGACGAATGCAGGGATGAGGATTGTTGATGGAAATAGGTACGTAGATATGTTTCATACAGAGACTGCTACGTGTAGGCCTGACGGCTTCTTGCACCTTCTCTTGTTTTATAAAGATGTTCTCTCTCTCTCTCTCTCTCTCTCTCTCTCTCTCTCTCTCTCCTCTCTCTCTCTCTCTCTCTCTCTCTCTCTCCGCGGCGACAGCAAAGGTTGATTAGCGGCTTGGTGCGCCACAACATTATCCTGACAGCGGTGAAGAAGACGCTGACCTCGCGGCGCTCACAACAATGCGCTTGCCTCACACACTGGCTTCATATCTGAGACTTAAAAACAATTCTGCATTTAATTGTATTTGTGAGTCTTGTCAGCGAATCACGTCCACTTCCTGCACAGACGATCAACTCTGCGCTTCTGGTTACGTCTGGGTAAACTCTGGAACTCCCTGCCTGCTTCTGTATTTCCACCTTCCTATGACGAACTCTTTCAAAAGGAGGTTTTAAGACACTTATACTGTAATTTTCTATTAACGCTTTCAACTCTGTTAGGGGGCCGGCACCTCAGTGGGCTTTCTTTTCTTTTCTTTCTTTTTTATTTTTTTGCCCTTGGCCGGTGCTCCTCTTACATAATAAAAAAAAAAAAAATCGACATTGATTCCTCATTTGCAGTGGCTAAGATTACTGAAATTACGTGTCGAATGGAGCAGTCTTAATCATGAGCTTAAGAATAAATAAATAAATAAAAAGTAATTAATTAACACTCGTACAAAAAAAAAAAAAAAAAAAAAATACGTAGGCCTAAATATATATACACTTATAATTATCTTCCCCTACCAGCCAGTGCCATCTTGAGTCTTACGCACACAGGTGTTGGTGATCAAATAAATCCCTGTCGTGTGTGTGTGTGTGTGTGTGTGTGTGTGTGTGTGTGTGTGTGTGTGTGTGTGTGTGTGTGTGTGTGTGTGCGTGCGTGTGTGTGTTATGATCCTCGCCCACTCCCCTGTATACACAACCTGCCATTGTCCACTTGTCACGAAGTTGCCTCACACCTGACACAGCACTGGCAGTCTTGTGGGTGTCCACTATCAGGGCAACGCCTTACATGTTGTGCTGGCTCCTTGTACGGTATGTTACTTATTGCCTCTTGAAATTGTAGTAAAAAAAGACTACTACTACTACAACTACTACTACTACTACTACCACTATGGGCGGAAGCGGCAGCAAAACACACAACGGTACTGGGACAACTTCATCTTGACTACAGCCACTAGAATACGTCTCCTGGTCTTGATCTTGACAGTTCTAAGTGGTCATGACTGGCGGCCGCCACTCAGGACACATGCGGCGCTACGTAGCAATGAACGACGCATAGATTTCAGTCCAAGGCAGCCATGTCGCATCTGCTGTAGTAGTAATGTTTCTCACTCCTCAAAGGTAATCTTCATACGTTACTTGCTGCTTAGGTTGTGTGATTGCCAACACTGCTGCTGGACAAAATTCATACAGTCACGACCAATAGTTGAGTAAATCGTAACCCAAGGAACACCAAGAGGAGGCAAAACACGAAAGAATAAATAAGAGAGGAAGGAAGAATGGTAAAAGGAAGAAATGACGGAGGAAGAATATGCACACATTGAAGTTGAATAAAGTCAAATATTGCAAGATGATTCATATGAATGTTTACCAAATAATTCTGGGAAACTGACGCGCCAGATTACATTTACCAATCCCACAGTGTTTAGCATTTCCCATCAGTCCCAAGTCTTCTGATCTAAGAAAAAATCAGATGCCACTTTTTAAAAACTATTTTCTTTTAAGGATATTGCCAGCAGATCTCAAGACTGTGGGAGAACAAAACACAGTAGGGGGTGACCGTGGTTCATAACTCAAATTCTGACCACGACTACAGGTTGAATGGGGTTGTCTTCCTAATCTAAAGCCTCCTGTCCTGCCGTCCACCTGTACATACTCATTACGACTTGTGCTATGAATAATTCCACCCCAAACCCTAACAGAGGTACGCCATTTCTGTCTTCTCTTAGTTCAAATACTTCAGTCACCTCAGTTAGGTTTAAAACAACGACGATTCGCTTCCTCCAACACAACAGGTTTCTGGCGTCAGCGCTAAATGCAGGAAACTAAGAATATGTTGCCTGGCATTATTTTTCCACCCTCCCCATGGCACAGCGTCCTGATGCCTCGCCTCTGAGCCAACAACAGGTTAGGCTCAGGCTTCTACACCACGCCGGTTGGTTTTAAAAAGTGGTGACTGACAAAAGGGTTATGCTCATCAACCCTGCAGTACATTCATAAGCATTACAGTAATAACCAATACTACATGAACACTAAAAGTAATTGCAAATGTGCACAAACTCAGTATTAGAGCGTGACAGCGTGTCCTCAAATCCAAAGGTCAATGCCCCCTGCCCTTAGAGGAGCGTCAAGGCATCTACTGCGAGGCCTGAGTGGGCGGTCCCAGGTCTAAGGGTAAGGATGGCGGCAGCAGCAGCAGATTGCGAGGAATGAGGGGCGCCAGAAACCGTGTGAAGGGAGGGAGGGAGGGCGGGGAAGGGGAGCCGGAGTGCCTGGTCCTGCCGGGTGCCAAGACGTTATCAGTGGAGGTGCGGGTGGACGGAGGTGGTAAGGATAAAGCCTCTGACTAACACCAGACGACCCCGCCCCTCCTTCACTCACACTCACTCTCCCTTCCTCTCCCACTTCTTCCTCTCACTTTCTTTATCTTCCACATAATTCTGTCCCTTTAACCACAAGCCTTTTACTTCGTCTATTTGGCCATGCCCCCTCAACTTAATCTCTCTCTCTCTCTCTCTCTCTCTCTCTCTCTCTCTCTCTCTCTCTCTCTCTCTCTCTCTCTCCTCTCTCTCTCTCTCTCTCTCTCTCTCTCTCTCTCTCTCTCTCTCTCTCTCTCTCTCTCTCTCTGTCTTCATTCTATTTCTAGATGTCCCCCGCCTGGCCTTGGAAAGAAAAGGAAAGGAAGGACGAATATCACGAGGGAAGGAAAAAAAGTGGCAGACATTAGGTATAATTGCACGTGTGTGTGTGTGGGAGGAGAGATGTGTATGTGTGTGTGCGCGTGTGTGTGTGTATTCACCTCCCGGGACTTCATAAAGTGACTTCCGTTTCCTTCAAAGGTTGTTCCTCTCACCTCTTCCCTTCTCTATTCTCACCCCCGTCCTCGAGTCCCTTCCCCCTAACCGCGGAGTAAGATAAAAGCAGCAGGGAAGGAACAGAAGCAATGACCACATTCTCAAGCAATTCGGCGTCTCATCTCGTCTATCTTTAACAGGCTCAAGTGGAAGTTATTACGGTTTTCAAATGTGACGCTATGATGTGAAAGCTTAACGGGGATCATGCACCATTAACAGGACAAACACTGATGAGAACCCGACTAATTATCTTTGTAGCTTCATAAAGCAGTTTACATGAGAGTTCAAAGAGTTTTAAGACACGGGCCAAGACTTGTGCAAGTTCCATATGTGTGACGCCCCCCTTTCCCCCATGCCTATCTCGCACCTCTCCTCCCTGCGCCGCTTCACAACACAGTACAACACAACACAGTAGGCAGGGCCGGCAACAACGGGACCACGGCTGCGGGATGCACTCCAGGCACACACCGCACGCGTACCCACAGGAGCGAAAGAGTACGCGACCTGGGTACACACACACACACACACACTTACTGTCCAGCTTGGCCACCACGTCGTCGATCACACACTGCTTGGTATACGAATCCTCAATGGTTGGGTCGTAGTCTGTGGCGAAGTAACTCTGGAAAATAGAGAAAGAAAAATCAATGTTTGCCTTCGTCTGAAAAAATCTGCTTTTCCGGTGGCCTGCCCAGATTTGTTACTTGTCTTACTGAGGGTTAATAATGCCTCACAATAATAAGCCCGTGTAATTTAGAATACTTTATAATTCTTAATGTGTTCGTGGTCTTGCAGTGAGGCATGTTAAAAAAATTACATCCTGGATTCTACGACGTCCGTGTGTGTGTGTGTGTGTGTGTGTGTGTGTCGCCTCACTCCTCCCAGCGCCTCTCAGCTAGTGGACCTCAGCGACTCACAGCGAGGCGGGGGAAGATAAGCTATAGGTGGGCTGGGGGCAGGAGGCAGATCAGCATAGGGAGTGGTGTCCTAACTGGAGGCCTGCCGTGAGGAATCTTCTTCTTGGTTGGTTATCTGTTCTTTCGCATTATCATAAGTCTGATTAGGGCATGTGATAGTTCTCTTTTTTTCTTTTACTCAGAATAATGTACTGGTTACTTGATCGTGTTGTTGTTTTTGTTGTTGTCGCTGCTGCTGCTGTTCCTGCTGCTGTCGTTATCGTTGTTCGTCTTACATTCTACAATTGTTTTCAAGATTACTGTGTTCTTTTGATCCTGGCAGCCATCCGCCTCCCCTCCTCTTTCCTCTCATGCTGCCGCTACACTGCACTTTCTACTCCATCTCATTCCCGCCATGTCCATCTTTATAAACCAAGAGTCAGCATTATCTTCAGCCATTCATGCATTTTACTGGCAAGCTCTGAGAGAATCTGAGTTGACGTTTTTTTTTTTACTATTATTATTATTATTATTATTATTATTATTATTATTATTATTATTATTTATTTTTTTTTTTTTTCGCGTTACTGTCTAACAAGGCCTCGCCAAACAAGCGGATTTTCTTTAAAAATCCAGCTTTCATAAAAAAAAAAAAATAAATAAAATAAAAAATAATCCTAAAGTTCCTCACACCTTTATTATTTTACTTTATTTATTTATTTATTTCATTTTATTTATTTATTTATTTATTTATTTTTATTTATTTATTTTATTGTATTTTATTTCATTTTACTTATTTACTTATTTTTGTTTTTGTTGAAGGGGACGGGCGTGGGAAGGCGTTGGTGGGAAAACGAAATTGTTCAGAATCTGAATGCGCTTTTGAGTGTGCGTGTGTTACTTGTTATTTGTTTAGCACTCAGCAGTTCAGCAGTGCTTTACAGAGAATACAGTGCATCTTTGATACTGAAAATGTTCACCTGGCAAAGTCACATTCCTCCAGCTTGAATACATTTTATGCGAGCAATAATACTTTCATTTAGACACACAGCTGGGTCCTCTTTACGTAATTCTTCAGGGCACGGAGATAACGCGAGAGTGAGGAGAACATGAGCTTCCTGCAACACCTAACACCGGGCGTGGGGCAGCCGCGTCGCGCCGCCAGCCACCACTGTTACTGGGGAGCTGCGGGATTCTCTCACGTCCAGCCAAGACTACGAGGAAAGTCACCCACATCTGCCGGGAAGGTAACTGGAGCACATTCTCTGGGTTATGTTTACTACTGTGTGCGTAGTCTGAAATCTGGATGCTGGACAAAATTGATGTTTTCACCAACATCTACTGTGTGACGTGCTTCATAGTGCTCTCTCTCTCTCTCTCTCTCTCTCTCTCTCTCTCTCTCTCTCTCTCTCTCTCTCTCTCTCTCTCTCTCTCTCTCTCTCTCTCTCTCTCTCTTGATTCACGTTCCTTTGTTCTCATAATGTTATTTTCAAGTTTATTCTTTTACAGTTGGGTGACTGAACACTCCCTGCTTGTAAATAACACACCACTCTCTTAGCGGAACAGAGATGCAAAGATTATTCGAGTAGATGATACATATCAAATCGACTGTTCAATACTATCATCATCATCATCATCATCATCATAGTTCTAGCCTGTGTTTTATATTATGACAGACTGATTCTGAGCTTTTGAAATTTCCTGAAATCAATCACTTTCGAAAACTGAACCAACATTTCTTGATCTTATCCTACATATAACACTGTGACTTTTATAAGACTAGAAATAAAACCTACTATTTAAATATAGTAGCCAATGGAATATGACAATAAAACATGAATGTAAAACTCCGTGAAGGAAAAGACCAACCAAATTCTATAAAGGGGAGAGGTGATCCGGAGTTTGAATAGAAAAGGAACACAGAGTTAGGCGGCAGGGTACACAAGGTTCAAGAAGGTGAAGGGGAAGCCAGAGGAAATTGAAAGTGAACTCGAAGTCTATGAAGCCGAACGGAAAACGAAAATTTTGGGTACCGGAAGTGGCGTACGTTGGACAGTGAAAACAAGCTGTGAAGTTCAAGGTGGTGGACATTTGGACTTCAAGGTCATGGAACTTAGAGTATGAAGACAAGAAGAGCACCAAGACAACTGGAATTGGAGGTCATGGAACACTGGAATGGATATATGAAGAACACGAAGAACATAAACAGAAGTGAACCCTCGATGAATTTATGCAAAAAGAGGAACAACCCATAAAAAGAAAAAAAAAAAATAGGAACAAGATACTGGAAAACGAAATGAAAAAAAAAGCACGAAGAAAAGTTACAGGGGAAGCAGAAGCGGAAGACCAGGAATAAAGAAAAAAAAAAAAAATACAGTGGAAACAGAAGTAGAGGAACAGCAGGAAGAAGTAGAGTGTAACAGAAACGCAGAAAATACAGAAAGAAAAGAAGAGTACATTAAAGGTACAAGTGGAGGAACCGCAAGAAAAATAAGAGTACAGAGGAGGCGGAAGTTGAGAAAGATAGGAAGTTACATATAAGGATCAGAAAAAAAAAAAATCTTATAGAGAAAGTCGACGTGAGAAGTGTTCGGGGACACACGAGGACAGAGCAGAACGAGGAGTAACGCACGCCAGGCCACCGCCCTCCAGGAGTCAAGGAAACACACAAGTCTGGCCGATGAATACTGTGTAGTCTCGCTGGAAGAAAGGTAAAGGTATTATTTCAGAACCACACCACTCTCACTGTCGCACGAAACCAATTTTTTTTTTTTTGGTAACATTACTGAATGTAGTGATAAGAGGGCCTGGTTTGTAGTAATAGAAGGGCCTGGTTTGTCGTGATAGGAGGGCCTGGTTTGTGGTAATAGGAGGGCCTGGTTTGTCGTGATAGGAGGACCTGGTTTGTCGTGATAGGAGGGCCTGGTTTGTCGTGATAGGAGGTCCTGGTTTGTCGTGATAAGAGGGTCTGGTTTGTCGTGATAGGAGGACCTGGTTTGTCGTGATAGAAGGGCCTGGTTTGTCGTGATAGGAGGGCCTGGTTTGTAGTAATAGGAGGACCTAGTTTGTCGTGATAGGAGGGCCTGGTTTGTGGTAATAGAAGGGCCTGGTTTGTCGTGATAGGAGGGCCTGGTTTGTCGTGATAGAAGGGCCTGGTTTGTCGTAATAGGAGGGCCTGGTTGCACACACGGGAGACGGACTGACAGATTTCCACTGTATTCCCTTCCTACTAAATCCAAAACTAGGGGAATCGAGAATAATGATATTGTTTTCTCTAAATAATTATGATTTTTATTCAGTCATACAGATTCCTATATCCATCCACAGTCCTCGTTTGTTCATCCTGTCCGCTTCGTCCTGTCTTTCCTCCGCCGTCACTCCTAAATTTACACTTAACTTATTTTCCTTCTCTTCTCAAGCTCCGATGAACAGTGCGTAGTCGCTGATCTTCGTAACAACTGCAACATTTCCACAGTACGTTATTAGAAATGAGGACACTGGCATTCCTCTCCACTGTATTTTTATTCCCATCAATGAGACAATCTTCATATATGTATAGGGACCGCGGGTACTCACAGACGAAAGAATACAATTTGTCAGACAGAACTTCGTGTACTTGCTGACTAAGGAGCATAGATGAGTCTGCTAGATATATGACAAAACCACGAATACTTGCTGACAAAAGACTCTAGACTCTAAAAGATGTTCGCAAGCACTCATAACCCTGAACAACCTCCCAAGTGATAGTGGCAGGCAGGTGGTGAAGTACACGTGATCGAAATTCACATAGTTACGTTCAGGATACAAACCTAACTGTACTGTAACTTTCCATTCCACACTCGATGACATAACCAGTAAAGGGCAAGCCGCCGCGCCGTGCATTGCAGTGCAGTGTGTTTGAGGTTCATGTTAACTATGTAATTCACACTCCGGCACCCTACCATATATACATAAACATACACGCATACACACATACAAGGAGACGCACACTCGAGGATGGCGTAACACATGCGTAGCGTCTGAAATACAAAAAAAACTTGTCTCCACTACACACTTGACGTCACGCCCTCTCTCTCTCTCTCTCTCTCTCTCTCTCTCTCTCTCTCTCTCTCTCTCTCTCTCTCCCTGCCCGCTCATCACCACCACCACCACCACCACCGCCACCACCACGTCGGAGAGCATGAATGAGTCCCACCAAGCAGCCACTTAACCAGTGAGAGGATAAGATAAAACCTAAGCGCTGAAAGACAACAGTGTGTACTACAGCCACTCGTGAACACCTGCTGTACTTTCCCCTGTTGATCTTTACTTTAGAATTACCGTTTCGTTTTTTTTTTTTTTTTTTTGGTGCGGACGACCTGGTATTCTCATTCTATACCTATTTCTTGTTGGTAATATTGATAGTAGGTAAGGTGGATGGGGAGGAACCTTAAGCTGTTTTATTCTCGATGGATCAAATGTAGTTCACCAGTAATAGTACGTAGATAGTTGTCCAAAAGAGGTCTTCGTAATACATCGATATCTTTTTTATTTATTTATTTTTTTACATGGAATTCTGCCATACTTGCCTTCTCCCCTTGCTATTACAGTCAGCAGTCACCCTCCCGCGCCAGGTACTGCTGCTGGTTCCTTCACCTTCTCCTCCTTCTCCTCCTCCTCCTCCCCCTCCCTTCCCATGACCTTCCCTTGACGTCCTGATCTTTGACCCGCCTTCCTCAGTTGGCTATAGCACTAATACCGAGAGAGAGAGAGAGAGAGAGAGAGAGAGAGAGAGAGAGAGAGAGAGAGAGAGAGAGAGAGAGAGAGAGAGAGAGAGAGAGAGAGAGAGAGAGAGAGAGAGAGCCCGCCTTCCACCACGTCATGAGTGCTGATGGGCGTGACGTGTGCACAGTCTGGTGGTGTCATTCAGCTGTAGGTGGCGGCTCCTCTGCTCCTCGTCACCCCAAACCTTATACTCTCCCTCGTGACATCAGTTCTAACAATAACCGCCCAAGTAAGCGCCGTACCGTACCGCAGGGGTCCCTCCCACGCCGCCGCGCTGTAACGCTCCCCACGTAGCGTAGTCTGATGCAAGGACGTGGTCTTATCAACTCTTCCTAGTGCTTTTGTGACTACTAATGTGGAAATTACTACTGTTAACATCCATAGTTCTTCTACGACTACTACCACCACTACTACTACCCCTACTTTTCTTCTACTACAAAAACAACAACAGCTGCTACAACAGTAACAACTACTACTACTGCATCTACTGAGAAAATTGTACATAAAACCACGCATACATGTTAGAAAAGAGGAAATATGACCTATGGCACCCAGACAAACCTGAGTGATAACCTTCCACTCTTCCAGCCTCTCTTTTTCTTTACGTTCCAGTCACTCTTGCAGTTACGCCGTACTTATAAGGAATTCTTCCAATGCGTCAGTTTAGTTTGAGGGTAAATGTTTAAGGAAGTCAACGGAATTTGTTAAGGAGAGAGAGAGAGAAAGAGAGAGAGGCTGTGAACGAGTATAGAACGTCTGACTCTACGACATTCTTTGCACCAAGTAAATATTATGCTACATGTAGAATGAGTAACAAGAAACTTATTTAACTAGCCTTTAAAAGAAGATTAGATATATTGAGGGGTGAGGATGATAGATGGAAATAGATAGGTAGGCACTGTGCGTATGTTTCATGCAAGGGCGCTCACTTGTAGACCTGATGGCTTCTTGTAGCTTTCTTTATTTTCTTGTGTTATTATTAAGTTGTCCATTTTCTTTTGACTCATTCTCTGAATTTTGGGAGCTGCAAGTTTAGCATTTTTTTTTTCTCCATGGCAAGTTTCCTTTACACACACACACACACACACACACACACACACACACACACACACACACACACACAGTAAAATAAAAATGCTAGCGAGTATTACGAAACGGTTTAAGAATATAATCGATCCGGCAGGTGGGAGAAGGAAATCCGAGTACCGTGGCCTCTGCTGTGAGTGACAAGAGTGACAAGCTGTATATCACTAACTGG
>NC_087151.1:1562500-1565000 GCF_035594125.1 Scylla paramamosain | reverse complement strand
ACAACAAACAGTCCTTGCCTCCTCACAGTAAAGGAGCTAATATAAGTCAAACTCTTGTATTCTTTAACACTACTCTCTCTCTCATCAAGGCTGTTTTCAAAGGCCACAGAGATCACTAGTCGTCTTCTTGTGTAATCTTTTTTTTTTCCTGCTGATGGTGCGGAATAATTGTATAATGACTAAAATAATGAAATACACTTGAAAATCCGAATAACTTCCACTAAAAAATAATCATAAGTAGTGTCAAGTTTTTTTTTTTATAGGTCACAGAAATCACTAGTCGTGTTCTTGCATAATGTTTTTTTTCTTATTGATGTAGAATGATTAATCAATAAAATAACGAAAAATACACGTAAAAGCCATGAACAACATCCACCAGAGCTAATTAGAAGTAAAGATTAGGCGCTGAGTGCAGCTTGTCGGTGGCTGTGTAAGTGGCCCCAGCACGCCCTCTGCCATCACGGCTTATTAAGACGGGCGAGGGTCGCGTCGGCTGTGGTAAGCATGCACGCTCCTCGGCTGCACAGGATGCCCCGCCACACCCTCGTTCCGGCCCACGCACACTCGCATTTACAGTAGTTAGAGTTGACTTAACCCTGACGCGCCTTGACTTTATTTGTTGCTTGTGTTTTCTACAGTCTTCCTTCCCTTTTCATGCTTTTTTTTTTTTTCTATAATTGGTACCCAGTGAACTTATTCGTTTGTTAGATGAAAGTTGCTAAGCACTGAAATTTGCTCCTTTGATATCGCCACACGAGTGTTTAACGAGGCCATACCTAGACCAGCCAAACACCACCTCATATACGAGTATCTTTATGGTGTTATGGTGTACAAATACTATTTATACTATTGCAATGGCGGATAATTGCTTTATATCTGTGTCTGTCCGTCTGCCTGTTCATCTATCTGCCTTTTAGTTATTTAGTTTTTTTTTTTTTTTTGCGAGTCTCTCTCTCTCTCTCTCTCTCTCTCTCTCTCTCTCTCTGACACGTTCCAATTCCCACAGGAAATGCGCAATACAAAGAAAGAAAAGATCGAGCAATATCGCACACACACAGACAAACATGTGCGGATAACAAGAAAATGTAGTACATGCACACAAGAATAGAACCTTCGTTATCATCACCGTATCATCACGCTGTGGGATTCCGCTGAGGGACAAAAGCCTCCTAGAAATGAACAAATACTTGGTGCAGATGACAAAGGTACATGTTGAAAGATCTCAGTATAAATCGAATTACCAATACTAAAGATAAGGTAATCGAAGTAGAACAGTCTACAAGAAAACCAAAACGTTGTAACGATGTACGTAAGGAACACACCTGACGAAGCACTGCAAACGTAGACAAGAGAACAAATAATTAAGCAAACATATAGATACAAAAAAGCCGCACACACACAACGAAAGGAATACAAACAGAAGAATAGCAGGTGAAAACAAGCCATGTGGGACACAGACAAAAGATGGATGACTACGATTACGGAATGACAACCTTGAGATGAGTAAAAACAAAAGAGAAGAAATCAGCAAGATACACAGACAGCTTCATGGAGATACGAGACACGAAACCTCGCCGTGGTGGCCTGCTGGAGGTGAGCGATGTAAGGAAAGGAAAAGTTTGAAGTCTTTGTTCTGCGGTCTGGCGGTGACCATGGCGGTGTATGGCAACTCAGGGCATCTCAGGTTGATCCGTGACCCACCCGGCGTCCTGACCTGACCCAAGATCACTTTATAGGGACCTTGACCTGACCTTGCCCGCGTGCCCAGCGAGCGGTGCTGTGCGGAAGGTCAGCCTGAACTCCGTCGGCCGCCACCCTAGTCTTGTCTACCTTTACGCTGCCCTGTGCATTGCTTCATCCTGTCAAATACCAACCAGCACTTGTTGTGTCTTCATTACACCGACGAACATGTTCCATCTTTCCTACCACTTCATTATTAATTTCCCGTGTGGGTGTGTGGTCTGAAAGAGAGAGAGAGAGAGAGAGAGAGAGAGAGAGAGAGAGAGAGAGAGAGAGAGAGAGAGAGAGAGAGAGAGAGAGAGAGAGAGAGAGAGAGGTTAGTCTCCATCGTAAGCCTGAAGGGTGGAGTTTGGCACAGGCAGTCACCAGTCCGCGGGGATGAAGTTAATGTTGTCTGGGAGGAAAAATAAATAATGTTCTCCTCTCTCCCCGTTTTAGTGTGAGAGGCTGGTTGCTCTACAAAGACAGGGGTGAGCTATAAAAGTATGACAACACAACAAAATATAAAGACGCAGTGTAGCAGTGTATGTGCGCGTATATCGCACAACGACCTTTCTCTTCTCTTTTAGGACCTGCATCACTGAGGCACGCTGCTGTGTAGGAACCTGTCGGGTTTTATGAGAAATTCGAGGTGTGTGTATAGCCCTGTGAAGCCGCTGCCTTGCTCCTCAGCCGCCCTGCTGCCCCAACCCTAAACACACGCACGCTCACTCCAAACTTTCTCCTTGCTTAATGTGCCACTGACTTTTACTCACATGAA
>NC_087151.1:1520000-1557500 GCF_035594125.1 Scylla paramamosain | reverse complement strand
CTAATGTTCTGAAGGATTGTTACAGTGATGCAGATACCACTGATCTAGGCCACCATACTACCATCATGCAAGGCTGAGTTTGCTCCCTCGCGCATGGCCAAGGATACTTTAACACCCTTAGCGCTGATGTCGATGGTGATTATAGTAAGCCTCGTTCTGTCACCATTACTCACTTATACAAACATACACACGCTCCACCACACTTCTTTCCTGTATGATTACATTAACCAATCAAAAGCCTCTGTTCGCTCGGCAATGACGCAATACCTTCTCGCTGAACTTAAGTGTACACAAAACTATTGTTATCTGGTTTTTCCATGAGGTGTGGATTCACCAACACCTCCAGTAGAGTAATTTCCTGCGGCGAGGCAGGCTGCCAGGCAGCAGGTAATGACAGAGCGACTGATAGCTCGTGCTTTACTTGCCTGTTGCTGCCTCCTTCTACTGCAGGATCTAAATTATTTACATTGAGGTACTCTCTGAATAAGACGGAGAGACACTGTATGCACGTAAATATTATTATATCCTCCGGCATTGTATCACCTGATATCGCTGATGGATAATGTCATAGTAACCATAGTAAGTTTAAAGGCGTCATACGTAGTACTGTAACTTCCTGGCAACAGTGAGAACCAGAAATTATCATGATTAGTCATCACTTTCCAAAACAGTCATTCACGGTCAGTGTTGTACCAGCAATGACTTTACACCAGATACTTGTGGGATGACGCGGTTTCAAGCCGGCTTTGTAACGTATTTAGCAGACCGAACAATTTTACTGAAATCAACATAGTCAATTTTACAGGTTCTGAGGAATTTTGAAAGTAAACTAGATAACAAAATCAATATAGGATGTTAAAGCCCACCAATATGTTTGTGTGTGTGTGTGTGTGTGTGTGTGTGTGTGTGTGTGTGTGTGTGTGTGTGTGTGTGTTTCCTAATTCTTAGTAGTCTTCATGCAATGGCGTGCAAGGCCACAGTGTTACAAGTACTGGCATAGGTCGTTAGAGCTGGAGGCCTGAGACGTGCCACACAAGTGTCACAGTTGCCGCACGTCATCAGGACGCTTCAGGCTCACTGGCTGGAGGAACAAAATTTCCGACATGCACTTCTACGTCCCAGCATCATTGTTTAAGCCATAAGCCACACTCAAGTATGCTGCTGAGTGACGCTCGTGGCCGGTTTGTGGTCTCGTCTCAGGCTTTGAGGGCGTGTGAGGCTCCTCGGCCAGGCACTCCCACTGACCACACTGTCACAAGACTGCCGTTGCCACGTAAAAAAAAAAATATACCAAAAATTTACGTAGTTTTCAGAATTTACACGCCCAGATAATTATACTCGCAGGTAAGAAATAAGTAATGAGGAAAATATGAGTAAGAATAACATAATTATTTCGAACGTTTGACATTAAAGGCCTTGGGTTGACACCCTAAACTTCATGGACCGTGGCGCCCCAAAAGCGGGCATAACTGACAGTCAGGCACCAGCGGGCAGCAAGGAGAGGCCCTGCTTACCCACCCGCATGATGCCCCGCCGCCCAGCCGTTGCCTCGGGGCCACGGTTGGCGTTTTCTTCACTTACCCAGCAACTGTTCCATGGGCGTAAATTTCTACTTTTGTCATCGTCTTCTTCACAACAGCCTGTACAAGTACTAACATAAAGTCATCAAAACTTCCCAAGTCTGAGGTTTGTTGCAGTTCAGCACGACTGTCTGTGTATTGTGTTGCACGATATGGCTTGTCATAAGACATCATTTTGATACTGACAGACCTGACGTTGCATAACAAGGCGAACATCACAATCTCACACACACGGCACTTAGCAGTTCCTTCTGCCGAGGAAAACGTCACAGCATCTCGATTCATATGAGGTGCGGGTGCTCTACTGTCGCAATGAAAATACGCGAAATACTGAACATCTGGCATCTCTCGAGAACCCAAACAATCTACGTTCGTATAACTGATGGATGTGAAGAATTATCGATAAAGATGAGGAAGTAACTGATGTGTGAGGAGACTGAACGTGCGTGAGAACATAAACATAGGAAGGCCCAGGCAGGCCGCCAGACTAACCTCAATTCACAACACTCAAACATTGGTAGTCTCCTTACTTGTATGAACTGGATGGTGATGGCTGATTTTCCTACACCTCCTCCTCCAACTACAACGATCTTGTAGTTATGGGACATAGGATGCTGATCCTTGCTTGGACTTTTCCTCCCCATGGTGATGAAGGTATCCCGCGCGGGACTGAGCACTACTATTCACTTCGTCACTCTCCACTATACTGACGCTCGCGGGGACGAGGAGAAACTCTTCTCCAAAAAGTTCCAGATGTCGTTAGTGAACATAACTTCATTTCTTATTTTGTAAATATCCAAGTGATATAAGGAACAATTTTTGTCACGTGTGTTTACAGCACGTTGTATGTAATGTACTGAAACAAGTAAATAGGGGACTGAGAACCAATGAAACCCCTTTTTCCCTGATACTCGGTAGCAGGTCGCGGCTGGGTAGTGGGTACAGATGTCACTTGTTGCCTTCTGAGAGGCTGAGAAACAGCTGTACGCTTTCTTTAGTGTCTCGTACCATACAAACCTTGTTATACACATTGAAAACTCATTCTCGTAAGCTTATGTACATAGTAATCTGTAAGGATATGACTGAGAAGCAAATGAGTGTGTGGATGAATGCTACTCAAAGAAAAATGTGAATTATAAACAAAAAACAGATCCAATAAAGTATTTCCCTGTCACAATCCCAGAAGTATTAATGGCATGAGCAAATGTGTTTCCTATATGGCTTGATGCCTCTCCATAGTCCCAGGTGACAGGTTCCCAGCCCCGGGTGGTGGGTAGCCCCTCCCCTCTCCGCCTCACCTAGCCCGCTGCTGACTCACTGCCGCGCGCCCCGACATCACCTCCCCATACCTCTGGATAATGTATTGCTTATTTCGGCCAGTCTTTTCCACTTACTGTTTTATAATATATACGAAAGGTGTTTATGGTTAACATGTAACGTTTAGAATTAACTTTATTTTGTCACACAACAGTTAAGATCTCCAGAACTCGTTTGATATACCAGTATTACTCCCCCTCACCCGTGATTACATTATGACCTGCATGGAATCTTAATTACAGTCCAGCTCTTACTACAGCCGGGGGCCACCAACATTACTTCTGGAGGCTGTTATACACGTAACCTTTCATTTCCATTGTGTTACTCAAGCATGCTATATACAGCGTGAGATGTTGCCACATGACAATTTTCCGAGCGCGCAATAAATCCTAGTTGCGGAAGTTGTCAAGCGCCGAGTATAGGCTGGCGGTGAGGTGAGCGTCCCGAGAGGCTGGGTAAGGATCGCGGCTCAGCACGGATCTTCTAGTCGCTGCTATGACTGCCAGTAACACATAGTCTGGGGGAAAAAAGAAAGAAAGAAAACAATATATAAAAAAGTGCATTTATATAAATCAAGTATTCACTGAACACAACATTAATGCTCCATTCGATCGGAATCCAATAGACCTACAAGTCTCTGAAACAGGCACACAACCTACAGCCTATGAAGATTGCTCCTGCGATGGCTGTGCCCACCAGGAACGTGCTTGTCTCGCCGTCCACCGCCCCTGCTATCTGGCGCTCCTCGGCGTCATCTGGACAAGAGGGTTTTATGAACCTTGGGCGGTAAAAAAAACACATACTTGTAGTTCAGTGCAAGAGCTTTGCGGCACTTGTTTTACGATAAAACATCAAACAATATATATATAAAAAAAACAAAAACAATTCTTATTGATGAGTAAATACGTTAATTATATTATAGGGAGGAATTCCTGACCCCTGACCTGAC
This sequence comes from Scylla paramamosain, assembly GCF_035594125.1. Taxonomy (NCBI): domain Eukaryota; kingdom Metazoa; phylum Arthropoda; class Malacostraca; order Decapoda; family Portunidae; genus Scylla; species Scylla paramamosain. The sequence goes on along the minus strand of NC_087151.1, from coordinate 1,553,654 downwards.
CTGGAAAGCCAACGACCTACATCACTGACTTCTCATTTGCATATATGGTTGTGGCTTCCAAAGAGCCTTTTAATGATGCTATAATTAGTGTGCTGCGACCAAAACAGCAGTCATCACGGTGAAACTTGCATTATTCCAATGGTAGGTTTGCGTGAATATCTCATCTCCTTTCTCCGATCTGAGGCAAGAGTCCAGTGCGCTTGCCAGATTTCGTACTATTTTACAGATTTCGGCTTCCCATTACACACCCACACACACACACACACACACACACACACACACACACACACACACACACACACACACACACACACACACACACACACACACACATAGACACATACACAAGAGCGCGCGCGCGAGCGCATATATATATATATATATATATATATATATATATATATATATATATATATATATATATATATATATATATATATATATATATATATATATATATATATATATATATATATATATATATATATATATATATATATATACATATATATATATATATATATATATATATATATATATATATATATATATATATATATATATATATATATATATATATATATATATATGTGTGTGTGTGTGTGTGTGTGTGTGTGTGTGTGTGTGCGTGTGTAACCACGTGAATCGTTGTTGTTGAGAGCGCGCGTCAGACTTTTAACAACACACTTTACATTTGTGATTGCAGTTACTATTGCTTATTTATTTATTTGTTCTTATTCATTAGGTTATTCCTTCATTTTATTTATATTTACTTATTTATTTCTACAGCATTATAAAAATAAATAAATAAATAAATGACATACCATCGAGTTGCAAACCCAAGGACTTGAGCGTGGACAGCAGGTTTGGTGCAACCCATGAAGCGGATGAGCCGAAAGCTGAATGTTCATAATTGACCGTCATTGTTCTTGTGATCACCACTAACAACTTCCCGGCACTCAGTTTCTTGTACAGAGCCACCTACACAACCACTCTTCTCAGCGGCAAGTCCCTCTCTGCCCAGCCACCCCCAGACACACCTGTGGCCCTCCTCGTACATCGTAATCCTTCCCTCCATGTCTGGTTGTCTTCCTGTGACCTACTAAACTTCCTCACACTTCATTTGCAGCGGATAACTTATGTAAAGTTGTTATTCTTGTAAAAGTGTGCAGCAGGAACATGATCTAGACTGCTGCATGTGGGGTTGTAATGCGGGCTGTTTGTGGGAATGATGATGGTGATGACCGTGATGATGATGGTTATGATGATGATAATGATAATTTCAATAATAAGAATAATAAATAAATAAATAAATAAACAGATATTTATAGCAGTAGTAGTAGTAGTAGTAGTAGTAGTAGTAGTAGTAGTAGCAGTAGAAGTGGTGGAGAAAACATTTTCAAGTATTGAAAAATAGCTTCATCGTGTGATGAGTCCAATATCCTGTTTGATGCAGGTCAAGTGGTCTCCTGTGTGTGATTCCTTTTTAAGGTCTTCGATCAGGGGAAACTTTTTAAATCTGGACCTTCCTGTTGACGTGCCGATATGATGGCGGTGTAGTGTGGTGGCTCTCACTGGGCGACAGGCTGTGCCTCCACCAACATGTCTCCCACCCTGCTGCTGCTACTGCTGCTGCGCCCACCTGTGGTATATATCACTACAGCTTGTACTGTAGAGATAGATAGATAGATAGATAGATAGATAGATAGATAGAGAGAGAGAGAGAGAATCATTATTATTATTATTATTATTATTATTATTATTATTATTATTATTATTATTATTATCATTATTATTATTATTATTATCTTCATTATCATCATCATCTTTATACCATCATTCTCATCATCATCATCATCACTACTATTGGCAAACCTATTTTTTCTTTTACCGTCAGTCACTGGGGTGGTGCTCCCTACTGATAGCCGGCCTGACCTGCACCACAGCTGACTCCGACCAGAGGCAGTCACCATTAACACAGCGTGACATCTCAGGCACACCAAGACACAGTGAACACCCGCAATGGACAGCAGGAACATTACCACTAACGAAGGAAGAAATAAAAGAAATAGAATATGAAACTGGAAGAAGGAAAAGGATGCAAAGTGAATTACAAATAGGAGCGAAGGAGAGTGAGATGGAAGGGCGTAGTGAGAGACGAGCATCCCTGTTCCCAATACTGAGGAGAGCCCCGCTGATGGTTCAGATTCCCGCCCTCCTGCAGCTCGGCATCTCCTTGGGAGCACTCGGCGGTCAGTACTGGTGTCTTGTGTTGATCCTGGGACCACATTCTCAGATGTTGCGGCGTCTTATCTCGATAACTTTCAACAGACTTTACTGGAAGCTGCTGTGGTTTTCAAGATTGTTTTCATGATTTGACTAATAGTTTAACAAGAAATATGCGGAACCAGTAAAAAGAATAGATTATCAGATTAATAGATAAATAAATAAGTAAATAAATTAAGAAAGAGGAACTGGATTAACCATCTTTGTGTCCTTTGAAAAATATGGCCCTGATAAGACTGCTTCAGTGTTTCAGAATGTGGTCCTAAAATTTTTCAGAACTTTTGTTTTTACCACGTTTTCTAATTCATGTTCTATGTTTTACAGTGAGTTTCATTCAAGTCTCGAAACGTTTGTTCAACTTTAAAGATGATAGATACCAGAAGGAGAAAACGTTGCAGCTAGCAAGACTTTCCACCGCCAGACGCAAGGTTGGGTACTGATGGTGCAACACTGAATCACACATCCATATGTTTCAGTACTGTACATCGATGCCTTTAATAGACTTTAGTGGAGGTTACTGAAAGTCTCCAAGAGGGTTTCCATGATTCTGGTGACAGTTTAACATGGACTTTGCATCATCAATAGATAAAGCTCCCTTGACATCCCAGCTAACAATCTCAGGAACCATTGGAAAATCCTAATAAGAATCGGAAGCGTTTTAGAAAAGCGGACCGTGATTTTTAGTGGAGAATTGGTACTCTTGATTTATTCATGTTATTTACGGATTTAGAACTGAAATAAAAGCTACTTCTAATCAGTAAGCTGTGTTTGAGGCGTGGAGGCCGCAGCCTTCAGAAGCACATCCTACGTGAGGGCGAGACACCAACAGGCAGGATGTACACGTGAATAAACTTCTAACGCTTTCCTGAATTACTGTCTCAAGTAACGTTTCTGGCATATTACACATTACTTACAGGAAAATCCAGAGCGGTAAAATCTGCTACTCTGCTACTTTATATTAGTGATACATTAGAACAAAAGATATTTCCTTATTTGTATTGATGCCACGTAGTTCAAAGTCACGTCCTAGCATGTTTCCTATGAATGTTACCGTGTAGCTGTCCCCGCATTATTAATTCACTCATTTTTCCTTCTTTCATGTATCTTGCTTTTTTCATGTTATTTTCTTTTTACTTTATATATATATATATATATATATATATATATATATATATATATATATATATATATATATATATATATATATATATATATATATATATATATATATATATATATATATATATATATTTTTTTTTTTTTTTTTTTTTTTACTCATTTCCTTATAATAATGGAATGTATAGTGTTTGCTTCAGTGACTCGAAACGAAATTTATCCCTCCTCTCCCTCTCTAGTGCATGTGTAGTAGCAGTAGTAGTAGTAGTAGTAGTAGTAGTAGTAGTAGCAGCGGTAGTTATAACATTAGTAATGATGATGATGATGGTGATAATTATAACAACAATAATAATAATAATGATAATAATAATAATAATAATAATAATAATAATAATAATAATAATAATAATAATAATAACAATTATAATGATAATAATAATAATAACAACAACAACACGAACACGATCACCGTTACACATGTACATACATACGTACACAGGTGCCTCGGTGTGGAATCAGAACCAACAAACCTCCACCGGTGTAGCAATGAGTCCACTCCTTCCGCCTGTGTATGACTGTAGCATGTGGGGTTTATAATTATGTTCCCTCCTACTGACGTGAGCTTCGAGACTGTGGTTGGTTATATACACTGTTAGTTAATTAGTTTATTGGCCACAATGGTTTACAACATATTGAAACATTAAGACATCATTGTAGCTCATAGGATAAACATACATTTTATGACCAAAGAAGACAGCGACCAAAACATAATCTTAAAACAAATCCCAAAATTTAAAACACTACCCTTACATTCCCAACGCTTCTCTATCCAGATAACTATGTAAATTCTGATACTATTTATTACGTAAGTCCTTATAAATTGCTTTATAAGCTAATTTCAATGTACCTAAAGAATGAAAACTTTAAAACACCATGCAATAATTAAACACACACACACACACACACACACACACACACACACACACACACACAGTAACACATGGTTCCTACGGTAGCCAGAATGAGAGGTGAAGCAGAAGACATGAAGGGAGAAAGAAGGAGAGCTTAGGTTGAGACGAAAGGATAGAAGAGGAAGGATTAAAGAGATTTAGGGCAACGTATTACATGCATGGATCGAGCACCCACCCATCTACCAGTCCATCCATCCTGTCTCAGTATTCTATCGCCTTCCGTCCTGCTCGTTTTGCCGCTCCTTCCCTCTCCTCACCTTTCCCCACACGAGGATACGTCAAGGACCACCCCAACATACTCTTCCTCCTCCCTCGAAAAGGAAGCGCCTATCTTTAAAAGAAACAATAAGGATAACTTCAGTTTTGTTACTTGGATACTCTCAAACCCGCGATATTCTTAAATATATATAATAGATAAAAATGTTGTTAAGGCAAGTTGCTGTAGTGACGGCGGTGATGGTGATGGTGCTGGCTACAGACAACTACAGGGAGGAGCCGCAGGTAGTAGTAGTAGTAGTAGTAGTAGTAGTAGTAGTAGTAGTAATAGTGGTGGTGGTGGTGGTGACAGTAGTAGTAGTAGTAGTAGTAGTAGTCTAGGAATGGCATTAATGAACGTTTCTGTGTTTCATTTCGACTATTCTCAACAATACTAGTAGCAGTTATGTTTCTCAAGGATGTTTTTTTATGGTTCTAGTGATAATTTAACAAAGCGTCGCCTTTATGAATGGGGAAACCTCTCATGAGAATCCAATTAACCATCTCTGCTGCTTTTGAAAATAGTTTAAATGAGAGATGATAAAGTATGCTATAATGGCACCGTTTCCATACGTATGTGACTGCTGATCTTACGCTACTCTTATAGAGTTTAAGTAGGAAGTGTTCTCGGTCTTTTAATATTTCGTTTCCGTTTAAAATACTCTTCAACAGACACAATTTCTGTATTTTTTATCCATATATTTCTATTATAATTTTCACATGTCAAAGAATCCATCCAAAGGTACAAAAATTAGGAAAAAAAAAAAAACGCTCAATATGTGGTTCCTAAAAAGATAACTACGAGAAAATAGTCCAAATAAAAAGAATCTGGACGATTTAGTCATAACAATCCTCTCTGAACAAAACTTAAGTTATTTTCTCACACATTCACAGCAGAAAGAACTTATTGATATGCCTCGCATTTTCAGAAGGAGAAGAAGAGCAGCACAATCATAAGAGGTCCAGCCTTCTCCCCGCTGGTCACGCCGGCCGTCCTACTCCTCCTGTCCCTCGCGAGCGCCTCTGCTTTCGGTAATGTGACAAGTACCTGCCCACAACACTGCAGGTGTCAGCCAGACAGACCATGGGATGAAGTTTTTCACTAGGATTTTGATTGTTGTTGTTGTTGTTGTTGTTGTTGTTGTTGTTGTTGTTCTCTTTTTGAGGTACGTTTACATTATTTGCCAGACTATGAGAGAGAGAGAGAGAGAGAGAGAGAGAGAGAGAGAGAGAGAGAGAGAGAGAGAGAGAGAGAGAATAACGAGTTCGATTCTTCAGCTCATCACACACAACAGTACTTAATCTATACGGTAATTAACATTCATTACTTAAATTCCACCACATACCATGACTCTTCCCTATTCTTGGTATTCTTTAATAATCGTTATGTTTCTTTCCGTCTTGTGACTGTTGTTGATTCATCCGGTATACTCGTAACCAACTTTTCCTAAGTTATTTCTTAAGTACTATTTTTAGAGGCCACGTAGACTTTTTTTTTTTTTTCATTGTTGATGGATAAATTTCGTACTGGAATACTCTTAAAATCATGAAAATTCTTGAATATATTCTTGAAGAAAGTAAGAAAAAAATATATAACCTCCATTAAAGCCTGTTAATAGTTCTCGGGGCACTCATAAGCCGCCGGAATGTGAGAGAATGTTGTTCCTTAAACTCCTCGTGGCGTCCAAGCTTCACAGAGGACTTGGCGAGTGTTCGTGAATCTTTGTATATGTGAACATTTTCTATCTAACCTTGCGTCATCCTTCATCCTTCTCCGTGGCAATGAAAGCGCCTATCGAAACTCTTTGTATCCTTGCATCGTGTTCTGGTCCTCGCATGTCAGACTGCTGGGTCACACCTTACCGAGTCAGTGTTGCGGGGAAGAAAGATAAAGGGAGGAAAATCAGGGATAATGAATTAATCCACCGTTACCTTTCATTTATTTACTTAAGATATCTACACTCGGCACCTTTAAAATCTATCATGCATGACTTACAGTTGCTATTTTCCTTCCAGCCATGTATGCAAGCGCGACCTTAGAGGGTGTGCCAGTCGAGCCTGAGATCCAGCACCAGCACCTGCACGAGCCGCGATACACCGCCCACTGAATCACGGGACACGTCTCAGTGTTTCCGTGAACCCGATGACAATAGTTTCCCAATGTTGTGCCTTTGTAGTGGTGAGGCCAGCCAGCCTCCACTTATGAGTGTTTATGTTTTACACCTCATCAAAAGACGTTGTTTAAGCAATACATGCTTTATTTTATTATGGTGTAAGTAACTATGCAAACATTTAAAAGTTAAAATAAAAAGTTATATTACACACACACACACACACACACACACACACACACACACACACACACACCGTGACTAACCACATCTAAATAGTGTTTTTTCTTACATGCTTACCTCTATGAGTATACTAGTGAAGAACAACTTTATATATAAGGAAAATATCTAATAATTCTTAATCGCATTTTCTTTTCATTTTCCGACTCTACAGCTCCAGTGTATCGCTGAGGCCTCATGCTGGTCTTCACATTATAAGTTCAGCCAAGCAACCTTAATTCTACTTGTTTCGTCTTGATATTCCTTCATTAAGAAGGATCTTAGTCTGATTTATAGATAATACAGATAGATAGACATTTGATAATAATCGTAAAAGTTAATAGTTACTATTAATTAGAGATGCTCATTAATCATACGTACAATGCACGTTGTAATCAAAGCAGATGATGAGGTAATGGAAAACGTTAACGAATATTCCTGTTTAGGACAGAAATATAGTAAAACTCTAGATCCAGAATCGTCCAAGGTAGAGTTTTTAGCAAAGGTTTGAGCGAAGAGTTCAGCTTTAGAAATAGATGTGATAGCAGGGGTGCCATCTGGTTGAAATAGAGGAGAGAAAGAAGAAGAAGCAAAGTTATTGGAGATATTTTTGGCTAGATGCCAGAAATCACGAGGGGAGTTAGATCTTGAAAGGTTTTGACATTTTCTGTTAATGAAGGAGTTTTTGGCTAGTTGGAGAACAGACTTGGCATGGTTCCGAGCAGAAATATAAAGTGCATGAGATTCTGGTGATGGAAGGCTTAAGTACCTTTTGTGGGCCACCTCTCTATCATGTATAGCACGAGAACAAGCTGTGTTAGAAGGTTTAGGACGAGAAAAAGAGTGAGGAATGTACGCCTCCATGCCAGACACTATCACCTCTGTTATGCGCTCAGCACACAAAGACGGGTCTCTGATACGGAAGCAGTAGTCATTCCAAGGAAAATCAGCAAAATACCTCCTCAGGTCCCCCCAACTAGCAGAGGCAAAACGCCAGAGGCACCTTCGCTTAGGGGGATCCTGAAGAGGGATTGGAGCGATAGGACAAGATAAAGATATGAGATTGTGATCGGAGGAGCCCAACGGAAAAGAAAGGGTGACAGCATAAGCAGAAGGATTAGAGGTCAGGAAAAGGTCAAGAATGTTGGGCGTATCTCCAAGACGGTCAGGAATACGAGTAGGGTGCTGCAGCAATTGCTCTAGGTCATGGAGGATAGCAAAGTTGTAGGCTAGTTCACCAAGATGGTCAGTGAAGGGAGAGGAAAGCCAAAGCTGGTGGTGAACATTGAAGTCTCCAAGAATGGAGATCTCTGCAAAAGGGAAGAGGATCACAATGTGCTCCACTTTGGAAGTTAAGTAGTCAAAGAATTTCTTATAATCAGAGGAGTTAGGTGAGAGGTATACAGCACAGATAAATTTAGTATGAGAGTGACTCTATAGTCGTAGCCAGATGGTGGAAAACTCGGAAGATTCAAGAGCGTGGGCACGAGAGCAGGTTAAGTCATTGCACACATAAACGCAGCATCCAGCTTTGGATCGAAAATAAGGATAGAGAAAGTAGGAGGGAACAGAAAAGGGGCTACTGTCAGTTGCCTCAGACACCTGAGTTTCAGTGAGGAAAAGAAGATGAGGTTTAGAAGAGGAGAGGTGGTGTTCTACAGATTGAAAATTAGATCTTAGACCGCGAATGTTGCAGAAGTTAATGAAGAAAAAGTTGAGGGGGGTGTCAAGACACTTAGGGTCGTCGACAGAAAGGCAGTCCGACCTGGGGACATTTATGGTCCCCTCCCCAGATGGGGACTCCGAGGCTGGTGTAGGAGTCGCCATGATGATTTTAAAATTTTTGAGTGAAGGGTGTGTGTGTTATTAAGTGCTTGTAGTTTTGTGTGGAGGAAGAGAGTTGTCTTTAGAGGGCAGGTTGTGACTGCCCCCTTGTGTTATGAGACACAAAGGGAAACGTTCAGTGAGGTCACAGCTGGGTTTAATGATAAGTTCACAGCACCCCCTGAACAGTGCTTTAGACCTCACTGGTCTAAAGGTGAAGGGTAAGCAATCATAGGATAGAGATATTTTAGTTATGAAAAGAAATATTTCACAGCCACTAAAAAGAAAGGTTTATAATCAGTACATTCGAGATTAACTGATTCAACGTGTTGGAAATGTAGTCGTACGAAAGTCCTAGGATAAGAACCTCAGAGCTGCCAAGAAGCAATGGAGGGAATCATGCTGACGCAGCTTGCAGAGATAAGAGAACATCGTGGATTAAGGAGCAGACCGAACTTGAAGGTATATTCATTACTGTTAAAGGAAAAAAAAAGTGGGCATCGGTAAAACATGAGACATGATACGCCCCAAACAGCTGCAGCAGCAGACTGGCAACATAAAAGTAGAGGAAGAAGGCAGGACAGACAGATAAGTAAGTGGAGAAGTGACACAGGAGGCTTTGTTGTAGTGGCCAGGCGCAGACAAGACCTCGTTCCACAGCAGGATCATACAGACTGCTGGTAGTGATTAATTACACACAATTACTATACTTCAGCACTAGTGACCAAATGTAGTAAGAGAATCATGATATATATTTTGTATTATTTCTCTGAAATAATACGACTCACATGTATGTAACAGGTAATGTTAGGTGATAATATTAACTAACTTTTCTTTTCGTCATTAAAGAGAAAATACATGTTTGTGATTTTATGCCTGATGTAAGTTTTTTTTTTTTTTGTATTTAACTTTTCTGTTTTCTTTTCTCTTCCTGTAATTTTACATCTTTGATGTCTTATATCTCTGTGACCTGTTAATGTTCATCCCAGAAGCAAGCCGCCCTCCCTGTGGCCGAGGAGCCGAGCAGCACCAGCTACCACCAGGGCTACCAGCAGGCTGCATTGCCCCAGGCCTGACGACACAACTCCTGTGAGGACAAAAAAGACTTTAGTTGTGCATCAGAAGTTCTCGCTTGTCACTAGATTATGTCTTATCTAAAAATACATGAATAGATTAAATGAAAGTAAGTTAGGTCCAAACAGCCTCTTGATCTCAACACTGACACTTGACACTGACAAGGGAAATCAATATGCACATACGTACACATACATACTAAAAAAAAAAAAAAAAAATCGAAGATATATTTCTCGTGCTGCATCACCGGCATGTACGCAGGAATCACGCCTAAGAATTGTTTCGCCTGTCTTTCCTCCAAGGCCCTGTTCATATCATTGGGTGGATCCTGAGTGCTGAGATCAGTACTTCTGAGGCAGTGACTTACTGATCTAACAGCTTTCACGTTCTGAAAACAAGAAAACAATACTTCACGTTATATTTTAACTAACATGCCTGGTGTGAAGAGAACACTCACCGCCGGCGTGAAGGCTCTGGAAGGGCTGCGAGTGGTCGCCGAGGATATAAGTTGGACTGTTGCCGCCACTGCTGGCCAGATAGGGACCCTGACCCAGGTGACCCCTGATAGTGGTGGCTGTCCACAAGGACTCTCCGATCCGCGCCCCGCACTGTTTTTAGGATAGATTTGAATTAATGTTTAAAGTCAATAAACAAATAAATCACTTTGGGTGAATCTCTAAAGTTAGGTTAAGTGTGCAGAAATCCATCCGCGTAACTGAAACTAAATGAGGCATGTATGTATATTCTTCCAAAACTAACAGAGTTCTTACGGTGAGATTAAAGGCTGAGTCAACGAAATGTGACTGATGGAGGGGGAGGGACACCTTGCCGGTGAGGGTGGAGGTCAGGTCCTTCTCGGGAAGAATCTCGATAACCTCTGCTGAGCCCTCCTTCACCTACAGAATGGAAAGATGAGGACAGTTATATTTGACACACATGCACGGTAGCCATCCAACCCACAATGCATAGGTGACGTGCCTTGTTGCCGTTGATGAACCAGGTGAGGGTGGGGGGCGGATGGGCGCGCAGCACGGTACAGTTGGCAGTCAGCTGGTCTCCTGGACGGTACCGCACCCTGAACCCCGACACTACGGGCCGCGTGTCGGGAGGATCTGAGGAGGGAGAGAAGCTTGTGTTAGTTATTACTCTTCGTTATCTGAGGAACTGACTTAAATGGTGTGAATGAGCATAAGGAGAGAGAGAGAGAGAGAGAGAGAGAGAGAGAGAGAGAGAGAGAGAGAGAGAGAGAGAGAGAGAGAGAGAGATCCAGTATCCTGACTGAGGGCCATATTCTGAAAAGATCCTGCACTATTGTTTTACTTTCAAAAGGCTCTAGGTGAAGTTACACGGATTTTTAAGAGTATTCTAGTGACAGTTTAACAAGATTTCTAGATTATTAGCAGGAAAAACATTCTTGAGAACCCGCTAATCATATATGTGGCCTTGAAAAATAGTTGTGGCGAGAGAGCAAAGCGTTTCTTAATACGAGGCTAAGTGAGAGAAAATAAGTATGACTGCATGATAGATCCTTGTCTTACCCACGACGGTGAGGTTTGCGCTGACGAGCTGCTGGGAGAAGGACGGGAAGTCAGCCACTGCCTCACAGGTGTACACTCCCGAGGCTGCCACGCCCACCTCCTCCAGCACCACATGGCCCAATCCTCGCCCACCAGTCTGTGCCGCATATAGCGAACAAGTATACACAGCCTGATAAAACCACTCCATGCGCTTGTTATATAATTCATAAGTGGAAATTCAAGAGAAGAATGTTATAATTATATTGAGTTTTGGATATATTTTTACTAACCATTTAGGTATATATGAAGGAACTATTCAGGGACTATTTAGGTACATACATTTAGTTAGGAGATGTTTATATAAACTTATGGACGAGGATGAGGCGGTGTAGGTTCTGCCACGTACGGCTTTCCTTTTCTTTATTCTGATCTCTAAGTATTAGCTCTTTGACTCTTAATGATACTTACTATTTATCTGGGTAACCACAGGTAATTTCGATAAAGAAAAAATAATCTATATGCCTTAAAAAGCTTTACTAAAATTAATATTCGATCACATTTTCTATAAGCATCTTTTTATAAATCTGTAATGAAAATTTGTACAAAGCTATTTCATTATGCTCAGAAGAAGCCATACCAGTCGAAGGGTCAACTGTATTTCCTTCCACTATTTAATTTCTCGAAGAAATCAGACTAATGGACAGTCCTAGAGTGACTGGCAACGCTGTAGTACTTGTGCCTCTGCTCCGACACCCACACGACCCGCAGTCCACCACACCACAGCGGCACATTCTCGAGAGCGGGGCATTTCCTGCTTTAAAGAATTTCCCCTGTCCACTAATTTTCCTCCCTGACCTAGTACTTAATCCCACATACTTTCCCCATCGAGGACATTTCTCCCTCTTGACATCCCGCCTCCACCTTACTCCACCCTCAGTGTTTGCTTCTACTGCACCCATTACTCGCAACCTTCTCTTTGATTTTCCTTTTTTTCCCAATCTGGTCGATCCGTCTCCATCCTTCTCTTCCCCCACCTACTCATTTTTCCTCTACACTGATACAGCCCAGTAATGAAACTTGCACGCATGGCCAAACTACCAGTCATTTCTCTAGTTTTGCCTTTCTTTTTTATTCAGTTTATTTATTTATTTACTTTATTTATCTGATTTCCTATTTTTGTTATTCTTGCTTGTCGCTCCAAACGAAAAATGTAGATATATTTCATGCAGGGACTGTCACATGTATGTTTGGTGACTTCTTGCAACCTCCCTTATTTTCTTATGTTCTTATGTTCTCAGTTCTACTACCTCCAACTTTATCTCCTGTAGGAAAAAAAAGACTACAAGGAAAGCGTCCCTGGGGTAAACATGACCTTGCTCTCACACTCACCTTGACGGAGACGCCGGGCAGAGGGAAGACCGTGGCCAGGCTGCCGCTGGAAGGGGGCTCGTCGCGGCTGATGGGCGAGGCGGTGACGGCGGCGCGGTAGAACTGGGAGCCGTCCTTCCACCACGAGAGGGAGTACAGGGGTCCGGGCCAGGGGTCAACCCAGCACTTCAGGGACACGTCTTCCCCAGCCTCAACCTCCCCGGGCACCTCCACGCCCTGGATTCGAACCCCTCGCGACCCTGGTGTGTAGATTATCTTGGTTATAATTATGCTGTCTGTTGGTGATGGATGAGTCAAAGAACATGTATGTGATGGTATAATTACTATGATTCTTTTCCTTCCTCCTCCTCATTCTCCTCCTCCTCCTCCTCCTCCTCCTCCTTCCCATTCTCAACCTATATCCTTGTCTAGATTTCTTCATCATCAAACACTTGACATTAACCAAAAGGTCTGTTGCTATTTGTTTTCCTTTGTATTCCTTTGCGTTCATTTGTATTTCTAGTATTCCTCCTCCTTCTACTCCTCCTCCTTTTTCTTCTTCTTCTTCTTCCTTCTCCTGGGAACTATTCATTTGGTACTGGGTGGGACGGCACTCAAGTCATATGATCCTCAAGACAGATTGGCTTGAGTGCAAATAAGCCTCAGGGCGTCTGGTATTCGAGACACTTGGTACCCAAACCTCAAAGTCCTGAAAATGTCTCTAGACTCAGGCGTCTCGACTCCAGGCTTCGTGAAGGCAACATGTAGATCCGCACACTTTAATATAATGTTCACCAAACCATCCATCTACTTACTCAACCACATCCACCCATCCACTCTACCACGCAACCATCACCCACCCGCCAAATCCACTTCCCCACCCACCCATCTAACCACTGACTACCATCGATCCATCCATTCATCCACCCATCCACTCGCCCACTTACTATCTACCTAACCACCAACACACCCACTCATCCATCCACCCACCTATCCACACAACCATTCACCGTCTCATCTACCCTACCCAGCCATTGACACGCCCATCCAACCATCTACCTACACACCTACCATTTACTCACATCTATCCACACAGACAAATATCCATCCACACACCAATTTACCCACCCACCCATTCACGCATTCAACACCCTATCCACTTACCCATCCACTCACCCATCCACCTATCCATCAACACAATTCACTCACACACCCATTCACGCATCCAACCATCCACCCACCTATCCACCTACCCATCCACCTACCCATTCACTCACCCATCCACACAACAATTCACCCACCAATAAATCAATCAATCCACCCATTTAGCCACACAATACACCCACCTACTCGCACATATATCCTTCATCCACTAATCCACTCAAAGAGAGAGAGAGAGAGAGAGAGAGAGAGAGAGAGAGAGAGAGAGAGAGAGAGAGAGAGAGAGAGAGAGAGAGAGAGAGAATTAGCGATATCACACACACACACACACACACACACTACATAATTATGCAGTAAATGACCCTACCCAATAGCTCATTAAACGTCACCACCTCAGCATAGGCGTGAGGCAGTAACTTGCATTTGACATCTTCATGACAGGACTAATAAATCCCCTTAGAGCACCGTTTTTATCATTTCAAAGAACCAAACCATGGCAAATCTTTTCTGTCCGCTTCTTGATCCCTCTTGGTATGTGGCCTCTTCCCCTCCCTCTATAGACTGATGGAGTATTTGATGCTTTTGACACGTCATTCATACCCTCATCTGACCTCTCTCTTAAAGGAAAATGAGTAGTTCACACTCATTTGCGATAACTATCGTTTAAGTACAATTCTGTATAGCGTGATATAGAACATTCCTCTGTAACTTTTGGGTTTTCCTGCGACACTTGTAAACCTGAGAAATAACGCACTATAGAATGGTCCTTAACTCAAGCATGTGAAAGCACACACACACACACACACACACACACACACGATGATAAGTTTTTTTTTATTTTTTTTATTTTATTTCCTAGTATACCCAACCATTTATAGGCCCGCATTACGAAGCGGTCCTAGTGAGTCTTAGCTATGAAACGTATCATAGAGAGGAAAAAATTGTGCATTTTGGTCATAAATTGCTCGTGTCTGCATGTCACAAACCCGCGCGGCTGCTAAGACTGTGCCGACCCTGTCTTTGAGAGGCTAATGGCACGCTCCACCCCTCCTCCACCTCCATTTCTCCTTCCTTCTTTCTCCTCCTCCTCCATTCCTCATTTTCTCCTCTTCCTCCTCCTTCATTCCTCATTTTCTCTTCTTCCTCCGCCTTCATTCTCATTGTCTCCTCTTCCTCCTCCTCCTACTACTACTACTCTCCACCACCTTCAACACTTCCTCCTCCTCCTCCCCATCCATTCTTTATTTTTTCTCCTCCTCCACCTACTGCTAACACAATCTACACATCTTATGCTTTAGAACACCTGGAAATAACTGGAAATTGAGGGAATGTTGACGAAAAGATGTGGAGAGGGAGCAGGGAAGGTCTCGATCTTGTCCCTGATGCTTTCATGGTGGGCGCTCTGAATGGGGCTGCACCCTTCACTTTATTTAAACATTATTTTGGGCATTTTAGGGATTATTTACCTATTTTCGTGGTTAATTATAGCTTCCCTTCACGTATGAGTCTGGAAACAACTGGAGGTTTAGCTAAATATTACGTACAAACAAGGAGGAAGGAAGGGAAAACGTCCGTTTCGGCCCTTATGTTTACGTACCACAACTCATTTTGAAACTCGCGAGAAGAAGGACGCCCACACTGGAATGCACTATACATTCTAACTTGCCATATACTTGAACACATTGAACATTGACGGAGAGAGACTGGAATGGAGGGACGACCCAGGTCTCAGCACCTGATGACGTCACGCTCGCTTTTATATACGTACGTTAATCCATTTTGAAATTGACCCTTCGCAAAAATGGAGCTAGACTGGAATGCCTTATATATTCTGACTTGACATAAAGTTCAACTAATATCTGGAACATAAAAACATTTCCGGTCTGACTATTAATAAAGAAAAATCCAAAAAAACAATTTGTAATTTGAAAAAATGGGGTCACAAAAAACTTATAATATCAAGAAGGAAACCACAGCCAGACTAGATTATGTTGCCTATTCTGAATACAAAAAAATCTTTACTTTCCAGAAAAATAAAGAAATCAGGAATTCCTCGTCGTATAGAGAAAATAATTTTTCAAATATAGCAACAGACGTATTTTAAATTTGGAAATACAAATAGTTAAACTAGATTTTATTGAATATTGTTACTTGGGGTATATTTCTTATATTTTTTGAAGTCTTAAATTAAACACCAAAACAATCCTAGGCGTGGAAATAAAAAAAAATCGAAAATTCATAAAATGACGAAAGTGTTATTTTAACGAAAAACAAATCGCAGCTAGACAAGATATTATTACGTATTATAACTTGTTTTACTTTTCTATCAATAAATAAAATATCAAAATAATGCAAACTCTACTAATAAAACGGAAAAAAAAATCGTGATGTAGAGCCGAAGTAGTTTTTCCACCAATCCTCCGTATCTCCTCCTCCTTTCCCTTTCCCCTCACACTCCTCCTCTTCCCTCCACCTCCTCCTCCTCCAAATTCTCTTGTACATCTGAGCCTTTAAATCAACTGGAAACACCTGTAAAGCCTTGGAAATTACTCTAAATATGTGATGGGAAATTGTTACCTTAACCGCGGCTGGACGGGGCGGGGTTCGGCAGGGCGGTGAGGGTCGGGGCGCCAAGAATACCGTGGTGTGGTGGTGTTTTGTGGTGTTTAGTGGTGTGGTGTTAACTCTGCACTCCCACAAGCTTTATTGCCTTTTGTGTGTGTGTGTGTGTGTGTGTGTGGCGCCGATCAGAGACGAGTCACAAAACTGTATAATTGGTGTTTAATCCTTAAACTGCCATTTGGTGTGTGTGTGTGTGTGTGTGTGTTTGTGTGTGTGTGTGTATGTATGTTTACCTTGCATGTAAGTTATTTTTAACCTGTGTGTGTGTGTGTGTGTGTGTGTGTGTGTGTAAGAACTGAACGCCAGCACTTAAACAAAAAAAAAATCTATAGAATAATGATAATAATAATCTATAATCTATAGAATAAGGATGGTGGAGGCGGATGGTGGCGCATTCGATTACGAGTACAACTACATTCAAGTATCACGACTCCAAGTATAAATGCAAATAGTCTGTTTTATACTTTCAAGTCCGAGTCTGAGTACTTTGTATGTACACTAAGTACAAGCACATTTTTACTCTGTGTGTGTGTGTGTGTGTGTTCAAGTCAAGTTGTGGAGAGGTGAGGGATGAGGGTGTGGGGGGAGAAGGATCGCCAGGTAGGGAATATAGAATATTAGTATTGGTGAGGAAAGATATCTGAATAAGACAAGTGAGCGAAGTTTTTGCTGTGGCGAGAAACTATATGGATGATGGACGAGTAATAAATGGTATGTTTTCCTTGCTGCCTCAACCTAAAATTTGCATTTAAACAATGAGAGAGAGAGAGAGAGAGAGAGAGAGAGAGAGAGAGAGAGAGAGAGAGAGAGAGAGAGAGAGAGAGAGAGAGAGAGAGAGAGAGAGAGAGAGAGCTGCGAGTAGGAATTACTATTTTACGTGGCTTTTTAATGTTCCTGCCACTGCACTACACGTCTTTACTAATGCTATTGTGTTCATGATAAGAATGTGATTTTCGGCACTCATATATATCATCCATGGGCAGGCAGGTGGGAAGATGTAATCTCGACCTGAGCCTCACACTTACACGTATTGTTATTAGGTTATCATTCATAAGCTCACCTTTCAGTACGATGACGAAGAGGAAGAATCTAGTGACCGTCATTGTTATATAGACTGATGGTTTGGCTTTGTCCTTGTGCTGGAAACTTGTCTTTTTTCGTCTTTCACAGATGAACCATCACTCCCATGGCCAGCCCCTCAAAAGTCTTGGTTCCACCCACCGCTGTGTGTCAAGGAGGGATTAACAGCTGCCTTTGGTGTAATTAATTCTCACACTGCCCAGATTATCATTTCTTTTAACCCGGTATGTAGTCGGTAATGTTTATAATGTTTTGTACGTAATGGTGTCGTGGAGCACAGAAGGGAGACAGCTAGCGTGGGCGGCTGGAGGTGCTCAACTGTCATCGTTCTCCTGGAGAGGCCTGTGTTGCACTTCTCGTCCTGGTTTCTCTCTCATCTCACGCCTCTTATTGACGTCGAGGACCTGAATATGACATTTTTTAAAACTGTAATATCTATCAAACTTGACACGCTTATAATTGTTTCCATGTCAGGGTAATAGCGCATAAGATACACGTATGTTCCCACGTTACATGTTACATTTCACGTCGTAACTTATCACCGCTAATAACGTGAGGAAGAAGGGAGGTGGTCGAAGGACTGATCCCTGTGTAAGTCAGTACAAGACGGCGAGTCAACACTTGACAGGAACGCGCCGCCCCTTCCGTCTCCAACAGCTGCCACCAACGTCGCTCATCTTTGGGAAGGAGCGCCGTCACAAAACCGAATCTTGTATTCTTAAACGCTTTGTTCAAAGTCTACTTAAATGTTTGATCTGGTTCTCATGCATGTTTTTTTTCCAATTGGTAATGCAGAATAATTTTGAAACTATCACGTAATCATGGAAATATCCTTGAAAACCATTACAATTTTCATTATGGCCTATTAAATGTAAGATATATATACGACGAAATGCTTAGGGATATGAATCAAAATGTCATGTTTTCAGAAGTACAGTCTTTGCAGTGGCTGATGTCAACAAAATACGTAGCCAGAAGAGCAAAGTATGTGATATGAGAACAGTGTGTGTAAATACGAGTATTCCCAGCGTTACATCATTAAAAAAAATTCAGAGTTCTGTTAAATATATTCAGAAGCTTTTGAGTGTGCTTCAGTCAGTTCGAATATATATATATATATATATATATATATATATATATATATATATATATATATATATATATATATATATATATATATATATATATATATATATATATATATATATATATATATATATATATTAATAAACAAGTAAATAAACAGATAGATAGATAGATAGATAGATAGGAAGTTAAATAGATAGGCGGATGGATGGATGATTAGATAAAATAAATAAAGTTAAATAAAAAACAAATTAATGAAAAAAAAAATAAATAATCGTAGTGCATGTATATAGTAGAAAAATTATTTTCTACTGCTATCTTTTCTCACCCACCATCTGACTAATGAGTTTACTTTCTTGAGATCCAGCAGACATATACAAACATTATATTACGCGTACGTAATACTTATATTCCAGTCACACATCTCTCTCTCTCTCTCTCTCTCTCTCTCTCTCTCTCTCTCTCTCTCTCTCTCTCTCTCTCTCTCTCTCTCTCTCTCTCTCGCGTTCAGGGATGACAATAACTGCTGTTCATCAATGAAAAAATCTGTGAAAGCCTTCATCCACCAGAGCGAGACAAATAATCTACTGAGATGGTTTTATTGATTAGCTAGGAAACAGATAAGGGTGACTGTGAAACCGGCACTATAATAGTTTGTTACATTCTCTGCATGAAAAGATCAAGCCAGTTCTCCCCATGAAATGTCTGTTTTCTATGACAATGCTGCAGCAAAACAGTTTACGTGTTTCTATATCAATGTGGATGGTTGGAATTCATAAATCGAAGTATATTCATATGTTAATTACTTTATTATAAGTGTGTGTGTGTGTGTGTGTAAGGATTTTACAAAGGGGTTTTACTTATGAATTTTGTATATGAATTTTATTTACAAATTCCACATACCATTTTGATTATTTTTTATTTATCTATTACTTATTTATTCATTTACTTATTTACATAGGAACTCTACTTAATCAATCTTACTCAGTGGTTTTACATACATGAATTTCATAAGAATTATAGACATGAACTTCTCACATGAATTTAACCTAAGAATTCTGCATAGAAATTATTTATGAAAATTATTCATGGCAATTTTGCTTATAGATGTTACCTATCAATATTAGACAGAAGTAAGGTTGTTTACATTGGCCTGTGCAGGTGCCAGATGTCCGCCTCTCACCATCACTCATTCTGATATTTCTGCACTCAGCGATACACTCATTGCCTCCAGGTGAGCTCCTCGTGCAGTGAGGTCCCAGGGTGATGTGCAGGCCAGTAGATAAATGACATGTACGTAATATTAGCCCCCAACACAAGCCAGGGCCTCTGTCAGGGTTGGCAGAAAATGTCCTGCCAAGCAAAACGTTACAAAATTTGACTCTCTTCATATTTTTCGGCGTGATAGGAAGGCATTTGTCACCCGTTCTTTAGTGGGAATTGCTATTTTAGGTATAATTCGTATATCTTACACAGTATTTGCTTTCAATCACACCAGTGGCTCTGAATACCAAGGAGTGCATTGCTGGTGAATCAGACTTCCGTTTTGTGGTAAATATAGGATATTCAGCGTGCCTCGCTCATCAATGCCATGATAGTGTTTGCCGAGGGGATTATGGAAGTGGCCTTAGCGTATTCATTTCGGGACTCACTATTGAGTAAAATATTGCTTCTGAGATGGTCTTCTGTAATTACCCCAGCAGTCTCTAGAAGGGAAAGGAAAGCAAAAGCCTGATTCCTCTTTTCTGCTTCCTTACTATATCCACAAAATCTTGAGGCAGCAGGTGTCTTCAGCCACACACTTCATTGAACTCTATGCATCTCATACAACAGTTTTACAATCAGTCACGTATTGATAACACTCTGTCTTGGAAGGAGTCCGGCAACAGAAATGCTTGCCAGTCTACAAGAATGCTTTTATCCCACAAAAGTACAAACTCCATAGCCTTTTATCCCACAAGAGTACAAAATTACAACAAAAATAAATAAGGATGAATTTAATTATTATAGATAACCAATTTCCATTTTCTTCTAACTCCAGTGGTTTTCTGTAATGGAGGCTCAGAGTGCCTCCACTACACCACATCCATAACACTGCCCGCCCCCACCCCCACCCTTTGTGTATGTAAAAGTGAATGCCCTCACTCATCAGACAACTTTCAAAACCTGTAATTTACAGCTTATTTATTTCAGACATCATTATTCCCCAAAACATAGTCAAAGGTACCTACCAGTTTCTTTGGAATCTAGCATCTCCCAAGTATTTCTTCGGGTGGACTAATAGTTCCTCCAGGGTGCCCTCCATGTTTCTACTCATCCCCAGCCTCATCCATGCAGGCTGCAGAGCAGGCCTTATCTCTGTCAGAAATACAAGCCTCATTAACTGCTGGTTCACCCCAGGTGAAGGTTCCAGGCCTTAGTGCCTCCTTGCACTACCAGTGGCCTGGTCCTTGGTCCTTGCTAGATCCAGAATGGCACATCAGTGATGTGCTCCTTCATGGTGCAGGGCCCCTCTCAGGGACTTTGGAGCTTGGATGACAACCCCCTCCTCTTCTAGGGGTTGGACAGCCAAACTAACTCTGTCCTTGAATGCTGGTGCTGATTCCAGCATAATGTGACAGCAGCCATTCCAGCTCCTCAGCCTGCTCCTCCGTTAGGCAGGTAATACTTCTTTGCCTTAAATTTGTCAGGTGAGGAGGAACTCCAGCTCCATGTTCCCTGAGACTGCTGGGCACAGCCTCCATATCCCTCGCCCATTGCTCTACCTTGCATGTGCCCATCAGCGCACCTTCCAGTATCTCCTGTGGCTCATTGGAGAGACTGGCAACCACCACTTGTGTATCTCTGTCCCTGGTGGCACTAGAGTCCTCCCAACAAATATGCCATACAGAAGTAGTAGCAGGGAGGAAGGGCTAGCCATGCTTTCACTGTCCATCTTCTGGTTAAGGTGGCAATGAAGACTGACCTCTAACAAAGGGGGAATGAGGTTGGCCTGAACTGCAAGCTCCCACACTTTATTACTTTCCTTCAGCAGTGGCACCTTCAGGTCCTGCAACCTTCATTGTCATGTCTCCAAAGTCCAATACACCCAGAGGTAATGGAAGGCCAGCAAGTTCTCCTCAATGTCCGTCGTGAAGACTGGTAGATTCTCATTCATCCCGCGGCCAGCATTCGTGGTCTGCCTTCTTTTCTTTGTTAGCTCATGCACTGCATCTTGTGTAATAAGATTCATTTATATAACATACATGGTCCTTTACTATTTGCCAATTATATACTAAGAATTATTTCCATAAAAAAGAATGAGATAGTAAAACTCAACATTATTCTAAGAAAGAGTAAGTTTGGAGATTGTCAGAAAATGAAATCTAGGATCATGCCAGTTGTAATACAGCATCCCCCTCCCTGTCAGTTCAGCTTCCCAGAATTTATTCACAGCAATCATTACACAAAACAGTAAATATATTATATGTAAACAACATAAAATAAGTACAGTAAAATCCCTCTCATCCAGCATTCGAGTATCCGGCAGCTTCAAGTATCCGGCACATTTTTCCCCGAGCCTTAAAATCAATAAAAAATCAATGTGTACTCATAAAATCGATTAAAATTCCTGCGCGTGGCATACTTTGTCCCCTCGCCACCAGAGCGCACTGCTTCGTGCCACCCGCGGCCCACTGCACTGTGTTTACTCAGTGACTCAGTCCTGCATGTGCACTGTTTATCGCCTGACACCTTCATCTTGCCTGAAGTTGTAGAAAAGAGGAAGCGTGTTGTGCTTACACTTAAGCAGCTGATCAGATCAGCTGCTGATTAAGATCAGCTGATCTTTGTTATGGTAAGATGCATGAGTGTAGGGTGGTGATTGTGGACATAATTTCACTTCTATTCAAGTATCCGGCATGTCGGCGGTCCCGTTGATGCTGGATAAGAGGGATTTTACTGTAAAAGTAATAGATTATCTAATTGCATTTATTTTTTACAGCAATCCTCCTCCACCACCTTCTCCTCCACCAACACCTCCACCAACGCCACCTCCAACACCGCCTCCAACACCGCCTCCCACTCCACCACCCACACCTCCTCCGTCACCCCCACCCCCCCCACCACCGCCTCCACCACCGCCACCGCCATAATGTTGGAAGTGACCTGCAATGATCGCTTGGGGAAGAAAGTAAGAGTCAAATGCAACCCAGATGACACCATAGGGGACCTCAAGAAGCTTATAGCAGCTCAGACGGGCACCCGCTGGGACAAGATTGTCTTGAAGAAATGGTACACAATCTTCAAAGACCACATAACGATCAGTGACTACGAGATCCATGACGGGATGAACCTGGAGTTGTACTATCAGTGAGGCTGCCAACCCTGGCCTCCTTTCCCTCCCTCTGTGTATGACCCTCCTCAAAGATGATGACCTATTTTCTTTCCCTAATTTCTCCCAACATTTGGACATCTGTTAAGAAATATTGCCAGAATGAATTTGAATGTCAACAATGCTCACTTTTTGATATCTTATTTTATAGCATTTTCTTTTCTTTCTTTTTTTTTTTTTTTTATAATTGAAAATGGACTTTGCCTATAATTTAAATCTCAGATGTGTTGCTGCATATTTGTACATGAGTTTGCATTGCAAGAGCTACGTGTGAATAAGGTGTTATCAGTTATTTGCTTGGTCACATGCAGGTAATACATTGCAGTATGTTCAATTGATTGGAGCCATATTGTCAAGTTTTTAATAAAATTAAAAACATGATTATTTTTTCTTTTATCTTGTGAGTTCACTTAACTCTGCATTTCCCTAATTTTTATACAATGTTTGCATTGATGAGAAGTGCATATTCTAATTTAACTATGAGGGGAGCTGTATGCATTTTTCCATTGTTTTCTGTAACTAAAGAAGAGTTGCAGATTATAAAAAGTGAGTTCAACTCAGTTCTTTGAACTTAGTAAAATTCCCTCTAAGTTCTGGACTATCTGATTTAGCATGCATGAAGAATTGCAGGATGTGACATATCTAATGGATTGTTATTCACAGAACAGCAAGCCCAGCTGATGGCAAGCATTACAGGTTGGCTGTCATCATCACCTGGCACTTGTATTGCCTTTCCACCTCTGCTGCCACCTTTGTCTTCTGTTTCTTGTGATAAAAGTGTCACTAGAATAATCTTTGAATTTGTTACCACTACCACTTCTTGGCAGGTCTCGCATCTCCAAAGCAAGCTCAAATACAGCTGACTGCTGATTGGCAGACTGGCTGCTCCTTACCCGAGCCAAGCCAACAGTTGTCGACCACTTACCAATCACAATTGCAGGGTGTGCCTAATTCAACAAGCAGTTACATAATTATATAATGATTGTTTCAGTTATTTATTTATTGTTAATAACTGTCACACAAGTTATCACATGAATAAGACCAGGGTTAGCTTGAAACTGTAGTTGTTGGCAGTTACGAATGTGAAGATGAAAACGTGTTTAATGCCAGATGGTACAGTAGCTCCTTTGACATGCAAGACAAATCCATATTCTATGGAGACATTTCTCAAGACTGGAAAGATTATGTCAGGTTGTGCTTATCTTTTAGCAATGAGTCAGCTTAACAAATATGGTATGCGCTACTAGCACCAGTGATGCAAGGCCAGCTACCTCACTATTGTCAAAATATTATGTGCATGAAAGTCTTTGTCTTGTACATTCTGCATGATTTTATGATACTGATGTAAAGAGATATACTACATCATTTTTCAATACTATCTGAATCTTTAGACAAAAATTTTACTTATCAAGAAACCTTTCTTAGTGGACGGAGGCTGTTGAGTTATCTATCAGGTATTTACACAATTTATAGAATGTTTCTTCTATTTCTGTTATAGGGATGGATGACCCTTCAAGACTGCATTTCTGGCACAGCAATATTTATAAATGGTGGTGTTGGTATTCCTTCATACTGGAACCTATTCAGTGAGTGAATGACCCAATCAGTTGCTCTGTCATGGATTTATTTTACCACCTTCCCAAAACACAGAAACTATTGATGAAGCTAAGGTAATATTATGATAGTTTTTAAACTTTTTTTCTGTTTGTTCTCTACATTAATTCATAGTAAACTAGAGTAGTTTTAGTATTATTTGAGTAATGGCAGGATAGCACATTCTAGTTTAGGGAATTCATCTTGGACCCAGTGTTAAATTAACTATGTGACATGTAGGATCAAATTCTTGTTTTGAGATTGTGCTATAAAGGAAGTATATAGGTACACAATAATATCCTCATTAATTAAGAATTATGTTTTACATTATTGACAATGAGATAACCTGATTTGTGTGGGAGAAGCCTTGTCACGTTGGGCAGCTTTTCAGGTACTTCACACATATCATGCTTTGCACATTTTTTTGTTTGGTGATGGTTGCAGTAAATATATATATATATATATATATATATATATATATATATATATATATATATATATATATATATATATATATATATATATATATATATATATATATATATATATATAGCACACTTTTATGAATACTGTCAACCTTTGCTCATTATGAATCAAGCCCCTAAGCTTATCATGCATAGCAAAACTAATTTATGTGGTCAATAAACTGCCCTTGACACCTTATAATGTTCTTATAATCAAGAATTAGATTCCAATGAAGCCAGTACATTCTGATAAATGGCTTGTATTTTAGTAAATCCAATATATGTGAGTCAAAATATCATAAATGGAACAGTCAAAAGATGGATCAGGTAAATACTGTTCATGAAATTGCAATTCCATTTGATCTTGAATAAATTAGAGATTTTATTTATTTATTCTGTTGAAGATTTTGTAACTTGCGAATTTGTATTTGACAAGGACAAAGAGTAAATTGTTTATCCAGAATTGATTTACTACATAACAGTGTATATTGAAAGGTAAACCTTGTTCTTGCTACTTACTTGTGTGTATGTGTGTGTGTGTGTGTGTGTGTGTCAGCAGCACTTTGTCCAAATGTGGACAACAATTTCTCTGTATTGCTATTGTGGTTGTTCTCTACAATCTAGATGTGTCATGCATTTTGACTGCTTCATTGTAGAAATTTGTTGCAGGAGAGGGCATAATTCATTAATAAAAGAAAAAAAAAGAAAAAATCTCATAAATATGTAAAATGATACATTTTGAAACCATTATTATTAACTTTCCCATTATCTGTTTCCCAGAAAAGTCATAATGTAATATAAAACATATGCTATACTATACAGAAAGATCACCTGTTGAATATAGTTTTATGTTTTACTGCTGTTCAGGTGATGTTAATCTTGTAAGTGTAATAGAATTTGTACTAATGTTGTGACTAATCTTTTGCAGAAGTTAAGAAATACTGATGGAAAACTTTGGGGTGTGCTAAATGATTAGCAGCTGGTGGTAACTCAGAAAAGTGGTACATTTACTGGAACACTTGGGGATTGAATTCCCAGAAAAAGAATGCTTGGGAGGCCTACACCTTTCTATCAGTCAGATTATGAAGTGAGTAGTGTGCACTGCTTCAGGCTGTCTTTGTGTCACTACAAACAGTTATTTCTCTTCTCTGAGATTGCTCTTGTTTATTTATTCATTCATTTATTTTGTTGATATTTGAAGTTATATTTTTTTTTAGTGTAAAGTAGGTGAAGTGCATCGTGTTGAGTGTGTACCTCTGTGGGTACCTACTAGTGGGAACACATCCTAGAGGAGTGTTGTAGATCCATCAACTCACAAGCATAATTTCAACTTCTTTAAGTTTCATTTTACTAAACTAAGGCCTCATAAAGGCAGGATGTTTCTGGTTTGCCTTAGAGAAATCCAAATATGCAACTGTCCTGCATTAGTCACTAGGGACTTTCTCTGCACACACCAAGATTTAACCGAGTATATAGTACTGATTTGGGATATTTTAGCCTGAAAAATCTTCCAGTAAAGACTGTAGTGTTGAGTGATCATCCAAGAAAGATCTAGAAGGTTAAGGGCATGTGACATGGTTACTCAACATGATTTAAATATCACTGTGCCACTCCATGTGGAAGACATGGTGTAAATTTGCTTGACACATGTCTGGTGATTGTTGCCAAAAAAAATAGTGAAACAGTTGCATGACAATGAATCCAGTCATTTTCAACAACATTCATAGGTACCTGTTTGCCAAATAGCTCAGAGGCAATGTTGCCATGTTTTCAACTGCCTTGTTGAAATACCTCAATTGTCTGCAACAGTCCAGATATATTGTCTCCAGCCTTTGTATGATAATGTGTACAAGGTTTAAGACACACTATTGTTGCTATCATCTGTATTGCTAGAAATCTTGAAACTGGAAATTGACTGGCTGCTTGGAGCTGGTGTCATAGATGAAAGTACATATTTAAAGGAATGCTGAGAAGTGGATCCCTCAAGTGTACAACCTTAGAATTCTTTTGATCATCTTGTCTCAAGTAGAGTTTGGTTGTATTTGGGCATAGTATAGTTAGCTTATGGATTCTCCATTCAAGTTGATTCATGAGATGATTATTTTCTTCTGTCATTGAGAAGTGTTAAAAAAACTATTACATCTGTATCGACATGTCAGAATTTTATTAACAACTATGGCACATAGAACACCAGAAGGTAAATATATCTTGGAAAGGTACTATTAATGATGATTCCAATCCAGCAACCACATGAGTATGTGCATTTTCTAGTCATTTAACTGAAACTTTAAAAGTATACACTGGGTTAAATTGCTTTATTTCTTGTCTTGGTAACTGTAAGTACTGAGATAAGATCAGTAATTGAGTACAAGCCAGCTTTATGCACATGTCATGCACTGTCAGAACTCCATAGAAATGTATAACACTGGGTTACATCACCTAAATAATTCATCATCAAGCCTCAAACAGTGAACATGTCATCACGACAACCAAAGTAATGTAGGATTGTGAATATTCATATGAGTGATTGATAACCTACTCAAGTTGCAGGTATTAAACATACTATTTCCAAATATATACAGATGTATTGTTTAACAGATTTTAAGATCTTTAAATATATGATCATCTCCCACATTTTCAACATCACTAGCATGTTGAGAGTATGAGATCCCATGCCATCATGCTCCACTCCTCCACTTCCTGTTCTTTCTTTTAAGAGTTTCAACTGTTTCTTTTAGCTCCCTTCTGATGCAATATGTGTTCTGTCAGTTGTTGGAGCATTGCAGGATTTGCTTTACTTATATTCTTATCTAAACTATAGATGATTTAGTTTTATTATCCATGGCAGAAGAAACAGACTTGTCAGCAGTTAGGTGTCGGTAATGAGTACAGTGCTACTTCATTTGGGTAACTGGATGATTGTACTGAGCAAAAAATACTACTACTGGCACCCCAAGATCTGACCTGCTTGATCACCTCTTTTGCTGCCATTAGTATCTTTTGAAATGAGATTCTTAACTTGCACTACACCATTTTATAAAGATTGAGAAGCCATTACAGTCAGACTAGAGTCACTCAAATTGGGAATGCTAATCCTCAGCATCCTTCCTCCTATCATTTTCTGCATGCAGTAATCTCTCATCCCCTTCTTCATCCTTCAGTATTCTGAAACACTAAGAAACATAACCCTGCTCTTACAAATACAGTGGTGTACTTGTCTTATGACCATAATCTGTTCCAAAATCACTGTCAGAAACAAAAAAACAGTCATATGGCAAGACTATTCTTGAAAATAAATAAATAAATAGATAGATAAAAAACAAGAAAATATATAGAAACTGATCACTTACAAGTGCAACGAAACACGTATAAGCAATGCCTTTTACCCTATGGTGCATAGCATAGTGTTTATCATTAGCAAATGTATCAGATAAGTCACAAAATAATTGTAAATTTTGCACTTACTCTCCCAAGTGATGAGTTACTGCTGGCTTGTGGAGTTGATTGTGACTGAGTGAGAGATGACGTGTCTGGATGCTGAGTAAGTCGTTGTAAGCAAAAAAAAAAATTCCTTGTTCATATAATGTGTTGGTCATAAGACAAATATGTCGTATGCTGAGTACCTCACTGTATCAATGTTATCCTTACCTCAGTCAGCAAATGTATCAGATAAGTCACAAAATAATTGTAAATTTTGTACTTACTCTCCCAAGTGACGAGTTACTGGTGGCTTGTAGAATTGATGGTGATTGAATGAGAGATGATGTGGCTGAATGCCGAGTAAGTCGTTGTAAGCAAAAAAAAAATTCTTTGTTCATATAGTGTGTTGGTCATAAGACAAATATGTCATATGCTGAGTACCTCACTGTATCAATGTTATCCTTACCTCAGTCTTATTCAGGCACTAAACTAAACCTTTTCCCACCTCCTACCTTCTGCAAATGCTAACCCCTCCCTCCTCACTCCTCCTGCAGGCAATACTGATCTCTTTCGTCAACCCAGACAATATTGAAATACTTTATCATTATGGAAAGAAGGGATCTTTGCCTATTTGTATTATGGCCAATGATACAGTGATCAGAGGCCTCACATTCACCAGCCAAACACATTTATTTTGCTCCTGAAGGAAGGTTGGTTGTTGACTTCAGGATAACATTCTAGCCTTCAGAACTATAGGGTAGCAGGGAGCCTCCCTTTCATTTCAAAATTTTTTCTCTGTTATGGGCTCTGATAAGGACTATTTTCAAAGACCACAGAGATGATTAGTCAGGTTCTCAATGGTGCTTTTCCATTGATGGTACAGAATCTTGTTAAACTTTCATCATAGTTATAAAAACATCATCATAAGAACATCCACTACAGCCTGTTAAAGGTAGGTGATAGAAGACTAAAATATCTGAGAGGGCAGCCCATTTTCACTTCCCCTCTTATTGATTTTTTTTGTTTATTTATTGATTTTTCTTTATAGTGTTGGGGGGTGCAATGTAAGTGTTTACACAGCATAAGTGGAGTTACAAAAATTAATTGATCAACAGCCAGGGATGCAGCCAAGAATGTATCATCCTTGGCTTCCCCTCCGACTGTTGCTTCACATTCATTAATTTCTTAAACTATACTTCTTGAAACATCATATATATATATATATATATATATATATATATATATATATATATATATATATATATATATATATATATATATATATATATATATATATATATATATATATATATATATATATATATATATATATATATATATATATATATATATATATATATATATTTCAAGAAGCATAGTTTAAGAAATTAATGAATGTGCAGCAACAGTCGGAGGGAAAGCCAAGGATGATACATTCTTGGCTGCATCCCTGGCTGTTGATCCATTAATTTTTGTAACTCCACTTATGCTGTGTAAACACTTGCATTGCACCTCCCGACACTATAAAAAAATCAATAAATAAACAAAAAATCAATAAGAGGGGAAGTGAAAATGGGCTGCCCTCTCAGATATTTTAGTCTTCTATCACCTACCTTTAACAGGCTGTAGTGGATGTTCTTATGATGATGTTTTCATAACTATGATGAAAGTTTAACAAGATCTGTACCATCAATGGAAAAGCACCATTGAGAACCTGACTAATCTATGTGGTCTTTGAAAATAGTTCTTATCAGAGCCCATAACAGGGAAAAAAATTTGAAATGAAAGGGAGGCTCCCTGCTACCCTATAGTTGTTTATTGGGCAAAGGAATCATTATTTTCATCCTTGTTACAGTTTGTGGTTAGTGTTATTGCCTAGCACTAGATGTTTTAACACCTGTTGAAATACATTAAGATGCACTTTAAACACTTTATTGTGTTGGTCTTTAAGAGGAAAAGATATTAATCGTGTATGAATTTATAGACAAACAGCTCTATATTGAGACCAAACTCTTTGGATAACTTAAACATAAGCATAAGTAACTAGAATATAAATGTAATTGTATAAAAGAGAAAAAAATAAGAAAAAAAGACATGGATGTAATAGCAACCAAACTACATATGAGAACATTAATCACTGATGATCGTAAGTGGTTTAAAGTATATTAGTATATCTGATAGACAGCCTGCATGTGTACTTAGCAAATTGCAATGACATGGTTATGTACATGTATGGTTCTGTGTATGTATCATAATAAGTATTTCTTTAGCATTCTCTTAAAAGAGTAGAAGCTTTTTTTTTTTGGGGGGGGAATACTCATTTAAGTTTTGGTGTCTTTATACATTATGGAATCATGATGAAGTTCTAAATTGTGCTGAGGGATCTGTAATTAGTGTTGGTTACGTGTGGGGAAGCCATGGGTGGAGGTGGATGGTATTGCTGGAAGTAAGCTGTTTGAAAATGTAGGAGACAATGGAAAACTTTGATAGGTCAGACAACTGAAGGATATCCATGGATTTAACGATTGGAGGAGTATGTTCAAGGAATTTGTTGTCATTATTCTAATGATTTTTGTATGAAGGACATTTAGATTGTACACATAGGTGACATGGATAAGTAGTTGAATGTATGTGGAATATTTCAAGAATGTAGAAACAGAG
Source organism: Scylla paramamosain (assembly GCF_035594125.1). Classification (NCBI taxonomy): domain Eukaryota; kingdom Metazoa; phylum Arthropoda; class Malacostraca; order Decapoda; family Portunidae; genus Scylla; species Scylla paramamosain. The sequence goes on along the minus strand of NC_087151.1, from coordinate 1,522,454 downwards.
TGGGGAAGGAGGGGTGGAGGGAGGCAAGGAGATGGAAGGAATAGAGATGGAAAGAGAATGGGCGATGGAAAGATAAAAAGGAGTTAGGGACAGGAAAAGAGAATACTTCTTCCCCACTGCTTCCTCTCTCTCCCTCTAACTCTTCACCCTCTCTCTTCCTGTACTCCCATTCTCCTTCTTCTACCCGACTTCCTTGCTCCATGTCTTCTCCTCACATTATGAACTCTCTTCTTTCCTCCCGTCATATATTCCTTCCTGCCTTTGTTTCTTTCCTCTCTCTTCCTCCTTCGTCTTGTTTCAAACTTCCTTCCCGTCACCTCGCTCCCTCCCACACATTCATTCCTCATCCTTCCTGATTTTCTCTCTTTCGAATAATTCTCATTTTCAGTCAGTCCTATTTTTTTTTTAGTTAATCTCAGGGCTGTTTTTACTTTCACACTTCATATTTCACAAACTTTCACACTCATTCACGCTTGTGTTTTCTCTCATTTGCCTCTCATGTTCCTCTCATTCATGTTTTCTCTCAGTTTCACTCTAATTATCACTCAGTCATCCTCGCTCTCACTTTCACATTCATACTTAATCTTTCACTTATTTTGTAATCTATTCCACGCTTGTTTTCTCCTTCACGCTTATTTCACATATTCCTTCCTATCCACAGCTGTTCAAACTCTGTTGATCTCTCACTCACGCTTACTTTCCATTCAAATCGTTCACTCATACCTTCACTCAATCTTAGCCTACTTCAGTTCACGCTTATGACTCCACAGACTCTCTCTCTCTCTCTCTATCTCTCTCTCTCTCTCCTTCACTGGTCTTTTCTTACACACACACACACACACACACACACACACACACACTGCGTTTCTGTGGCGCGGAGTCGGAACTTTTATATGAAAATACGGTTTCAGATATTAATGTGGATTTGTTCTAAAACGCGGATGCGGAAAGTATGTGGATAGTATTTTCACTGGGAATGCGACGCGGAGGCGGATGCGCGGATTGACATCCAATACATTATTAATATAGATAAATAAGTACTTCCAAAACCTTTAATCATACCTTTCATAAATGTACTGTTTAGTCTATGAATAATTAAAATGTAAATGTGTTTTAATTATAAACTCTTGTATTACCTCAAAGAAGGGCGCACCCACGTGTATTGCCATTAGTGTACAACCAGAAATCACTGTACAGAGCAATACCGAGCTGCTGATTGGGAACAAGAACAACTTACTTCAGTGAGGTGGACGCTGCTGGATGTAGAGACGATACTTGTTCTTCGGGGTACGGTTATTTCGTTATTTACTTTTTAAACTTTTTTTTTTTTTATCAAATGACTTCACCATCCGCTCTTTATTCTCCTCATGTCCCCCAAGTCTGAAAACCACTGTCTTAGGGTAAGAGAATGCAATATTGGGTGTGTGAAAGATCTCAGATATTCATATATCAAGTTACACATGAACTCCAATTTCTCTCTGGTTTAGTGCAAGTAGACTCGCTCCAGCTTGCTTGGTTTTCATTGTCTGTGGTAATCACGAGTCCAACATGTGATCCGCTAGACCGTTGATGACACACACACACACACACTCACGGGTTGTCAGAGAGCAGGTCAGATGACTTACAACTGTGAATTTTGAAACGACAGGACTTACCGTACTTTCATCTTTAATTCTCCTTTCTTTCCGGTACTCGCACGTGACATTTCCAATCTTATACAGCTCACACGCGACTGTAACTTTGTAATTTTAAATGTAAAAAAAAAAAAAGTAAATAAAAAATCCCTCGCGACCATTTCCCTCTCTCTCTCTCTCTCTCTCTCTCTCTCTCTCTGGATACTGTGTGATATAAATCAGCTTCCTAAGAACAAATAGAAAAAAATAAATAAAAAACGTACATACATATTAATGACAGTACGTGCATAAGGTTCAGTAGCAAAACAACGTCATAATGAGCAAGCTCACTTTCTCTCCATTCCCAAGACGCCGTGAAACTCGTGTCCTGCGCGTCGAGAACGAGTGAGTCTCCTCATTAGGGTCAACGAATGAGATTAGTGTTCCTCAGGGTTAGTGTCCCTCAATGTGAAAAGTTAAGTTAGATTTATATTCATTCAATGTTCGAAGGAAATTTTTTATTATAAAAAGTTAGGTTAAGTTTGGTTTGAATTCACTTACTGTAGCAGAGTATATGTTACCTATAACTTTTGTTTTTATATTTGCTTATTTACTTATTTTTCCCGGAAAGTAGAAGTATCTCCAAACGAAAGAGCACCGATAACTGATCAGAAAAAAAAAAAAAAAAAGAGGAAACAGTCAGTATTCCCATTATCACCCCCATCGTTTCAGCACACCACGACATCATGCGAGGGAAAATTCATTCGTAAGTATTACCCTGTGACCTGCAATTTCCAAACCATATACCTTTGCGTGGTGGAATCCTGGTGTGGGCGTGACT
>NC_087151.1:1435000-1517500 GCF_035594125.1 Scylla paramamosain | reverse complement strand
ATTACAGGATAGTTGTCTTAATAAGAACTTCGCTTAATATTAAACTATTGCCACGATGTTGCGTGCCTCATTACGATAACACTTGCCGTCTGAGTGAACAGAAGTGGAATCGATGCATAATCTCCTTCATGCCAAGTGTTTTCAATCGTTCTCTAGTTTTTAAATGATGCCGACGAGATAGGATCAACAAATTTTCAGATACAACACGCACGCTCTCTCTCTCTCTCTCTCTCTCTGTGTTTTGTTTTAAGATGAAATAACATTTTCAAAGACCTCATTCGTAACTGACTTTGTTTTTTGCATCCAACTCACCCCAAAACTCCAAACCTGTGTCCTCGCAACCAGACTCACTACCATGGCAACACTATCGCCAAGCAAACATGTGTTATCAAGGCAATGAATTATTCGTAAATGAAACTTAATTCAGACGAACAGAAAGCCAGACAGATAAACTCAGAAATAGACGTTGGCGGAGACAGAGATGAGGGCGAGGGCGGGGTGTGGAGGGGAGGAGGGTGGAAGGGAGCAGCAGATCACCTGTCCACCAAGTCACGCTATTCGTAACCTGAGAGGGAGATCTGATCCTGACCGCTTCACTCAACCCTTCCGCAAAGGCGACTGTGGTTCAGGGTTGTGGGCTTGTTGTGACATCCTGGCGAGTGATGTGGGAGTGGCAGCCGTTATGATAAGAATATGCGCAACGGAATTACGGTTGTGGCGCGCTGCTGATGAGGTTGTGAATGTTTTTTATTGTGGATCAGCGTGAGGTTCCGGCAATGGTTGTGGGTGTGAGGCTCTGGTGTTGTGATTGGTTGTTATGGTAGTGTGGTGATGACTAGGTTATGGCAGCTTTGCAATGTGTTACGTGTTGTTAATTATAATCATATTTATGCAAGTACTAACACTAACTCGCGTATTGAAAACATACAAATATAAATAAATGCATGATATTAGTGGCAAACTATCTAGTATGTCATCCTGATGCAGTATATTTAGTGTACTGAATTTGGTGCAAGGTCAGTCTGAGTCCCAAATGGTGCACGCAATCAAGGGGCGAGTCTCCGCAAGGCATCACCACCACACAGCTCAGCGACTCATCTCAAACCTCTCTGCGTCATGTCTCGATAACTTTCGGCAGGCTTTAATAGAAGTTGTCATTAGGTGTTCCAAGGGTGTTCTCATGATTCCAATACTTCAACAGCACCCCACGTGAATCTGACTTATCATCTCAAGGTCTTCGGGAACAGCCCTAATGAAAGCACACGGCATTGCAAAATACAGGACACCGTTTATAAGCTGTTATCCCTGCAATGATCCACCTCAAGTAAGGAGTAAAACTAACAACACTGTTTTTCCACTATGCATTTCCACCCAATCCTCTGCCTGTGTTGACTGCTCCACTGCTAAACGCGATGTCTTGTAATGACCAAAGATTTTTTAGAGTTTATTTATTTATTTATTTATTTATTTATCATTATTATTATTTTTATACTAACAGAGTCTCTTAAGCAGCAACTTGAAAAAAGAGAAAATTAACTTCCTGTTCTATAAATATATATATATATTTTTTTTTTTACCGTAGCCATGCAAACTTTACTTTCCGAAATATGACATTGCTAGTAGTTTCATAACTCATTTCTTTCATATTGATCCCAGGCAGTGTGTGGGATCGCTTGTGCTACTAAATCTGAAATGGCATGCGACTGAGTGAAAGGGTTATGAAATATATATGGTGTACTTAATATACACGAGAACTTTTATTTTGTCTTTTATTGTTATTGTTGCTGTTGTTTTGTTGTTGTCATTGGTGTTGGTGGTGTTGGTGGTGGTGGTAGTGGTGCTGTTATTGTTATTGTTGTTGTTGTTGTTGTTGTTCGTGTAGCATCAGATTCTCTCTCTCTCTCTCTCTCTCTCTCTCTCTCTCTCTCTCTCTCTCTCTCTCTCTCTCTCTCTCTCTCTCTCTCTCTCTCTCTCTCTCTCTCTCTCTCTCTCTCTCCTTTTTACCTGACAGGCAACCATATCTTCAAAAGCGTGTAGTTTTGTTTTAATCTTAGAAATTTTCAACTGCGCCATTATTAATTGTCAGGAAAAAAGACAACTCGATTTTCTTTCCTCGTTGTGACATGAGTTGTCTCGGCTATTCAGTGTTCTCATTGTTCTGCTCTCATAGATTCAGCCTCGCCCTTCGCTGCGAGCTGAGGCGGCTGCATATTTTCACAGCACACAACCGCACCTTCTTTAATGTCAACCTGTCGTATAAGTGTTCCTATGCTTCTTTTCTTTTATATTTAATACAAAGCAAAATGTGATTCACGAAGCGCCAGACGTGGATTACGAAGGAACTTGCCACAGTCGTGGCACTGACGCCAGAGGGAGTCTTAAAAAGAAGCCACGTCATCACAAGTACAACAGCGAGGGATGTACCAGACAAGGTGTTGCTCAATGAATGAACTCATGCGTGCCATGATAATAAGTTTTCTTTGTGAAATGATTTTGAGGTATCATGAATATTCAACTCCTTTGCACAAGTGCACATCCTGTGGTCCGATGCATGAAAGGGGCCACACCTTGAGGTGCAAACGCTTTCATAACATAAAGCTGCGTGACAATTATGTAATTCAATTAAACAAAAAGATTAGTTCAGTTTTGTGGATACAATTCAGTTTTGTGGAATACTCTTTATTACAAAGTAATCTTCAGTAATTTATTGAACAACAATAACAAAGAATATCATTCTACTTAGGAAGCTCTACTTGGTACGATTCACTTTACTGTAAATAAATTGTAACACATGATTTTGCAATTGCACATAGAAAACAAATAAGGTTAACACGAAGAAAACAAAGATGTTCGGCCTATGCAAGTCTTCTGCAAAGGAGCGATTGAAAAGTCAGTGGATTTTTTGTTATTGTTGTTGTTATTATTATTATTGTTATTATTATTATTATTGTTATTATTATTATTATTATTATTATTATTATTATTATTATTATTATTATTATTATTATTATTATCATTATTATTATCATCATTATTATTATTATTATTATTATTATTATTATTATTATTATTATTATTATTATTATTATTATTATCATTATTATTTATTCATTAATCTGTTTATTTACTTATTTATTTTTATTCTTAAATGTATTTATGTGGTGAATACGACGATTGACTGGGTCCTGAATTAACACAATGTAATGAATCAAGAAGCTACTATATATAAACCTGCTGCCCGAGGATTATTAAAGTAACACTAGTGACCTACGAAACAGAGAGGAACAGTCCCGGAAACTGTCATTGGAATTTGCCCTGTGCCCTTCCACTTATCAGCTTCATCATGCCCCTTACTGGAAGCTTTCTGCTGTCTTTAATATAAAAATTCTCGTATTGCGATTATCAAAAGCGGGAGAGGTAGTAAAGACATTTTTCTGATTCATAAAGCTTGACCATGAGAGAAAACAACATCATCCTTCATTCTAAAAACGTTACTACTCGAGGACGTGGTGCAGAACAAAGAACACCACTCAGCGTGTCAAGGTGAGCGGTGGATATTAGTGTACGTTCACGAGTCACCTCTATACTGAGGGAGGTAACTAATACATCACTCATTTACTCACAAAATCGCAAATATCTCGCTGTCTGTTGTCTCTGTGACTTACACTCATCAGGTTGCGTCAATAATTAAATTTACTCTCCCATCTACAAATGTTCATACTTCTGCCCCTTAGTGTGTATCAAGTTTTATGTCTGAATGCACTTCCTTTAATGATTATGTTATTAAAGCGTAAAACTTTCCTGAATATTGTTTCCAGTCCTGTGGAAGACGTCAAGGCAGTTCAAATCAATATGTGAGAGCAGACTGTAATGTTATTCACAAGCAGAATTCCTTATACTGTAAGGGCAAGATGACATCATTACTCAGTGTTCTCGTCCTTCATAAACAGATGACGTCACCTGACATTGTGATTAAGATAGTAAGACAATAATAAACAAAAAAGATTTTTTGTCATACACCACATCAACAAAAACAACACGGCACTCACCAAGCACTGTTTAGACTACGCGGAATGGCATTGACTCAAATTATGAAGACAAGCAACAATCACCTCACACACGAGACGAGAGGCCTGGGGGGAGATGCCGGGGTCCAGGGGCAGCACTGAGCAGAGTGATTTTTTTTTTTTTTTTTAAGGAGGCAACAGGAAGCGTCGTCACACGGCAGTATTAATTTCTTTATTGGGCAAAGTTGCATTTATTTCCTTGATGTACAGAATGTTTCCTCATGTTAAAATATTTCATTCTGTTTTCCTAGTCATATAGGGTTACTCTCTCTCTCTCTCTCTCTCTCTCTCTCTCTCTCTCTCTCTCTCTCTCTCTCTCTCTCTCTCTCTCTCTCTCTCTCTGTCTCGTTTTTACCACAAACACGAAACTATTAAATTGTATAATTATATTTACTATCCAAAACACAGTTGTTGTTTTTGATCACAAAGACGTAACAGTGTATTGGTGTATGAATAACTAGCTGGGAGAATTAGGAAAGCGAGAACGAATAGTTTATTATCCCAAAAGGCACTTCCCGGACCCTGACTGACGGACAATACTTATGCTAGTAACTTTACCTTAATTGAAACTAACGCTTACACTGATACACACTCACACCTTGACTTGATCGCTTATTATCGTACTTATGACCATATTCTGAAACGCTTCTGTTCTGCATTGCGACTGTTTTCAAAGCGCTTTAGTTGCAGTTACTCAGGTTAAGGGTTTCTTTACGGTTCAAATGACAGATAAACAAGATTTCTCCATTATTAACAGGATAAATAGTGTTGGAAACCTGATTAACCTCCTCTGAGGCCTTTGAAGGTAGTCATGATGGGAGAACAAAATGTTTCAGAATACGGTGCCTACTACTGGATGGGAGTGCAGTGAGCATGCACGCAGGGATACACTTACACATCACCATCATAACTGACGCAGATGCACCCTCTCACATTCTGACTCCTGCCCAGGCCGATTCCTTAGTTATTGTTCTGGCGTAAAAGGCAAGTGTCTCAATACCGGCGCTTAGGTTTCGAAAAAGAGTATATAATTTGATCCATGCTGTGAATATGAAGCCGAGGTTCCTTTTAAAGGAAGATAGCTGAGGGGGATTAATATTGTTATTTAACGGTATTGTCTTATTCGTAAAAAAAAATTACTGTTTTTGTTTAATTTAAATAGCGAACTTGTGTGGAAGGGGAGAGAGAGAGAGAGAGAGAGAGAGAGAGAGAGAGAGAGAGAGAGAGAGAGAGAGAGAGAGAGAGAGAGAGAGAGAGAGAGATTGTCTGGCTTCCTTTCTTGAAATGAGAGAGAGAGAGAGAGAGAGAGAGAGAGAGAGAGAGAGAGAGAGAGAGAGAGAGAGAGAGAGAGAGAGAGAGAGAGAGAGAGAGAGAGAGAGATTTAAAACATCCTGGTTCATTTCTCTATCTGCTTCTGCGGCCACCATTATTATCATTATTTTTAATAGTAGTAGCAGTAGTAGTAATACTAGTAGTAGTAGTAGTAGTAGTAGTAGTAGTAGTAGTAGTAGTAGTAGTAGTAGTAGTAGCAGGAACTATAGGCATGCTGTAAAAAGGAATGCTGTGAAATGGTCTCACTGTTCATTATTTTTTTTTTTTTTATCTACTGGGGAAACAAGCCAAGAAGAAAAAATGGACAAAAAATATAAATAAATAAAAAAGAAACCCACCCATTACGCCAGTGTAAAAAAAAAAAAGTAGAAGATCCTAAGATGAATTTTTATATTCAATTTACCTCGAACTCTTTTTAGCATGCTTCATGGTCCCAAGCAAGTTCTCTAGTGTGTAATTTTGTGTTGAGAAAGTCTCTATTCCTCTCTCTCTCTCTCTCTCTCTCTCTCTCTCTCTCTCTCTCTCTCTCTCTCTCTCTCTCTCTCTCTCTCTCTCTGTGTGTGTGTGTGTGTGTGTGTGTGTGTGGTGAACCAACCCCACTGTAACAGAAATACTCATGTAATTTTAGCTATGTAGTTGTCAGGCTTCCAGACAGAGACTTATCTCACCTTACTGAGCTGCACACGCATACGTACACACATACATACACTGCTTTTTCTTTCTGTTACTTTGTCTGTCTGTCTGTTCGTCTAATCTTTCTTGACTGGTTCTCTGAGACTGCTCTCCGTGTCGCCACTCGCTTGTACCCGTGACCCAAGTGACGCATCCCTCCCACCTCGCACTGCCAGACACACAGAAAATGGTTTCTTCGGCAAGCCCCTTTTCTTTCGTGCCGCATTCCTTTAACACCTACTAGCTCCAGAACTCCTGCCTATAATCCTTCCTGATGCCGAAATATTAGCTGATGAAATGAAGCGAAGAATTACTGTATAAGGGATGAATATACTAATATGCATGCTAATGTTTTGTATGTACGAAAATACATTTACTGTGCTCAAGGTCGGATTTGTTATTGTCTGCAGTTTTAGCGGTGCCTCTAAATGTTTTGTTCTCTCAAAAGGACTAGTTTCAAAGGCAACAAAAATGCTTATTCGGGTTCTCATGGGTACTTTTTTTTCTCACTAACAATGCAAAATACATGTTCAGTTATCACTAGTATCACGAAAAATTCTTGAAAACTCCAGTAGCTTCCATTAGAACCTGTTAAAAGTGGTTGAGATAAGACACAGAACTGTTTGAGAATGCGGTCACAGAGTATCAACTTAAATCTGCAGTCTCAAGCTCTTGATCTTGATGAAATTGAGTTCTGTCCAAGAGCATTCAGTTCCTGCATATTTTAAAGTGAACAAGAGTTATGTAGTTCCTGGATAAGACTACGTAATATTGTGGCATTAATAGGAAAAATTGCCATACCAAGCATTGCTATGAGGGGAACCACCGCCATGGCATATGTCATACCAGATACCATTTGCAATCGATACAGACAGTCTGGGAAGGCATATGCCACAGTGAAACGTGTTTTTATCGATCGGGAATGATGTCCGTGGTAGCAAGGCAATGTTGTGGCGGTGGAACCGTGGCAGGGATTTGTTGGCGGGCCGGCGGGCGCGCGTGCTGGCGCGCGGGTGTGCGTACATGCCAGTGGACGCGGTGAAGTTGTTGCTGCTTGTCCCACATTTCGCCGTCGGCATCGTGTTTACCTCAGATTTTTCTCACCTAAGCCCCGCCCACTGTACCATAGTTCACAACCTACTTCATATTAATTTATTCCTCTCATACAGTGCTCAGCTTCCAGAGGTAAATCATATAATAAAATGCAATGATGAGTTTCCTGCTGGATAATAAATGAAAAGGAAGAAAGCAAATAAGCAAATTTTCAGCTATATTGTGAGATTTGGAATCTTAAAGATAACAAATGTCACAAACATTCAAGTTTTCCTGAAGCCTAAAATTTTCTTTACATATTACATTAATTCCATTTCTCATTAGCTCATTACATTTTACGTCCATATTAGATTATTAAACGTGAAGCAGTTCTTATAAAAAAAAATCTTATTCCAAATAATCTCTTCGTAAATGTGGAGCCTTGCGGACGAATTATGTGGTCACTTTATGATGAATGTTAATATTTTCAGGATAAGGGCATCGTGTGGATTTAGAAATATATACATATTTTCTTGATTGATTGACTGATTGAGCCAGAATCCTTGTTTAAGCCAGAATCATAAAAGTACCCTTAAAAAATTCTAGTAATTTCTACCAAATCTTTTTGAAAGCAGTTGATGTAAGACAACGAAACATTTGAGGATAAGATTTCTACTGTCTTTGGTATTATTTTTCCTCATCCCTTGTCAAGATTTTTCCAATCACAGCCTGCACCTATACGGAATGGTTGATGGAAATATGACTGAGAGAATGCGGGACCACTTTTTAAAACATTTCGGCATCTTGACTGCTTAAGGTAAATTTTGATGGAAATAACCAAAGTTTTCATAGGTGCTTTAATAATTCGAGGGATCGTTTTGTTTTAACAAGGATCTTGCATCACCAGTAGGAGGCAACATCTCGGAATCTGATTGATTGTCTTTGTGGTCTTTGAAAATTGTGGCAATGAGAGAACAAGGCGTTTCAAAATACAGGTCATGAATTTTATCAGTGTTGGTGCTTTGTATTCCCCTTGTTACTAGACCTCCGCTGCAATGACAGTTAAGAGAATTCATCACTTTGGCGTAAGGTTCTTCTGCTTTTCGATCTTGGTCGCCTGGAAAAAATCAATTCATATGGAGGGAAAGCCGTGTTATGGAGGGCAACTCTCCCTGTGTAACAAAACCTTGAGCCCTTGGCCCTCCATCTCCTGCGTAGTGAAGGAATTTTTGCGTTTGACTAGTGACTGTTGAGGTGGTGTGTGTGTGTGTGTGTGTGTGTGTGTGTGGGTGGGTGGGTGGGTGGGTGTTCTGTTGTTAGTTTGTTCTAACTTTCCATCAGTCTGGTATCGAGTTGCCTCTGTCGCCTTGTTTTGATGGGAACACGCACACACACGCACCCACGTACACACGCAAAATAATGAAATTAATAAACAAATAAACAAACAAACAAATTAAATTGATTAAAAACACAAATATCTGCAGGCAAGGAAACAAAGAAAAGAATATATATATATATATATATATATATATATATATATATATATATATATATATATATATATATATATATATATATATATATATATATATATATTGCTTAAATACATACATGCACATGCTTACACATGAATTTATGAACATGTAAGGACACACACACACACACACACACACACACACACACACACACACACACACACACACACACACACACACACACACACTCGGCTGCCAGGCTGAGGGAAGCAGCATGGTCTGGGTCGCGGACAGAGCGTCCTATAGACATGGAATCTGTCAAGTGACCTTGCCCCTTACTTTGTACGGAAGAGCGTGGAAGTGGGTTAGGACACACCCATCATTATCCCACACTGATTCACATCACACACACACACACACACACACACACACACACACACACACACTCGTCACTCGTGTCCATTTTTTCTGATACGTCTAAACGAAAATGAAAACAACGATAATTTGGCATGTCATGTATTTAAAAGGCACCTTGACTAAACATAGTGCAGTCATTAATAAATAGCCACAGAACTTGGTACTTGTGTGGGAGGTTGTGCCAAAGTCATATCCTCCTCCTCGGACAATTAGAGGCCGTTGAACTAATTGCAGCCGATGCAAGGAGAGAAAATAAACAAGTCAACTGCGACTGTGTGTGTCCTTCAGGGCCTATAGTGTAAACAAACGTGTGCTAATTTACCAAAATCATTAAAAGTCTTAATGATATCTTAGAAGTTTGTAGGCCCCATCTATACGATAATGTTTATTAACATAGATAAATAAATAAACTAATATATATATATATATATACATATATATATATATATATATATATATATATATATATATATATATATATATATATATATATATATATATATATATATATATATATATATATATATATATATATATATATATATATATATATATATATATATATATATATATATATATAATATTTTTTTTTTACGACGAATTATTTTAGCGTCACATTGTTATGGGTACTCATCTACAACATGAGAAAGTACCTAATCCTCCGTCACGGACGTTTTGATAAAGATTTCAGAGCATCTTTTCTTTTATTCATAAATCAAGACTGACCGAAGCTGTAAGCGTGTTTGAAAGAAGAAAGAAGAAGAAGAAGAAGAAGAAGAAGAAGAAGAAGAAGAAGAAGAAGAAGAAGAAGAAGAAGCTCATTTGCAGCTTGATACAGTGGGTGACAACTCGAAAAAGAATAAAGAAAGTTTATTTCGTTAGTATCTTAATACACTCCCCTGGCAAAAGCTGCAGGAAAAGTCGCAAAACCAAGAAATACAGAAAGCTCGTGAGGTCAGGAGTAAAAAGGTGACGGAACGGTAGAAATTCTTATTTACTTCTGGATTAGTAGATGGAAGTAGAAGGCAATTAGAGTGAGGAGTCTTGTGCAGCGGGGTAATGAGAGTGAGGAGTCTTGTGCAGCGGGGTAATGAGAGTGAGGAGTCTTGTACAGCGGGGCATTGAGAGTGAGAAGTCTTGTACAGCGGGACATTGAGAGTGAGGAGTCTTGTACAGCGGGGCATTGAGAGTAAGGAGTCTTGTACAGCGGGGCATTGAGAGTAAGGAGTCTTGTACAGCGGGGCATTGAGAGTGAGGAGTCTTGGTCAGCGGGGCATTGAGAGTGTCCTGACAAGATAGCAGGGGCGTATGGATGAATCCCTCCCATTAGGTTCAACTGCATGAGAGAAGAGATGAACTGCGAAGATAAAGAACAGTCACTTCCTTGATTATACAGAATATTATGACAAGAGATGAACCACGAAACTGACATTTACTAGGATCTTAGTGAAGGACATGCATGACTAACGGGTTGAGCGTGGAGTTAGGCTAGCGTTGTAAAGACAGGATAGCTATGTATGTACACGTATAGAACGGTAAAAATGCGAGATGGAGGAAATGAGTCTCATAAGTACTGGGACCAGCAAGGTTTTCACTGCCCCACTCAGAAATGACAGAAAGATCACGAATTAACGCTCTGTAATATCTCCCGGAGCATCGTGTGATTCTTAGCGGGAGGTTCGTCTGTAAGGAGAATGTGACTAATTCTAGTGTCTCGGGTACCAGTGTTACTAAGCCGTGTTAGAGAATGTTTATATTAGATAGTAGGAATTAAGTAACAAGCCACTGTAGATATCCACTTATGATAGATTTTAAGCTAATATTTCCCAACAGACAACAGATCGGTCATACAAAAAAAAAAAAAAACTTGAAGAGCTTATAGCTAACTCGTACAAATGTAGCAGCAGAAAGACCGAGCGAAATCCACGAAGGTCTTAGTGATTATCTTGATGTGATCGGTAGTCACTCCGTCTCAGGCTACCTTATGGATGATTTTTTTTTTTTTTTCGACATTACAAAATACAAAACGTTACATAGGATACTTAGGAACTTATTAAATTTTAAAACTAACGCAACAAAAAGCCCAATCAAAATGTTTCAAATTGTCGAAAACAAAGGCAATGACTCACCAAAAGTAAGACAGTAAGAAAATAAGAAAGTCAGATCGACAGTCAAATGCTTCAGGTCGATAAACACTAGGAAATCTTATAAATAAGGATGGTCATATATGTGTTTTGAATGCCCGGGTAATCGATGATAGTCTGATGTATAAGAGCAGGTGCACTTGGCCGCATTCACTTCCATTATGCCAAGTGTTTTCCCTTCATCTCACGTTCTCTGATGTGGTGATGTAGTTACAAATTCTGACCACTGATAGATTCTCAGGAGATTGGAAGACTTAAGATTGAGGGGTAAAGACTTTTATTCACTGACACTTAATTGTCCCTCTCTTCTACACTGGGCATCCTCGGTCTGTCATTTTGCTAATAATTTAGACTGGAAACTTCGCATCTCATCTCTAGCTAAAACAGCTTCCATGAAGTTAGGTGTTCTGAGCCGTCTTCGCCAGGTTTTCTCACCCTCCTAGCTGGTAACTCTGTGCGGGGGCCTTATTCACCCAAGTATGGAGTACGCATCGCATACAAATATATAGGAGAGGGGGAGGGCTCCACTCACACTGCTCTTCTGAACAGGGTGAACTCAAAAACATTTCGTTTTAATTAACTCTCTCTCTCTCTCTCTCTCTCTCTCTCTCTCTCTCTCTCTCTCTCTCTCTCTCTCTCTCTCTCTCTCTCTCTCTCTCTCTCTCGCTTCGCCACAATGTTGCATCTCATATTATCTTTTACGGCTATTTTCACGCTATTCTTCTGGTCTTGCTAACTGCTTGCCTCTCCTCCTCCCGCGACCTTGCTGCACACAAGATTGCACAAGAGAGGCAATATATGTAAAATTCATAAGGGCATATATGTAAAATTCATAAGAGATATGATGAAGCTCTGGGATCTGGAATAAGGGAGGAAGAGTCTGAAATTGTCCAAACCTCCATTTTTCGCTGAAATTTGAAGAGGGAACTGAGCTTTATATTGAAGAGGAATTGGAATTTACCGTCTTAGTCCCCCTTGTTCCTTTTCTCCTCCTGCTATTTTTCTCCTCCTCCTTTTCCTCCTCCTTCTATTTCCTTTTCCTTTTACATTTTCTTTTCTGTTTCTTAGGTTTTTCCTTTTTTGGGGGGTTCTTCCTCTCCACTTTTACTTGTGTTTTCCTACTTCCTTCTTTTCTTTCTGTGTCTTTAATTTATTTTTCTCTTTTCTCTTCCTCCTTATCTTCGATTTCCTCCTTTTCTTCTTCTTCTTCTTCTTCTTCTTCTTTTTCTTCTTCATCTTCTTCTTACTTCCCCTCCGTTGTTGTTGTTGCTGTTGTTGTTGTTGTTGTTACTGTTGTTGTTGTTGTTGTTGTTGTTGTTGTTGTTGAGGATTCATTCAGAATGCCGTTAGATACTGAATACAAAGCAATCATAAGCAAAAGTGTTTATAAAGATTTTGGAGGAAGTGCAGGTATACTACTCATAATTTCCTTTTTTTTTTTTTTGTTTTATCGTCGCTGCGGAGTCATGGGGTATCAGTTAGAATCGTCAATCCTGCATATGAAATGAGCTTAAGTTAATACAAATACATACCACTGGCGCATACCACGCGCAGCCTAGCCTCGAGATCCAATGAGGGAGAGTCACCGAGGGAGAAGTGCCGCTAATACGCAACATCTTTACTTACCGAGCGAGGAGCGAAGGATCCAGCTTATGTAACGTACAGATTATACTTTATAGTCTCCTTGATCCACACACACCAAATGACTACATCAGTTTTGTTCCTACTTCCCAAACTGATTGATGTCCCTCAGAAGCAACCATTTCTTCCCTCCATCTTTTCGTAATGATTTTGGTCTTTATTTTAGTGATTATTATGGTGTTTACTTTATTTAAGCCAAGCGATATCGGACCATATTCCGTAACACTTTAGCACCGCACCTCTAATGCTTTCAAAAGGCTCTATTTGATATTATACGGGCTTCTATTTAAAAGAGGAGATTAACAAGATTTCTACATTATTAGCAGGAGAAACAGTCTTGAAAACTCGATTAGTGATCTCTGTGTCCTTTGAAAATAGTCGCGTTGGTGAAGCAAAGCGTTTCTAAATAAGGGCTATAGTTTGGCAATTCAAGGGAGCAAGAAATATTTCCATATTGCTGTATGTGTGAGATTGTGTTTGAAAGTGAATCGTGCGTTGACAAGCGTGCCGGCCTTGCAGTTTCACTTGAGCCTGGACTGTCCGCTTACCATTCGTGTGCTTGTAAGCATGAAACCAAGTTGGAGGTTTGAAAGAATAAGGAAGTAGGGAAAATGTGGTAAGCTGTGGTATCTGAGATGGGTATTAGATGCTAGCTCCTGCATTCCTCCCGCTCCTCCCCAGGCTTGCGTCACCTGCTGGGGTCTGGGTAGTGTGTGGCAGCCCACGCTGGGTACACTCTACGTACCACCACCACGCTGCCAAAAACGTGATCAGACCTTGCTTTTACCCTTGCTTCAAATGTTCAGATGTTGCTAAGAGTCTTACATACTTTACTGCTTGTCCTGAGTGATTATGTTCCTGCACTGCATAAACTCAATATTAAGGTTTCTCAATGTTAAATTTCGCACGCCTTATACCATATCTGGTTATATAATCATACTTTTTTTATTTTATTTTATTATGTAGAAACTCGAAATCAAATAAATTCATTTTTGACATAAAATGATTTAATGCACACTGTTCCTTGCAGCCGTTACTGTTTGATATACTTACAAAATAATTATATATTCTTAAAAGTAATATAGTCTAGTAGGTAATCTAACATCTTTTTTACGTCAGTGTTCAATACACACTACACTGGCTGCGCTACCACATAATCATTAACTTAGCGTGGATTTGAGGAGTTGAGTCTTCAGTGTTGGGAGGGTGGCGGCAGGAATGTTTCGAGGTGGTAGAGGCCTGTGTTAGGGAGCAGCGCAGGCCGTGTGCCCATGCCGTCCCGAGTCCCTTGTGGGTCATGCTCTTGTGCTGTAAATCTTGTGTGTGCGTGTGTGTGAGTGTGTGTGTGTGTGTGAGTGTGTGTTTTGTAAATCTTACATTACTCAGTTTGTTTGCTCTCTCTCTCTCTCTCTCTCTCTCTCTCTCTCTCTCTCTCTCTCTCTCTCTCTCTCTCTCTCTCTCTCTCTCAGATTAATCTCAATGAGTCAGACTTGGTAAAATAGGTCGGCTTCCCCAGAAGACATCAATGAATCGCTGAATGAACAAGGAAACAGAAGACGCCTTTGGATGGATACTGAACGCGAGACTGAAATCTCCCACGAAAGAAATGGACGTCACCGAGCTTTTAGGCGTGTTACCAAAGACCGTATAACTGTAGTCTTTGGTGTTACTCTTAATGTTATGCAGAGAACAAACATTTTCAGACAGGTACTGTTTTAGATGGCTAGAATACACGTTTAGTGGGCTTAGAAGTACGATTATGGACAAATGTGAAGGCCGGGAGTGGCTGGCTCGCTGTAGTCTCTGAAGAACATTCGAACGAGACGCTGTTGTGAAGCCCGTGACCTTGAAGTACCCTTGCCATTTATAGTGTCCCAGACTAATGGGAAGGAAGACCCGCTAAGCTGACCGGCTAAGCAACATGACATGGGCAGCCAAATTCGACCAAAATTTTTCCGTTCATGCCGAGAAACATACGCGGGACTAATTAGTAGGGCAGCAGCCAACATTCTCGACCTTTCAGTCACTAAATTTGTCATACATTTTTTTTTTTTCTCCTTATGTGATGCTGTTTGCGTTTACTTGTTTGTCGTTCACTACGTACTGACAGCGTGAAGGGGTTAGTGAAAGTGTACTAGTTTTCACTTTGCTTGGTGGTTTTGAGCCACAGGAGCTTCTGAAGGACGCGTCGTCTCCAAGGTCTCCAAGGACACCAGTTGTGTGTGGGTGTGTGTGTGTGTGTGTGTGTGTGTGTGTGTGTGTGTTACTTTTAAACTACATTTTTTTTCTCCTTCGATACTTTGTAATCGCGTAAATTCAGATAGCAGTTGTAGAGGATTTCCACGTTCAACAGAGTTGGTAATTGCGGCTTAGTAATCAACCCACAGCCGCCATCTTCCTCATGAAGACTTATGTAATTTGAAGCTGGCTAAGAATATTTACTGTGCATCATTTTTTTTCAGAATAGTTTGTTTGTGCTCCCTGTGACGGTCACTGGGTGTGCATGTTGTAAAGGGAAGCGAGCTAACGGAGTCAACTGAATGGACGCAGAAACCTCGTGTTGATGGCTTACGTAAGCAACACTGCAGGAAATTGGCTCTCAGTTAAGCTGCGAGGTCCTAAGATTCCACCTGATATTATGAACATGAATTAATAAAGAGGAAAATAGGAGTAAGAGAGTTGTATTTAGTCTGTTAGTGGCTTACTTGAAACTTTCGACAGCAGTGCAATAATAATAGTTCGATTTTCCTCATTAAATTAATAATAATTCTAGCTACCATGTTCATATCATACTCTGGAATATATTACCAGTAAGACCTTCATCATAACAAGCGAATACTTCAAAATGTAGCCACCAGTAGCCTCTCGGGAATGATGTCCGCTAACCATAACAAGCGAGGAACGTAAATGCGCGTCCCCGGCTAGCAACACCACGGCGAAGCGCAAATGTCTACTCGTATCTGTGACTGGTCTTTCATGGTGTGATTAAAAGAGAATATCTAGGAATGTCTTGAACACTGAGTGAGGGACGGCAAGGCGTCTAGACTCAGAATAGCGAAGCTGCCAAATGATAGTTTTGATATAATTGCACTTAAAGTTGTATGAGGCTGTATGAATTACGTGATTAAAAACAATGCATTATACACCCATATAATTGTACATCCTAATGTAAAGCAATAAAATAAAAAAAATAAAATAAAAGTTTTATCCATAGTATATAAATATATGTACATGTACATCATAGGATACATTGCACACGTGCATAATCTAACTACTTTTCGAAAAGAAAAAGAAATCACAAAATAGCTAAGGTAATAAAAATGTACCCTGTTTATATTTTTCCAGTTTTATTAACAATTATTATTTTTTTGTAATTTTTTTTTTTTTTAATTATGAGCATGAGCAATAAAGCTGTGCAATCTTTAGTGAGGTGTGGACATGACTATGCACATGTGGATGGTGTGTGGCCTTGAGTGCAGAGCGGTGATTAGGTGGATGGAAGGCATGCATTTTTACCACGCTCTCATTTATTGGCGGCACCGCTGTTTTGTCTCTGAGAACCGAGAGTAGGTATCAACATTTTCTGTGTAATAATATTAATGCAACTATAGCCTCTCGGTAGAAGGGTAAGGAGGTCGGATATCATTTTAATTGTATTATCAGAACATACAGGAGGGATTCGTCTTGACCATCCTTTTGAAATGTGAATATGGCCATTGGTGGCTTCGCCCTTCTGACCTGATTCGCCAGTTTATTAGTCATCCTTCCGTGTCCTTAAAAGTATCCTCAAAACACTTCGACATCTTACCTCTGCTATTCTTTAACTAGTTCTAATGGAAGTTGCTGAGAGTCATCAAGGATGTTTCCATGATTCTAGTGATAGTTTAGACAGTATTCTTCATCAGTAGTGGGAAAACTACTCATGAAAACCCGACTAAACCATGGGTAAGTGTGTGAGACCAATGTGACTTGCCTTATATCTTTGGTTTCATTGCCACTACAATTAATTTCGTTGATAAATTTGAACTCTGGCAAGCTAACAGAATGACCTTGAGTACATAGCCATGTTTGATTATGTGTTTAGAAAGCATGCTTTGTGGTCAGTAAGAACCCGACGAATCTCTGTAACCTCTGAAAAACAGTCCTCATGAAATAGCAAAGGGTTTATAAATATACGGGTTTATACCACACTGGTCAGTACCATTGCAAGTAGTTTCGTTGATGACAGATTAGGAATTTTCTGGCACTGGATGAGTAGACAGAATGACCTTGCATGTATAGCGATGGTCGATCATGTGTTTTTTTGTTGGTTTGCTGATTATTTGATACAGAAAAGCCATACCTCAGCCAGACTCTTATGATCATGGACTCGACTTGGGAGCCAGTCGTCCTGAACCGATGTGGACATTGTGTAACATGACGGTGTCCGGGATTCTGTTGTCAGTATTGAATATGAGAATAAGGTTTGGGCAGGCTGGCATTTTGTCATCTCTAATTCAATTCATGTTATTTTTATTCATTTTATATTGATTTATTTGTTTATTATTTCTTTACAAGACACGTCTTTTCTTATTTATTGAACGCGTTCCCTTTCACGAACTTAAGGCTTTGCAGGAAGGTAATTATTCTGCATGGGTGACGCATCTTGTCTGTTCCTTGCCACCACGACATGTGCCTCAGTCTCTGACATGTAATTCATAGGTGTCAGGGCGCACTCCAAACAGTATTTTGAAGGCCGGGCTATGCCTTAAAGAAATTCATATTATTTCTACTTAGAGTGAACACTGGGATGATATAACAAGGAAGTGGACGGTGCAGCCAGTACTCGCCCTGCTGACAGAGGAAGGGTGTCTGTGTGTCTCGTCTCCTTTCACAGTTTCTTTACGTATCGCTCACTTTTAACTATTTATATGTTCATTTATTTTTTTTTATCTGTTTATTTATTTACTTTTCTTCTTCTTCTTCTCCTCCTCCTCTTCTTCTTCTTCTTCTTCTTCTTCTTCTTCTTCTTCTTCTTCTTCTTCTTCTTATTATTATTATTATTATTATTATTATTATCGTTATTATTATTATTATTGTTGTTGTTGTTGTTGTTGTTGTTGTTGTTGTTGTTGTTGTTATTGTTGATGTTGTTGTTGTTGTTGCTGCTGTTGTTTTTGTTGTTATATCATAATAGTAATAATAGTAATAATAATAATAATAATAACAATAGCAATAATAATAATAATAATAATAATAATAATAATAATAATAAGAAGAAGAAGAAGAAGAAAAAGAAAAAGAAAAAGAAAAAGAAAAAGAAAAAGAAACAGAAAAAGAAGAAATCAACAAGGCTAAGCAAGTGCATGATGTGTCTATGAGTGTGTGGTGTTTTGTCTAGGTCACCCCGAGTTGGATTGCCGGCCGGGTATCCTATACGTAGGTGGAGATTATTATTATTATTATTATTATTATTATCATTATTATTATTATTATTATTATTATTATTATTATTATTATTATTATTATTGTTGTTGTTGTTGTTGTTGTTGTTGTTGATGTTGTTGTGAAATATTTCTTCAGGTCAGCCAGACATTTACTTTCAACTCAGCGTAACTTTCAATTATTTTCTTTTGAATTCGCCCGGGCAGCTCTCCACACTTGCAACGAAGATTATTTCTACACGATAATGATATGAAGAAAAGCTGTCCACATTTTCCATGTCCAGACACAAAAAATCCACTTCCTCCACTGAGGAACTGAGAGACTTGGTAACAAGTGTACCTTAGGTGTTGGTGGTGACTAACATAAGTGTGCGGCGGTGGCGCATCAGACAGAAGTTTTGATAATGCTTTGGTTGGTCGAGTAAGAGGCAACATGACCACGCATCATCCTTGCCTGAAAGATGAAAGACTGTGGATATTTCATGCTGGTAAAGGAGACATAATCATTGGGTGTGAGTTACAGGGTGATAAAAGTATGACTGTTTGGAAAATACTGCGCCCTGTACCCAAAATCGAGTACTCAGACCTTGCCTAAGTAAGTCTAGTGGCAACACTCCTGGGAATTACTCGGCTCCCGCACATGTCACTACGCAACCTTGTCTCTGGGCACGGTTAAGATGTGCTTTTTATTTATTCAAAGGGATGTTTGATGATGGTACATGAGAGTGAGTATGCGTGTGTGCCTTGTCCCGGCTTCCCTCACTTTGCCTGGCGATATCGGCTTGGAATTTTCGTATATTGTGTAAGGAGAAAATGTAATACCACAAGATCCAGTTCTCCCTTTTATTTGTCTTGTATCTCCCTCTTATTTGTCTTGTATATTTTTCTTGCTTCGGTTGTTACAGCTTTGCAGATTTTTTTTTTTCCAGACAGCGAGAGGTGACGATCACTGTTCAGATTTGCGAAGGAGGAAGCAACACAAGTGCATTACACACACACACACACACACACACACACACAGACATGGTCACTAGTGGCCATGACCCCAGTACCTCCAATGAATGCTGCCTTTCACATTGTCACGAGGTTAGTAATAGTAATCATCCATTACCTCTGAAGCATTCACAAGTGTCGCGCTTCAACATGGCTTTCGCCTAACACTCACTAATACTACGTCTGAGGTATCGTGAATCGGCATGACTGTGTGGGAGTGATGCGTGACTGACGTGGTGATGCGAGAGTTGGGTCATCCTCTCTCACACACATCCGGTCCTTCCCTCTTCCCGGAAGAGGCGGGATTAATTTACCCACCCAGGACACACAGACCGGGCTGGGGATGACGCAACTTTCAAACCTCATGTTATTAGTAGACTTTGATAATACATGACACATATCTCCATAATGACAGTGACTTTGGTAATACATGATGTAATGACTCAAGCCTTAGGAACATAATCTTTGAAACACTCCTGCGCCGCATCTCCACTACATTCAAAAAGCTCTACTTGAAGTTGCACAGCTTTTAAAGGATTTTTTTTTTATGACTTTAGTGACAGATTAACAAAATTTATACATTATTGACAAGATAAACACTCTTGAGAACCCGGCTAATCATCTCTGTGGCCTTTGAAAATAATCGTCGTGAAAGAACAAAGGATTTCAGAATACAGGCCTTAGCCACGTGTCCTAAAAAAAAAAATAATAATAAAAAAAAAATAAAAAATCAGATACAAGATTTTGGACATGAAAGCATAATTTGCTGACGATGAAGTAGAAAGTAACACAATAAGGGCTGCCGCCATCAGGAGGCATACATAGTCTTACTTTCCTATCTAAGTTTGCATGTGATACAGTATATTTCTTCTCACTTCATGTCCTTTTGTGGTGCACAGAGAACGTACTGTACACCTACGTATGGTTAGAACTACTGTGGGTCTGTATTTTCTTCTCGTAAATTACATGCATGAGCCATTAGCGAAGAGCATGGCTGTGCACAACAGACCACCACAGCTAGTCACCCACTCACCGCTGCTTCCTACCCAGTGCTACTCACTCAGTGGTACACAACCCATTACAGCCAGCCAGCCAGCCACACTCTCACCCACCCTCTGCCTAAATTCCGGGCATAGTAAATGTCAAGCTGGCGATAAGTTATAAATCATGAGACTCTTGACACCTTTTGCTTCTTTGATGCATCGAGCAATGGAATTCGCAGCTCAGTTAGACATTTTCTTTTCCTCTCTCTCTCTCTCTCTCTCTCTCTCTCTCTCTCTCTCTCTCTCTCTCTCTCTCTCTCTCTCTCTCTCTCTCTCTCTCTCCTTAAAGGAAAATATGCCGAATGTTATAGCCTTCTTTTAGTTTCTTATATCAAATTATCAATCGGGGGTTTTGCTTTATTTTGTGCTTAGAGATGATGTTTTGAGTCTGGATTCCAACCTAACTCACTCCTTCATGCGGCCTTGACTTTGGTCCAGATGATATTTAGAGCAAAGGGAACGAACAGCGGAAGAGAGAAAAAAAAAAAGTGGAGCAGGAGTTTGAAAAAAAAAAAAAAAAAAAAAAAAAAGAAAACGCGCAGAGATAGTTCTGAGGCTGTGTGGAAGTATGTAGGAGGAGAAGGAGCTTATAGTCATCGTGCTTCCCTTGAGTATAATCCCATTAGTTAAGACGAGGCAAGGGGATTCCTCCGCCTGTCCCCCTCACACTCTTGGGCAGGGTTTCATTATTCATTATACACCATATTGTTGCTCTCAAATACGTTTCTATAGTTTGGAAAAAAGAAAAAAAAAATCAGGAATATCGAAAAAAAGCAGGGCAAAAGATAACTTTGCATACATATATTTATGTATATATTTTATACAAAAAATATAGTACAAATATAAGACTT
This sequence comes from Scylla paramamosain, assembly GCF_035594125.1. Taxonomy (NCBI): domain Eukaryota; kingdom Metazoa; phylum Arthropoda; class Malacostraca; order Decapoda; family Portunidae; genus Scylla; species Scylla paramamosain. The sequence continues at coordinate 1,496,410 of NC_087151.1, read as the reverse complement.
GATCTACCTTATAAGTAACTATATGGCTGGAAGGGGCGGAGTGAAGCGAGGTGTAACTCAGGTATCTGAACCAGACACTTCCGTGCATTATAATTTAAACATGATTATTGAAATGAGTAAATGAAGATGATGGCTTTGGACTATCAGTATGATTCTACAGTGAAATGTTGGCGATGTAAATATGATGGTGAGGTAATGACTAAACCTTTTCTACTCTAATAGACACATTCATTCTCAATGAGGGTGTGTGGGGTGTGGGGTCTTGATGGCTGCATCCTTATCGTGTCTCCCGTCTGTATGAGTTTTGGTTGGTGTAGATCCTCTCCCCGTGGCACACAATGCCTATCAAGTAGTCATCGAGGGCACGCAGGGCGAGGGTGGAGTGGCCAACGCCGCGGAAGGCGAGGGTGGCGTCCCTGCCGGCGTTCTCCAAGATCACGTCCTCGCCGCCGGGGTGCTCCAACAGGAAGTTAGTCATGTCAAACACCTGAAGGAGACAACCAAAACCGTGATTAGAGTTGACCTGTCTTTACCTGTCTTCGTGTGTTTAGGTGTCATATGAAAATCTTTCCTGAGTTTATATACCGTTTGATAGTATTAAGTGTGATCTCTCCTATAGCGAATATTTGAAAATTTGAAGATTGTTCGACTTAGTCTTGGTACTTCCCTAAATAACCGATCACACTAAACTTCATACAACAGCACAAGTAGTGGCAGTGTGACTCACTTTATCAAAGAGAACAATCCAGCAATCATCAAAGGTCTCGTGATCGGCCACCTCGTTGAGAGTGTAAATGTCCAACCCGGTCTCCTCGTCTTTCTCACGGACATCGAAGTGGCACAGAGAATTGTCCTCGTTGTCGGTCGAGTATGAGTCTGGCTGCCTGTACCCGAGTGACTGAGTGACAAATCCAAGAGTCTGGGATGCGAAATCGAAGAGGGCCTTGGGCTGGAGCATGTGCAGGGGTGTCTCCGCGTAGGTCTGCTTCATCGTGGCTGGTGGAAAGAGGACAGGTCGTTAGCACCAGAAAGTGAGGACGAGAAAGCACGCGATAATCTTGTCCACTAATACGGTCGTGCAATGAACATGCTGCCTGGTACATGGTTTCCGAAACCGTGTTTTTTTCATACAGGTAGTACGTATCTGATAATTTAGTCCAATCTTTATATATTACATGAATTGTGTATGAAGTGAGCAATAAATTTTTAAATGAGCTGGTTTACCTGTTAAAGAAGGTTACAAATTGATCCAGAGTGTAAGGGTTAACTTCAGAGTTCTGCAGTCACCCATCACAGTGGAAAGTTTTTACTTGGCTTTGATAATGTGATAAGTTAGTGGCAGAACAGACGTGCTGTATTTGACATGTTACTTTCAAAGGCAAAGAAATTTCTACTTGATAATATAACTTTTAAAGCCTGTGAGAAGTTGGCCACCAGACTTTGGTGAGAAGGGAGTACCAACCTGCCATGGCAAGAAATGAGCTGTAGCACGGGCGAATGTTAGGATGAAGAGCTATCACTGTGGCGCGGGTGATGTTTCTGAGTCCGAGGCTCACTGCGGCCCTCTTATGTAGCGGACCTCATCATTGCCACGTGCGCTGCAGAAGGGTTTCCGTTGCTTATGTTAACTTTATTTTGCCTTAATTAAGAAACTGGCAACAAGTGTCTTATTTTCACTGTGAGTACCATCGCGTTGGGGTAATAACAAAACGAGTAGAATATAAGAGGCAGCTTTGTGTGAATTTATAAGATTGTTCCGATAGAGTGTGAGATAGACGCCGTGTTTACATGGTGGCAACTGCACCCGGCTTCCCATGAAGGCCGCACACATGCCATTCAGTCGGGTCCGCTGCCCTCTCCACCAATAGGATGAAGTGAAAAGAAGGCGCGGTTCAGACAGTCAACAAATTAATAAAATTGCATCATGCTGTTGTGGAAAGAGCGCCACTATAGTCTGTACAACCCCGGCTGGACAACGGAAAATCCTCAGTGACTCTCTCTCTCTCTCTCTCTCTCTCTCTCTCTCTCTCTCTCTCTCTCTCTCTCTCTCTCTCTCTCTCTCTAGGAATGTCTGAAAGGTCATAGGGTGGGGCGGGGAGATAGCTGCGTCTGCCCGCCTGTGAAAAGTGACCCGCGGGTTGCATCAGAATCGTCCCCGTCTGGCTTTAAGACGCAAAAGTAAACAAATCAACATGACGATGGTGCATTGCGTTGATGACAGGTTGGTGAAAGGTGGAACAGATCGATACACTTCACGCTGAACATACCTCGTGTAGGCTTCATGGTTTCTTGCAGCTTACCATGTTTTCTTATGCTCTTATATTCATTCTCCTTTATCCATCCTCTCGTTAATAATATTAAGAGAAAAAGTGGCACTATTTATGTCAAGTATCAACGTACATTGTTATTTATTATTCCGCACGTATGTGTAATTTCTCAGTACGTTAGGATGGTTAGCACTAGTTAGGGAATCTTTGGAATAGTTCTCAGTTTGAGCTCATTACTCGTTGTTTCACTTACCATGATTTGTTTTTTTATCGACTTTACAAAGAAAAAATATTACTTGGATTTTTTTCCCAGAATACAATTTCTTGGTCCGTTATTATCTTTCTGAGCGTTCATGAGTAAGAGGCCAGTGTGTGTGTGTGTGTGTGTGTGTGTGTGTGTGCATCAAATTTTCAAGGGTAAAGAAAGCGTCTCAACTGAGAAAACAAAAGCTTTATAACAATGTAGTAATCACAGTTGAAGTTTTCAATAGTGTTCTGTATTGCTATTTTCATCTGAGACAATTTTATTTCTTTTTGTGTCTCAGTTAAAAAAAAAAAAAATGCGTCGTTATTTCAGGTGTCGTAAATATGAGCGGTAAGGAGTTTAGAGATCACATGTTTCCGCAAGAAAGTATTAGTATCAGATAACATTCATTCAGACCTCTGTTGATGTATTTCATTGTCTAATAACAAAGGCATGCTTGTATGTAGGTTAAAGTATATGAATTTACTAATAATTACTACTAATAGGAAATGGGATCCAACGAGTCGCCAATTAAATCGGTTGATGACGCATGAGAGAGACTAGAGGCCTAAATAGTAGCAACATGTTAGGCCTAATTAAATTCTCTACTCACAATGTTTATCAGTAAGAAAGTTCAAATATCATGCGTGTGTAGAGTTCTTTCTTTCCTTCTTTCTTTATGTATTTATTTGTCTTTATGGGGAATTTTCTGACACAGTGGTTTTCTTCATTTTTTTTTTTTTTTTTTGTCACAGTCGACCTCTGAAACGCGAGCGAGGTCAGACAGAGAGTCGAGGCGATCACTTCCTGAAGACAGTGGCAGCATTGCTAGCTCCTGTTGGTCGCCATGGTCGTAATGGGCTCTTCCTGACAGACATCTGTTCTACTTGAATGTGTAGAGGTAATCAGGATTTCATTATTTTAAATGTTTTTTTTTCCTCGTTTGTCCTTATTGTTGTTGTTGTTGTTGTTGCTGTTGTTGTTGTTGTTGTTGTTGTTGTTGTTGCAGCAGTTGTAATAATAGTAGTAGTAGTAGTAGTAGTAGTAGTAGTAATAGCAGTAGTAGTAGTAGTAGTAGTAGTTGTTGTTGCTGTTGTTGTTAACTGACCTGTTTTTTCTTGAGTGTGAGACATTTATTTATGAAGGGTTCAAATATTACTTGAGAAAACATACTACCACCATCATCACCAACAACAACAACAACAACAACTAAAGCAACACTACCATCATCATCATCATCATCATCATCATCATCATCATCAACAACGACAACATAAACATAAACATAAACAAAAACACCACCACCACCACCACCACCACCACCACCAAGAACAACAACAACATGCAGACAACTCATATGCGGAAAAAAAAAAAAATATATACACAATCTTCACATTTCTGTTAAACAAGATTACGTAAATTGAGAGGGACATGCAGCAGGAACGCGCCACAGCTAGAACAAGGAATTCCCTCAGCCTCGCCCCTAATCCTCCGTCCCTCCCTCCAGTACCCGCTTGTTGAGTCGGTCGGCGTGTTGACAAACTGCGCCAGACTGACCGCGACTCACTTTGGGGGGAGATGCGTACCAACGGCTAGTGACTTGTTTATTTATCTGTTTGCTTCTTTTGAAGCCAGAGATTTGAAGGAAGGACTCGTTGCATTACACACCAGACTGCATCGTTTTCTTTACGTTCTTTTTTTCCGTGTCTCAGCCTCACACGAAGGAATAATTTGCAGTTTATTCGTCATACAACATCACAACCTTGTCTGGCACCCAGCAGCCTCCACATGCTGGACTTTCACTCTTCTGCACTGCCCTAAGTTTGTTTTGAGTGTGTGTGTGTGTGTGTGTGTGTGTGTGTGTGTGTGTGTGTGTGTGTGTGTGTGCCAGCGAACTTGCTGCGTACTATATCCACTGGGGAGGGGAAGGGAATGCATAAGTGAGGAATGAGAGGCGTACTTCACCTACTGAGAGCCACGTGTAAGGGAGGCAAGGGAGAGGGAGAGACGCTCTTGCTGTAAACACTGAGAAGAGGGTGGCGGGGAGTACATAGGGAGGCACATGGCGGGTTACAAGGGAGACGTAGTGTACCCATTGACAGGCGCGTGGCTGGGAAGTTCTAACTTAAGGGGACACATGGCTGGGGTGCATGATGGGGTGCTACATACTAAGAGGCACTAGGTAAAACATGCTGTAATGGAAGTGACTGACATTTCAAATATGTTCTCGTGATCACAGCAATAGTTTCAAACCATTAATTAGAGAAAAAAAGAACGCTCATAAAAATCCAATCAGTTCACTCTGTAGCCTTTAGAAGTGGTCCCAATGGAAGTTCAAAAGTACGAGTCATTGCTTTGATTGGTACTATTCATGGGGTTCTTGGAATTTTCTTGAGAGACGTAAGGTTTAAGTGTTTTCTCTCATCCTGTTTTTCCTGGTTTCAGCAAAGCAGCAGGAGTGGCAAGACGTAACAAACCAGTAAAATCCAGCCGTGCTTGTCCGGCAGTGTTCTTGCTGATGCACGAATGTGTTTGTTCACAATTCGATATAATCTAGCCGGGTATACACAGACTGACCTTGAGAAATGCAGAATTATGATGTGATTTTGTAATGTTGAGACAAACAAGGTTATTATGCATCATCTTTATTATCATCATCATCATCACCACCACCGTCGCAATATCAGCGTTTACATTAACTATGGAATGAATAATAATCAACTCAGCGGGTGACAAACTGAACCATGACAGATTACGGCAGACACGAAGTAAATAAGATTCTGTCAATAGGACTCAGTAGCATTAACTCATGCAGGCAGGCAGGCAGACAATCACGGTAGTTGAGATACCAGCGATCCACCACCAGCCCAGTACACAAGTGATGGCCGCACAGCAACAGACCAACACCGAAAGAGACATAAATAAATGGGACAGGTTTCTCTATTTGAGACATCTTATGCTTAATTTCGCTGGTAGTCTCGGAAACGGAGACATCCTTAAAAGGGAACTGGGGACGATGCCCTGAGCCGAGCCGCTTGAAGGCCTCAGTTTGTAAGAATAATTTGATCACCAAACAGGACAAAATGTACGTGTGACAGCAAGGAATGATATAAATTGGGTGAACAACACATTTTTGGTAGAAGTCAGACTTATATTATGGCAGGGCAGTTGAGAATAATAAAAAGTAGAAGTGCAAAACGCTAGGTGCCGTCATTCATTATATTTGTTGGTGATGACAGCGATGGACAGGGAGATGAACCTCACACTTGGTTTTGGTAATGGCCTCTGTCTACATTATGTGGTGTGTTGTGTCCTCGTCCTTCAGTAAAACTTATCTGAACTTTTTTTTTTTTTTTCGCTAATCTGGACTGTATTTTAAAGACATTTCTATTTTCACGCCAAGGGAAAAGTACACACAGGAAGTCAGCATTGCCGCGACGCGGTGCGAGGCAGTGACCAGGAACCTGCTCAGGTCGGACACGTCAAGGTGAGACTCCCAGTTCCCGGATTTCTCTACCCCGGCATTATGTTGTCTTGACCTTACGTAACATTATATGACTACGCAGCAGACTGGATACTGTATTCCTCAGACTTCTGACTGACTCGTATTATATTAATCTCTTCTCGGCGGCAGGGGGGAAGAGCGTTCCACTAAACGAAAATTTCTCTATAAAGACTTGGCAGCAAATGTGAAGATATACATGCATCTCTCTCTCTCTCTCTCTCTCTCTCTCTCTCTCTCTCTCTCTCTCTCTCTCTCTCTCTCTCTCTCTCTCTCTCTCTCTCTCTCTCTCTCTCTCTCTCTCTCTCTCTCTCTCTATATATATATATATATATATATATATATATATATATATATATATATTACAAGAATTACCATAAATTATGTACCTGCATATCAACTCACATCAAAAATTTGCTCACAAATATATGCAAATGCACGCTTGCCGTACTTACTGTGCACTGTGTTTTATGTGTCTGATTGGTTACTGCATGTATATCTTATGTGTTACTCCTAGACTACAGTAACGTATTCGGATACCTTAGCTGCACTCGTTGTTGCTTGAAAAAATTAACGTATAAGGTCATGGAACGCAACCTTTTTTTTTTTTCCCCATTAGGTATTTGTTCTGTCATACGAGTATCTTTCAGATGTGTGTGTGTGTGTGTGTGTGTGTTTCGATCACGTTATGGCCACCCCTTTGTGGATTAAAAGCTATGAAAGAATTAACGCTCAAATCAACCGACATATACATTTATTTATTTATTATTCTTTTAATGAGATGTCAGGAAAAGTTTGATTACAAAAGTCCTGGAAAAGAAACTGATTTTACCCCCCAAACGACAAGCGACAAATAAATAAATAAATAAAATGAAAAATAAGGCAAATAAATAAGTAAAATTAAATCAAACAAATGCACAAAATAAGTGAAACTATTACGGATGAATTTCTTTGCAGCGAGCAGTTTTTCGTGTCACTGCTGTGGTAATCATGGCAATCTTGTGAACCAGTCCTGTCATCATCAGTGTGTCAAAATGATGGATCCATGTGAGGTTAGATGGCTGTTGGTGTGCATTCCTCGTGTGTGTGTGTTTGTGTGTGTGTGTGTGTGTGTGTGTGTGTGTGTGTGTGTGTGTGTGTGTGTGTGTGTGTGTGTGTGTGTGTGTGTGTGTATGTGTGTGTGTGGGTGGGTGGGGTTTTCTTTTTAGCCAGGAAATGAAGGTGACGTCAGATTTAAATAATGGATCCTATTAGATTAACGTGAATAAATAAAAAGAAAAAAAAAAAAAAGATCCCTATAGAAGGTCATTTTGATTCTGCGTATCGCGCGAGGCTTGACGAAACAGCGACGGGTTTGATAAATGCGTATGTTGTTTTCGGAGCAAAGTAAGAGCAAGGTCGGCATCAATATAGATTTACTGCGTCGCCATCGCTCATGCAAGTCGCTCGTCATATGCAGAAAACGAATACCTCATTTTTCTCTCTTCACTGCGCATATTTTTATTTTATTTTGTTTTACTGTATTTTTCGGTAGAATTCCAAGTACAATAATGGTCAGAAATCAAGAAACCTGCCACACTCACTTTCACAATGTTTAGCATCCTCTTTTCTTTAAGTCTTGTGGTGCGCCAAAAATCAGTAAGTTGTCAGCTTTTCTAATAGGACTGTCACCACATCAGAGGACCTAAAAAACACTGAGGAAAAGCACAAAACACAGGGGAGTGAGTGCGGTGTGATTCTGATGTGTGTGTGTGTGTGTGTGTGTGTGTGTGTGTGTGTGTGTGTGTGTGTGTGTGTGAGGTTATCCTGACGTAATGGACATGATCTAAGTCAAGCTCGTATTGTTCTGCTTCATAATTGATTTTTATTATGCTTAATCCTAACTTACCTGTAGATGTGCGTTGTTTGCACGTCACCTTTGCTGTCATTCATTCACAACCTTTATTCTCTCTCTCTCTCTCTCTCTCTCTCTCTCTCTCTCTCTCTCTCTCTCTCTCTCTCTCTCTCTGAGGCTCACGCTTTGATACGCTTCTGGCTTCAAGAATAAACGCGTGCGTAGGTTTCCTCTACGCCTCAGTCCCTCTTCTCCTGTGTGTTGGCTGGGAGGAAGTTTTGGCGCCACCGCTGATAAGCCACCAAGGCCTTGACTAAAGGGTCATAGATTTAGAGTATGTACGTTTGAGCACACACACACACACACACACACACACACACACACACACACAGATGCATTGCAGTATTTTCCTAATGTGTACATATGTAAAAGGTCCTCGAAAAACAATTTTATATTTCACAAAGACACGTTTTACTATTTTCATAACGTGTGTAGAGCGTTCGTTGCAGTTCACCGAAAAAACATTTCGTAATACACACACACACACACACACACACACACACCACCACCACCACCACCATCACCATCACCACCACCACCACTACCACCATCATCAATACTACCAATTACACATCATGTGGTAGGGGACTAGGCAGCCGGTTTAGAAAAACACTGCCACTCTAGGTAATCTCAGCGAATTGTAAACGGCGACCGAAGGGAGAGGGCGGACTTAGAGGACTGAAAAATCCCCTCTTCCGTATTCATTTTAATAGTCAAACGAACCTGATTGTCTAGAGTCACGCCACTCTAAGGCCCGTATCTCTAGGTCCCATCTACAAATGGTCGCCTCGTTTCGTCAGATTTTAAAGACCAGGGAAATCTTAACCTGGTAAAAACTGATAAGAGCGATTGATTAGTGTAGTTTAATTATTGTTGTCGTGGTACTTGTTGTAGTTACTTTTATTATTGTTTTGATGGTCGTGCTGGTGTTGGTGATGGTGACATCCTTCTTCTTCTTCTTTTTCCTATTCTTATTCTTATTATCACCATCATCATCATCATCATCATCATCATCATTATTATCATCATTATCATTATCGGACATGTAATGGATAAGTAGGTTGGTGCTCTCGGCTCACATGCGAGAGGTCCCGGCCAGGGGGGAAACAGGTCGTACGTATTAGTTTCCTCTCCCACCGTACCCTTTGTTCGCTTGGCCGGAAGAGAAAAGACTTCTGATAACTTACAAATAATCTGACGAGCGATAGTAGAATGATAACAGTTTAACTATCGTGTGTGTGTGTGTGTGTGTGTGTGTGTGTGTGTGTTTGCTTGCTCGAAAAGACCTAAAATATGTAAGTACTGTACATTTGTTATACCATGAGTGATAGACAAGGTGTCATATGAAATAAAAACTAATAATTATAAAACATATTATCTACTGACAGACGGATTAATGTAAGATTTCTTTATAAATAAATAAATACATCATTGGATAAACCACTTTGCTCTCATCCAAGCTACTGAGTGTCTGAGAAGGAGGCAGCAGATGATGTGTGTGTGTGTGTGTGTGTGTGTGTGTGTGTGTGTGTGTGTGTGTGTAACTGAATCATAGAATTATGTGGCAAAGCTTCACACCCATTCTAACTAAACGCGAGGTGAAAGCTACATTTTAAGAGTGAACGACTTGAGGAAAAATTGTCAGAGAGAGAGAGAGAGAGAGAGAGAGAGAGAGAGAGAGAGAGAGAGAGAGTTGTTTACCAATAACATGGACCGTTTAAAGAAGGAAAAAAAAAAAATTAATAAATAAATAAAAAAAAAAAAAGGGACACAAGCTGACTCAGTCCTATAAAAACAGATGTGGATAAAAACACACCAACCCACTCATCCATCCACCCACACTCAGCCACCCACCCACCCACCCATTCACCCACCCTTACACACGCGTTCCCACCAACCCAGCGTTATTCTTCAAATAAGGGAACTCATGACAGGAGAACACTGATTATCCTTTTCTCTACTATCACAATTTTCTTCCATCTGAAGCGCACATGATACGAAACTTAACAAAACAAGTCCTAACTATTTACTACTCCTCTTTTGTCTTATTAAACTGAAATTCCTCCGTGTCACTCACTCCCCGCCTTCCCAGCCTAACAGTTTGTGCAGTGAAGCGGTCTTGGGGGGCGGCAAGTGGTGCAACATTACGGCGCAACGGCGGTGAGGGGTGAAGAAAGGAAAGGAGGGAGACTGTAGAAGAGGCATTGCACATAATAATGAAACGAATAGCCACTGATTCCACTTTACTAGTAGAATCTTACACACTCTGACCTTGCCCTGGTACGACGCAGCTAAGCCATGCGTCACTACATAGCACAAATTTTCTTTCCTACAGTGACATGAAGGGAGCCGTCAACCAGCGCGTGAATCCCAGGAGTTGTAGAGGGTTGATCAGCAGAGTGGTGGTACAAGGGAGGATGAGGCACGTGGCAATGCATGTTTATGGACGCCGTCATAGAGAGGGAGAGAGAGAAAGAGAGAGAATGGTTGGTAGGCTATTATAGTCTGGTCCATGTTTTGTCAGGCTTACTGCGCACAAAGGCTTACGGATGACACACACACACACACACACACACACACACACACACACAAACATGGGGAAGAATTTACATATTTGTGCCCTCATGTAACGATTATCATTTTACTTTTATTAATGTATTTATTCTCTTATCTATGCATTTACTTATCTATCTATTTTCTACTTCATTTACCGTTTACATTATTATCAGCAAAGTGGGATGCAGGGAAAAAATACAGATTGGCGGAATTGTCCGTCTATCTTCCATCGTTGATTTCAAAAGGTATACTTACTTGGACCCCTTATAAGCTTCTCTGCATCATTCATTAATCAAGAAAAAAATACATATTAAATGTTCCTTCTCCTCTACCATCTTCATCGCTGGTCTTCCTGCCAGCTCACTTCTAGCCTCGGTCAGGACACTCTTGTCCTTATGGGGGTCTTTTGCTCCCTCCTGAGCACTCTGGTCCTTGGTCATTATCTGGGTACTCTTATCTTGGGTAGTATCCGTCGATGTCTGGGTCTCCTTGTCCTCAGTGCCCTCCTTCACCCTTGACTGCAGCTTGGTTTTCACTACCTTCAGGCACTCGTCGCACAGGAACAAAATATTGTCGTGGCTAAAAGCCTTGGAGGCAGCCCTGAGCCACACACTCTGTGTGGACCCACCATTCGTACCCCTCGAACGCCACACCATTACTCCTGCTAGACACATACTCCTCACACACTTTACAGTTTTCAAGAGCCATTTCTAATTTACCGTAGGTAATCCACTTCGGAAAAGAAAGCAGTCACACGCGTCCTGCTCACCCGCTCCTCAGAATGTTGACATTATAGAACATACAAACGCTGTGTTGGACGGGGAAGAGAGAATGGGTACGGATGAAAGATAAAAATGTGAGCTTTATTTTGAATAGATGTGAGAGATTGAGGCAGAGTGATGGGAAAGAAAAGTATGTGTAATTTATTTAAGTAAGCGAGAAAATTAGTTATATTCTTAAATATGGATTCCTTAGTTTAATTGGTTTGGTTGTTGTTGAAGACAATAATATGAGGAGCTAGGTAGTGAAGAGAGAATACTATACTCGTAGATAGTAAGAGTCATAGAAAGACAGTTGAGGTGATGGCAGTATACGGTTACAAGGAATGAGAGGGAGAGGAAGTAGACACTCAGGACAGGACTCGAGGTAATGCATACAAGCTAGAAAAGTTTAAGTTTAGGAAGGAGCTTGGCAGGAACTGGCTCAAGAGCAGAGTGGTGAACGAGTGGAATATGCGTAGGACCAACATGCTATAGGTCAGTGGTACTCAACTGGCGGACCGCGGTCCAAATCCGGACCGCTGATAGCTGTTGTGCGGACCCCGGTACACACACACACACTCTCTCTCTCTCTCTCTCTCTCTCTCTCTCTCTCTCTCTCTCTCTCTCTTGGTTTTGGGAAACACATCCACGACGAAAATAGGACACTTGCTTTGCAACTATTAAGCATTGCAACTTAGTGAAGTAGTTCACGGCAATTTCTAAAACTTTAGTTATACCTGAAACATCGATATTCACCCCGTTTTCTATGACTCAACAGATAATAGAAAATCGTACTACAGGTCCAATACCTGTTTGTTTACGACAGACGACGCTGGTTGTAAGCAGCAACCTATGCAGTGTGCACTTCATTCAAACTACGGTGAGTTTGAACATAGTATTGAACGTACATTTGCAGAACGGTGTTATGTATGTAAGCTCATCAGTATTCAAAGTAATTTGATAAAATTAACTGCTAAACTGGTATGATATCATCATGGGGGTTTGCGTGCTACAGTGGTGATGATTGTGGCATGAGAAAAGACGCGGAAACACAGTTGTTGTTAACATCTTCTATTTGTTTCCATTTTCAGGAGGATTTGCTTGGTAAAGAGAAGTTCGAGCAGCCCGAGCAAACAGTAGTTACGTGTGTTTGTGAGAGGAAGATGGCTTGCTCCAAGAAAAGAAAAGTTGACAGTGAAAATCGTTCCTTTAAAGACGAATGGACAGATAACTATGCCTTCATTCTCCCTGCAAAAAGTTCAAAACCAGTCTGCTTGATATGCAGTGAATCCATTGCTGTTGTGAAAAGTGGCAATGTGAAACGCCACTATGAAACGAAACACAGTAACTTTGAAAAGAATTATCCCCAGAACAATGAGACACGCACAAGAAAAGTAAATCAGCTCAAATTACAGTACGAGAGGTCTACTAATGTTCTCACAAATTCCATGACTCTCCAAGAAAGAGCAGTTGAATGTTCACTGAAAGTAGCGTGGATTTTAGGAAGACACAAAAAAAACATTTTCTGATGCAGAGACGGTCAAAGAATGTATGTTGGAGGTTACTGAAACACTTTGAGGGTAAACAAAAGGATGACATTAAAGATAAAATTAAGCAAATCCCACTGTCAGATTCCACAACAATGAGAAGGACTGCAATATTAGTTGAAGATTTGACGTCACAACTTGATAATGCAATGCAAAATGCATCATGCATTTCTCTGGCTGTAGATGAGTCAACAGATGCAACTGACAGTGCCCAGCTTCTTGTCTTTGTCAGATTTTATGATATTGCACAGAAGGGATTCTGTGAGGATCTGCTTGATGTGGCAATCCTGGAATGCCGAACACGTGGAGAAGATATCTATGAGACTATGAAAATGATGCTAACAGAACGGGGGCTTGATCTGAAGTCCGTAGTTTCAATCACTACAGATGGCGCTGCATCAATGATTGGAAGAGAAAGGGGACTAGTTGGACGGCTAAAAGAGGATCATCCTGACTTAATATCATACCACTGCATACTTCATCAATCCATCCTCTGTGCTAGTTTTGGAGGGGACTATGCTGTGATCATGGAAAAGATTATGAAGTTAGCCAACTTCTTGAGAGCATCTTCATCACTACAGCATCGGCTACTGCGTAACTTTTCAAGTGAGGTTAGTGCCAGCTATGATGATCTACTCCTGCACAACAATGTACGGTGGCTTAGCAAGGGCAAGGTTTTGGAAAGATTTTGGAGTATCAGAAAAGTACAAGAATTCCTTAGAAGCCAACAAAGTTCCGCCAAAGCAAATAAGTTTTTAGACTTTGGAAGATGAAAAGGAGATGGAAAAGACAGCATTCTTAACAGACATCACTTTTCATCTCGATGCTCTCAATGTTAAACTACAAGGAAAAAACAACACAGTGTGTGATCTTATTTCATCTGTTCAAGCTTCCCAGAAACTGGAACTTTTCAAAAATGACTTGCAGGGAGAACTTCATCACTTTCCCAGACTTCTGGAGCATACCAAGGGAAAGAAAGGTCATAATTATACTGAATTTATTGATAAACTGATTGGCAACTTCAAAGATCGTTTTGGTGATTTTTCACTAGGAAGTCTGCTGTTGCTTTTTATTCAGAACCCCTTCATGGTTTCAAATGTAACCTTGTTTTCACACGAAGCAAAACAGGCATTCAAATGGGTAAATCCTGCATCAGTTCAAATGGAACTAATTGATCTGCATGAAAATATGATCCTAAAAGAGGAGAGTGCTCAGTATGATCCTGTCACATTCTGGACACAGAAGGTATCACACGATTCTTTTCCTAGTCTGCATAAAAGTTGCAGTGGTAGTTGGTAGATAAGTGTGTGTAATGAGTGTCTTCATGTGTGTGATGTGTGTGGGAATGAAATGGGGGATCGAGGGAGGGCGGGGTGAGGAGCCAACCTGCCGCAGCTCATCTCCAGCCTGTCACAGCTCCTGCCTGCCTGCTTGTTGTTGTTGTTGTTGTTGTTGTTGTTGTGTGTGTGTGTGTGTGTGTGTAAATTTCCCATAGGCTGGCACACCTCTCCCTCTCACGCGCCCCTCCCTCCCCTGTCTCTCCAGTGTCCTTACTGACCCCCGTGTTACGCAGTTTTTACCCAATCTAATGCTTCTTCTATCCCGCAGCCACACTCTTAACCTGGTATACAGTATAACTACAGCCTTAATGTCACTGTATTCTAAACATGGTGCTATATAACCTCTGTAGCCTGGCACAGCCCTTTTGCGGAGTATTATAGTTACAATTACCACTCAGTAGAGACGAAGCCACCAGCCATAAGCCAACGGAGTGAGTGAGTGATGTTTCATTCATGTGCTCATATAATAACTCATTTTCCGCACTGCTTCCTACATCAGGCTCCTTCACTTCCAGGTTCTTCGCCTTTCCGTGGAACAAAGTACATCTCCAACTCTTGTTTTTTGCGTCACTTATCTACTATTATATACTCCTTCCCTTCCATTTGCACGATATCCCTCAGCAGCAGGTGTGTCTCATTCCATCCTATTCAGTAATGTTATATAAGAAAATGAATAAATTAATGGGTATATGGTGTGATAAATTATGTAGAATTAGTAATACAAAAAAATCGTAAAGAAGATAGTAAGATTGAAATAGCCAAATTCACACGTTTTTATTTATGTACATAACAGAAGAAATGAGCCGTTGGCAAGACAAATGCGGTCAGTCCCATTCACCAGCTGCCAACCATCCGGCCGTGACCGACAGACACTCCACTAGTGACAGGTAATTACGTGGGTGAAATGTTATCCATTATTAAGTGTTCAAGAAGCACGGTAGGGGTTTTGGAATAGTCAAGGAAGAAGTATTATGATGTGAACGAGAAAGGAACCGTGATACACAGCCAAGGGAGACAGCAGAGAGTAAATTGATCACATTAACTATCTGGAGTGTTTACGTAGCCAAGACAAGTGTCAAGTTTCGGAAAGTATTCATGTTGATGGAACATAATGACTGTCAGTTGAAAGTACCAGAACCAGTTGTTTACTGAGGATTAGAGAGTTTCACGTGTATATTGGTGGTGAGTATAACAGCTCTGTTCTGTAAAACAAATCGAGGTCACTTGGTCACCAGCATTTTTCTTTCTTAGCAGATGACAACACTAAAGATGCAGCGCCTCCTAAACCTGGGGGCAAAAGCAATTTCATTAGCTCCACTTCAGCAACCATCGACATGGCTTTGTGGAAGAGCAAACATAAGGAACGCTTCAACCTACAAAGCAGCTGTATTACGAGAGTTTGGGCAGGACCTACAAATTGAAGATATCAAAAGAAAGAAGTTGCAAGGAAACCAAGTAAATTCATAGTGCATGTAATTCTTCAATAACAAATTATTTAGAGGACTCCTAATTTCCATGTTGGCATTCTTCAGAGACACTGTGGCATAATGCTCACTTGCACCACTAGTTTAATGTGTTTACATGTTAAATTGTTTGTTTCAGTCGGCTTATTAATTTCCCTTTTTCTCTTTCACACTGGTTAACAATTCTGGGAATGGAAAAGTTGGGGTTTTGGTTGGGGGAAGGCAAAATGAAATACAATAATCCTTCACTATAATAAATAGACACTAAGAAGACCTTTCGTATCTGCACACTACATTGTCCCAAGTCAGTATCAATAGACATTTCCATAATAGTTATTTCTGCAATGCTAAGTGATGTAATAGCTTTAATTTTCTTCCTTGACAATTGTTTAAGTTGTGGCATGGTCTCACAGCACAGGAAAAAAGAGCATGGGGTCACAGTGCAAAACCATGTGCAGTGTGGTGAGGAAAAAAAGCTGCAACAATCACTAGCAGTTCCTTTCTTCCCTGAGGAGATTAAGCTCCCACTCTACCCTCAGTCCATGTGACTATAGCATTGATATTTTCCTTGTGTGGTTTTAGGGGATCCCTCCATCCCGTGGCCTTTCTCCACAAGACTCTTCTTTCTCTTAACTCTGTTCTGCCCATTTCTTTAATGTATTAGTTAACCAGTATTCTCACTCTTTCATCCCTTTTACTGGTAAACTCTTGAATTCCCTGCCTGCTTCTGTATTTTCTCCTGGCTCAACTTGAATTCCTTCAAGAGGGAGGTTTTAGGACACTTCCCAGAATAATTTTTGATCTTGCATTTGGACTGCCCTCTTCAATGATTCTCTGTCTCTCTCTCTCTCTCTCTCTCTCTCTCTCTCTCTCTCTCTCTCTCTCTCTCTCTCTCTCTCTCTCTCTCTCTCTCTCTCTCTCTCTCTCTCTCTCTCTCTCTCTCTCTCTCTCTCTCTCTCTCTCTCTCTCTCTCTCTCTCTCTCTCTCTCTCTTTCTCTTGGCCAGAGCCCCATTTGAAAAAAATCTGGAAATAGGCATAGTGTCTTAGTGTAAAAAGGTGCTTCAAATATGAAACTGGAAGATCTTTAAAAGCTACATTTTTCTAGGAATGCATAAGAGACTGGAGCCAGTGATTGAATGACATGCCCACATACAGCCATAGTTACCCATAGTCAGTCAGTGCTATCTACCACCCCCTCCTTCCACTCCCTCCTGTGTTGTGGGTGATTTGTGAGAGAAAATGTTGGCCAAGATGCTCCCAACTTCAACCACAGTTTTCTCATTTTTTGGTTAGTATGACTTGTCTTACTTCTGAAGGTAGTTTGACAAGTAATTTCCAAAAGTGTTAAAAAATTGTAACCTTTTCAAGCTTGGAGAAGATACATATGGTCTGTGAAAGTAGTTGTTCTGTCAGATGGCTGTGGTACAATACAACATTGGATAGAATCTACTTGCTGTGTCATTTTTTAACACGGCAGCTCCTGACTCAAAAGTTAATTAACCTTTATTTCACATTACCACATTGGGTAGAATCTACTTGCTGTGTCATTTTTTAACACAGCAGCTCCTGACTCAAAAATTAATTAACCTTTATTTCACATTTTGAAAATAAATGTATGATTTTGGTCATTGTTGTCCCCATTTAGTACCAAAGTGAGATTTCATGTGCATACAGCATTCATGATAAATATGCTAAATTTCCTGAATTGAAAATATTTAAAAGGTTATGGGCCTATATTAGATTAATATTCCTCATATAAATTAGATACTCTTGGTAGGGATATATATGCATTCTTAGTATTTAATATTGCTCTTTCTAGTATTAGTGTTCACTTCTATAATCCAATGCTAATGAATATCATATAACATATGTACGTGTGTTCTTATAGGTTAGAGTAGGAGTGCATAGCTGTGGAGTAAATGCTTCTGATGTCCTGATGATAGAAAACAAGTAAGTACCAAGAAAAGAACATGTGGGACTTCAACTTTGAATGTATGTGAAAATAAGATTACTTTCTATGTAGTGTACTGTGTTAACATGCTTGAGCAACTTACTAACCTCATTTTGCTTTTTGTAAAGAGCAAAAGGAAAATTTTCCTGTACTCTGTCATTCTGATGTGGTCTGTTACTTGAAACTCACATAGCTAGCTAGCATTTGTAGGGATGATACCATGCTTGATACCTAAAATTAAGTTTGGATAAAATATACCAGGATAAAGTAATGGTGTTATCCTTGGTATAAATTCATTGCCAGTCTACTTGTGGTGGGTTAGGCTGTTGATAGGTGTGGCATAAGGTGACAGATTGTGTAAGAATTGATTGCTTTAGAACATAAGAAATAAGGGAAGCTGCAAGAAGCCACCCAGCTTACGTGTGGCAGTCCCTCTATGAAATATACCTACCTATTTCCACCTATAATCCCCATCCATAAACCTGTCTAATCTTCCCTTAAAGCTCCCTAATGTCTTAGCACTAGCAACATGATTACTGAGTCTGTTCCATTCATCTACCACTCTGTCTGAGAACCAATTTTTTCCTGTCTCTTTCTTAAACCTAAATTTTTCAAGCTTGAACTCGTTATTTCTTGTTCTTTGTTATTTAGTTCTTGGACATAGAGGTGTCTGAGCACAAACAAGGGATTCAGCATGAGTTGTTGGTAATGTAACCACAGCTTGAATTTTGTTATCTAGGCTTGCTGTGGTCACATTCATCTCACTGTGTTCTGGTGCTCCCTTGTGAGCCAGTCAGCTGCTGCTATGTAGGATCTTCCCACACTAAGGATATATTGCATCTTGATTAGGCATATTTATAGTTTCTCTCTCTCTCTCTCTCTCTCTCTCTCTCTCTCTCTCTCTCTCTCTCTCTCTCTCTCTCTCTCTCTCTCTCTCTCTCTCTCTCTCTCTCTCTCTCTCTCTCTCTCTCTCTCTCTCTCTCTCTCTCTCTCTCTCTCTCTCATTATGTTCATCAAAGAAGACTGGAATAGGATCACAAATAATTCTAGAGGTATAACAAATGTACTAAGAATCTCCCTGAAGATAGGATCAGGTTTTATCTCAGGATATTGACATCATATAATATGTATCGTCAATTAGTGCCTTAATTTTGTAATATGTAATCAAAATCATGATATATTACAAAGTTATGGTTCAGAGTACCCTCTCCTCAGGATGGAACAACTTTATTTAAAGTTCAGAATGTTATGAAAGAAACGATCAAGAAGTCCCCTAATTACTCCAAAACTTTAATGTTAATTTTTGCAGAATTGGTCTCCTTTGATTTATTATTTGTCTGTGAAGCACGATTTCATTTTTCCATAAAGCCTTCATTCTTTCCCTCACTGAAAATCTGGGGTATGGAGATGTTAACAATACTTTATACACTGTTTCTTTTCAGTCCTTGGCTTTTATCAAACATTTGCTTTTGACCTTATGGATGTAGTGATATTAGTTGCTCTTTTGTCCATGACTTTGAGTCTTATGAATTTTCTATCATCTGGTGGAAATTTGTGTGTCATTAGGCTGTTAGTTCCTATGTGTGTTGCCCTATCTATCTGACTAATCTATATGTCTCTCTGACTAATGTATCTGACACTTATTCCAAAAAAACATGGTCACAACAGAAAGTCTCTATCCATAACTTAACAATGCCAACCATGCCAATGACCTTTGGCTTTCGCTTTTTTACCAAAGTCTAAGTTGTCTTTGTGATTATTAGTACATTGTTTTCTTACATTGTCTATTTTAACTCTGTTTACTGTCTCTTTTTTCAACCACCTACACAAATTTTCTCCCTTGTTATCTTTCATTCCTGCATAGGAATACATGTAATTATCTTTCACACTTTCCTTGAATTCAGTATGTATAAAGTAAATGATGACAAATTAAAAAATTTACTAGATTTTTTACTGAAATGCCAGAATTACAAAACTCACCATTACAGGTACCATGCTTATACAAATACATGGCAGATGACAGAGGACAGACAGACAATCGATGACAGTAAACAAAATATATATTTGGCATTGAGTCTACCAACAAATAAAAAAGAAGCAAGTTGGGAAGGTTGCTTTTTTATACATACAATTATTTTTATGATTAAAATCATATTGCCATGCTGCATTATTTATTTTTTTTAGTAATTTGTAGTCATTTCTAAGTATGTATTGGTTTAGTGGTACTAACTCAATATGTTTTTCAGATATGACAAGAAGTTCAATCCTCCATTTGTGCCAGGATTTGAAGTTTGTGGGGAGGTATTGGAGATGGGAAAGGAAGTCACTACCATGGCTGTCGGTTCTAAGGTCATAGGAATCATCAAAGAGGGTCTAGGTGGATATGCTGAAGAATGCATTGTTTCAGAACAGGTGAAATTCAAGAATTTTGTTCTTTGTTTACCTAAAGTGTAAATCACTTATCAAAATAGCCTGTTTTCTGAAAAAGTCCTGGGCTGTGGCAAGTCATTAAGAATTAAAATGTCACAGGACTGCTGAAACTTGATAGTTCCTGGAATTAATGTACAGTCTATTTTAGGGTTTGTATTCATGAGGTTTTTAAGTGTGGTCTGCATCCGAAATGTTGAGAATTACACAAATTGGTGTCAAGCTAGAGACCAGATGCTTTTCATTAGATAATTTATTGTGTTTGAAGTATCAATCACACTATATCACATACTATTTGTTGTTTATTTAAAACCTCTGTATAATACAAACTTATCCAATGTGAGTGCTGTGTAGATACTCTTTATACATTACATTATTTTATTATTTAGTTAGCATATATAGTTCTTGATTTTATTATTTAGTCTTTATACTTCGCATGATTTTATTATGTACAGTGCTGAATGGTAATGAGTTTAAGTACACTTTTAATAATAATTTATTACAGTGGATTGACTGACTTTTTAAATTTACAGGATCTGTGGACTGTGGACCATGCAGTTAGTTTTGACAGTGGAGCAGCTCTTGTTGACACCTATGCCACAGCTCTCATCGGGCTAAACAGGCGTGCTGCAGTGAATGAGGAGAGCACAGTGTTGGTCACAGCAGCAGCAGGTGGGCTGGGTCTAGCAGCTGTGGACCTTGCAACAAGTGTCTATAAAGCAAAGGTTTGCATTAAAATTTAATTTCTATAAACTGCATTTTAGGTGTTTGTTAGTTATGAATTATGGCTCTTTCTTTTGAAAACTCAGTGTGTAAATGCTAGTGACTTGAAAACAATTTCTCGTGATGCAGTTGTCATGGCTAAAAATTAAGGATGCAATGATTTAGAGAAATGGTAGAAAATGAGATTACTAAGGGAGTATATGGGTACAGTAGATGCAGGTACAGGAGGAGGACTTACTGTGAAATGGGAGGACAGAGTGCTGGAGTGTGTAGAGAAAGGTGGAAGAGGAAGATGAGCATAGGTGCAAGTGATCAATGTGCAATAGAGTAAGATGGATGTAGTGTCACATCTTATGGTTTGTGCTGGTTTAAAATTAGCATTTATTACACATTGTGAAATGTGGTTTAATTCATGTAGTGATGGGATGGAAGCCATAGGGGATAGATTATCCTTCTTTACTCCTACATATATAATGCTAATTATCAAAACAGATTGTAAGGAGGTGAGCAGTGTTTGAATGAAGTATTATGTTGGTTATAGACAGGGGTGCTATATGACATTCAAATGTGATGTATATACAGCATGTTTATTTCAACCAACACAACACCTCATTTAAATACTACTTGGTTTCTTATGATATATTTTGCAATACAGTCAGAGATGAGATGTAAATAAGGATAATCTGCATACCTTTAATTTAAAAGGTTACAGAATAGGACACTTAACTTCTTGCATTTCATTAAACACTATCAGCATCTCTTAGTTCAAACAAAGTCCAATTTATGAATAAGTTGCCTGATGTAAGCCAGTTTGAAATATCTGCAGTGGGCTTCAGAGGCTGTGTTCCCTTATTTTTATAGAATTACTATAATAGTATGCTGAATTACTCATTATGTCAGAGGTTGTTCCAGACCTTCCACAAGTATTTACTATCCTTTAACAAAAGTGAATAATTTCCTTCTGTACATAATGTAATACTTTCAGTTGGCCTCCAGCTGAATGTATTGTGACATCACTCTGTGGGCGCTGCCCGTTATTTTCAAAGACTAAATTAAAAGATCTTCAGGCAGAAAGAACACTCCCTGACTATCCTTGCACAAGACTAAGTCTGCAAGCATGCCTGGGTTGCTCTGCATCAGCAATTGCCCTCCTTTCAGCCTTATTATGTACTAACATTCTTTCTTATCTTGCACCTAATGCTCTTTTTTTTAATGTCCATCTATCTTGTTCAAGGTCTTCACACCTTGCACCTTCACATTCAATGTAGTTATCTCCTTAAGTGGATGCTGGCTATCAGTCTGCCTACTTCTCAATCTCACACATTATAAATGTTACTTCACACATGTTCATCAGACATTTTATGTCCATTTCATGCAGTCTGTGTCTCAGTTTGTCTACTCTTCTCCCTTGTTCCAACACCATTAGTCTGCTTGGCACTTCAATTTCTCACTCCATGAGTGTTAACTTCACACATGTTCCTCAGATGTTTTCTCTCTGTTTCATTCAGTCTCCTCTTCTTTCCTGTTCCCACGTTCTTTCCATGTTTTGACACCATTAAACTTACAATCTGCACTTTTGGGTCTTCTCTCCTGTTCCCACGTTCTTTCCATGTTTTGACACCATTAAACTTACAATCTGCACTTATATGGTGACCTGCAACTAAAACAGTTTTCATTCTCTATTATCACTATGAGTACTAGTCTTCACCATTTTCTGCATTCTCTTATGTCATCTTCACTTTGATGTTGGTCTCCTTAATTAAATCTTGTTTCCCTTTTCAATATGACTCTTCACTTGCTTTACCTTGAGGCCTTCATCGCCAGCAGGCGGCAAAGTTGTTTAAGACCCACACAATGACACGAATCGTTTATTGAATCCAAATAAATCCAGTCAAACCCTGAAGACATACATTAATGATCATAGACAATATTCTATATGAATAATTTGTGTAATATAGGTATGATTCTGCACATTACTTATAGGATAATGTATTCTTACACAGACAGTTGTTATACTTATGTGTTTGGGTCTTGGAGTAATCGTTGAGTAACGTGCATGCCCTTTCTGACAGGTGTTCTATGTAGGTCTATCTATTTCTGTCTCTGCACCAACACATGTCCTCCCTGCACAAGTGTCCTCAGCAAAGTGTCCCTATCGTCCTCAGTTACTGCCTGGGTTCCTACCCTGTCCATTGTTATCCATTAGCGATGGCGATAAGGCCGGCCTCATCTTAGCCTCATGTCATAACAAACATCCTTTGTCTCCTTACATCAACATCTCCTTGCATCTCAAGGAATTCACTGACTTAAGCCTCATCTTGGTCCTCGCCCTGACCTCCAGGTCCTTTCCTTTGTCATTGACAAACTCACTTGCACAACGACTTCTTTCACCCGCTTGGCGGTAACACCTCTCTTTTCCTGTCTTCATTCTTTTTGAGGAGAAGTTGTAGGGAGTCCACTGTGGTCTGTCTGGTGGGATGCACGTGTGGATTAGAGGAGCGTGTTGTTTGACTAATTTGAATTTTCTTTTTATTGACAGCCTACTTTGCAACTGATTTTGTTAGTTATATTGGACAGACTATAATGTTTTAATATATATTTTAAAAATATATTCTTTAGCATGTCTGATATATAAACTTAATTGATGACATTAATTCACAGGTTATTGGTGTGTGTGGAACAGAGGACAAGGCAGGACTTGTGAGGCAGAAGGGTGCCTGGGCAGCTCTAAAGTACAACAAAAAACACATTGATGCAAAGGTGTGTAATTTCACACATATTTGTCTAGTAATAGTATAAAGGAATTAAGTATCCAAAAGTTAGCTGGCAAGATGATGTCTACATCATTCAGACTTGTGGTGTTCAATGATGAAAATATGAGGAGATGGAAGTTACAGTAAAGAAAAAAAAAATGGAAAAGTATTTTTGAAATAGGGAAAACTCCCAACAGCCAAAAACCTTTTTCCAATTAATTGTTCTTTTCATGTATTTTATAAATTCAATAATATAAACTAGGTTTTCTATATGACTGATTATGTCAAAGATTTACATTATATATATATATATATATATATATATATATATATATATATATATATATATATATATATATATATATATATATATATATATATATTCCCTAAAATGGTTTCCCCTTGTTGCATCATTAATAATATAGGGCAAAACTTCAGTGGGTACACTTTTGTGGGCAAAACTTCAGTGGGTACACTTTTGTAGAAACTGCTCTCTAAGTTCAAAATTTTCTTTTTGCTTGTAATTAATTTCAGTAGAAATAAGGTTTTTTGCACAACTTGATTTCCATCGTCAGATATATTTAAGAATATTACAGTGAACTTTCTTTTTAAGAAAAAAATATTAGTACTTTCTTAGAAAGGTTAATATTATTTTTACAGGTGAATGAGGTCACAGATGGCAAAGGTGTCAATGTTGTCTTTGATGCCATAGGAGGAGATACTTTTGTTGACTGCTTGTCTTGGTCAGTATTCTATTATCAAGTTCATGAAGGAAAAGTCAAATATTTGTCATTGATAATTCAAACATTCATTATGTTCTGCAGTTTTCTCAGCTAATATTATTGTCTTTTATATAGATTAAATTTTCAGCTGTTAGTAGTTACACAGTAACCTGTTTAACAAACTGGTGTCTATTTCAGGGTGTGTCATGAAGGGACTGTGGTAGTAGCGGGATTTGCCAGCTGTGTAATACCTCACATAGAGACTAGTATACTTCTGCCCAAGGCAGTCTCCCTGGTTGGCCTCTCCCTCTCACACTATCAGCAGGCAAATAATGCTGTGTACAGGTAAGATCTGAGCGTTGATGATGAAAGGATGGATTTCAACCCTTTTGTGTGACAAGGTTGTACCACCATATAGAAGAAAGGATGGATTTCAACCCTTTTGGGTGACAAGGCTGCACCACCATATAAAACTAACTCTTTGTATAGGCTTTGCCAACTATTATCCACATACTTGTTGTGAGAATAGAAAAGAAAATAATGAAAAAAGAAAAATTCAGAGAGGCATTATGGATGACAGTGATGAAAAGGATGCCTGAGGTGCCAATAGTCAATTTACGTTAATAATTGCATGTAGAAAAAAAAAATTGTCTAGATGGATTGAGACAAGGTGGTTGTATACACTCACATTCTTGCAGACTAAATTCAAATCCATCATGTACCTAAGGTTTCAAGGAAGGAGGGAATTGATCCAGACTGACCACACAACATAAAGTACCAGTCAGTTGTATAACTCACAGATCTCAATGCCTCAAGGCTAGACAGTGGAATAAACCAATAGACTTTCTTGCACATTATCTGATTAGACCTCTGACTTATTTCCATTCAATATTTTTTGTGTTCTGATACATTTATTGCACCTAAATCTGTTACAAAATTGAGGATCTTGCTTTATGTATACTTAATTAGTACTATCATTACAGGCAAGTAGTCGAGGATGTGATTGATATGCATGAGATGAGTTTGATAAACCCTCACATATCAGCACGTTTCAATATTGAGCAGACTGCAGAAGCCTTAGATTTCTTACGGCAGAGAAAATCCACCGGGAAAGTTATTCTCGAACTTCGATAACATTAAGCGTAAGTACATGCGTACATGGTGAATGAATGCTCAAGTTTATATAGAAATGATAAAATAGTAGTGTATGCGTGCATGTATGCGTATAAGGCTACAACTGAATATGATGTGTACTCTTAGTTGCTAATATAGATTTGGATATTGGTACAAGGGAAGTGAATGCAACAATATTATAATGAAGTTTGAGTTTGCTGAAATTTTAATCTACATTATAGCATTAATTTTTTTGAGAACATTACCTTATGCTTTTCCCCTATAGCATGAGTTGTCCTGAGGAGAATGCAAGGACTTCAGGAAGATATGTACTTGAGCTCCTTTGGTTTGGGTGTTACGAATACCCTGATGGAATTGGAGTAATTACATCAAGAAGTAACCTGCTTGTAAATTATAAAACAAAGAAATGATGAATTATTTTCTGTAATTGTATATCACTCCTACTGTACTCAAACAGTTCAGTGAAAGTCTAAGTTTTAATGTATAGAACAAAGTATCTTTTCCACTATTGCTTCAATTCAGGTCTGCTATACTTGAATGCTTCATTTGCTGCTTTATATCATCACATACATACTTAACCATCTGTAAACACACTTATGTGGCTTTCCAAGGCATATAATATGAGTCTGGATGAGAGAGAGAGAGAGAGATGGGGGAGGGCTCTTCTTATAACTGTTTTCAATAAAACTATAAAGTACTGATAAGCAGCAGTTGCAGAGGTCTTCATCCTTATCACAATGATATAACTTCCTCCAATCATTCCACCTGCACACAAATACGAATATCAATGCCTCAACAATTTTTTTGTCATGTTTCTGAATACCTCAACTCTATTCAGTTGAAACATTCACTTTGAGAAGTCTATGACATGATGATTGTGTAATTTTCAAACTGATATGATTTACTGTGATAAAACTGTTACAGCTATCAATGAACATAATAAAATAGTTCAGTGAGTATAATAAAGACATGCAAAAATATACTGGTTCTATTTTACCTGTTGGTAGATCAGATTTATAGCCACAGACTCTTGGGGGGCAAATAATTCCTTTCTGAAGAACAGCATTTAAGGAGCATGCTCTTCTAGCAAGCCAAGCTATGATACCTATCCAACACAATGCTTTGTTACCACTACTGTTGCTTTAAAGTGCAAATATGAACCATTTTACTCAAATGATTTCCCCTGAATATGTAATGCACACAGCACTTAGAGAGAGAGAGAGAAAACTTCAAGAAGTAAAGGTGAAGAGACTTGTAGTTAATTTGGGTAGACAATTTGACAGGAATCATGAAAAACATGATATGGATTTGACTCAGCAGGTCACTACAGTGCTGCCAATGCCCAACTTCACCATTTGGTGGTACAGCACCACCAATATCACCCCAGCACTGCAACACAATTAATACACGTCCTATTCTTGCGTCCTGTAACCCCTAACAGCATCCCACAGCCTCCCGCGCCCTCAAATACCTCACCCAATCCTCACTACAACTGCACTGGCAGGCCTTCATTATCTCTCAGGTGTTTTACTGATCATCATAAGGTCGAGGAAAGGCAGTTTCCTCTCTGCAACATTTATTGATGAGGTAGACATGGCTGTAAGAACTGCGAACAAGTTCTCGGTTTCAACTTCTCATAAAATAACATTATACATTGGTATAAAACACTCTTAACATATTACAGTATTAAAAAAAACAACACATACAATCAACTTGGCACCATGACATTCAGTCTGTTCTATAGAATTAAGATATTTACCTCGATCAGCTGCCTATCTGTCTTTGCGTGGCCGCCTCCAGTAAGCAAGTGACACCCATGGGTAACAAGTGGGTAAACTCTACTCACTCCACTCTACTAACAAATCAGCGTCAGGTCAAGGCTTTATATAGAATTCAGTACTGTAACTTATATATATTACATATGTTTTCATGCAAATAGGAAACTATCGAACATTTCACTTATGATTATAGAGGAATAATGATGTGAGGCACATACACTTATATACAGTAATTCAATTTCTGGAATTCTTTCTATAGGTAGTGTGTCTTCATTCTTACTAAAGTCCAAACTTTTAACTCCATCTGCTCTTTCATGAGAGGTTGCACCTAATACATTTTTGTTGTTTCACAAGAACTTATGAAGGTTAAAACCTCCCTTGTGACATAGTTCTTTGTTCTGCTGAATAAGAGTAACAGCTTCATTCAATGTGGCTACCAACATGAGACTATCATGAACATAAAAGTTATTTCTCACGACTTTAGTTACATCAGATCCACATCCATAGTCCTCTGCAGCTTTAAGTGCAAAATTAGCTACTTAGAGATGATGTAGCCCTAAGCAAGTGAGCTGTCATTCTGTATTCAACCATCTCATAATTTAGGTCACCATTTCTCTACCAAAATAATCTTAACATATCTCTATGTTCTGGATTGACCTTCACTTTATGGTACATAGCTTTTATATCACATACAAGTGCAATATTTTCTTCCCTAAACCTGCATAACACTGACAAGTTTGTTGGTAAGGTAACAAATGATTGTTTAGTGAATGGTTCCTATAATTTGCCCTACAGTCAAATGCTACTCTCAATTTCTTTGGTTTCTTTGAATTATAAACTCTGTGATGTATAATGCACCAGACTTTACCATCATTCCTAACTAAATGCCCATCATTTAGCTGATGAACTCCTTCTTTCATCTTACTCATAAACTTATCTTCATATGATAATGGAGCATCAGCTGACTATCATTGAAATAAGTTCAAACATATCTCTCACTTGAGTAAGAGTAATCATCTCTGGTTTTAGTAGGAACCACTAAGAAATTAACCCTCTTTTCTTCATCAATTTCCACTTCTTGTATTACTATTGTGCAGACTGCCACTGTATCCTTCATTGGACTTGCATAAGGAGAGATTCTACCCATGATCCCCCCATCCTAGTTTTGTCTTACGTGCATAGGGATAATTGTCATTGTTATCTGCTATTTGCTCTTATACCATAATGGCTGATGTGCAATCAAGACCAATGAGGAGTCCTATGTCAACATTTGGGTCATATTTCATTAGTTTGTCAAAGATTGCCCTCAAGTGGGGCCAGTTACAAGTAGTCTCGGGCATTGGTATCCAATTCCATTTAACTGATATGTTTTCTGTGGAATATGCTGAAGGGATTGGTATTTCCACTTTTTCATTATAACTTCTAACTTTAAATCCATGAACCTTGATAGAATCAGTGATCTGTTTTCCATTTGCTGTGAATAGTAAGTGACACTGTTGTGCAGCTAACCCCCAATTTATTCAAAGTACTTTCCTTAATGAACAAAGCTTCAGACTGCTCATGTGGTAAAACATACATTAAAATTTTCTCTTCATTACTAACATGATGTAACCACACAGGGACTATCATATGTGTGTCATACGTCACTGATTCAGTCACTTTGACTTTATTTGATACTACGGTTGTGGGTATTTTATCACTTTCAGGCTGAGTTGCTTGTTCTGACACCTCTTGGTTCTCAGTTCTCATATGTCATTATTGTGAAGAACTGTGTGATGGTATCTCTGACATACTTTACATGATTTCTTTCTTCTACAATCTCTCTTCATCTGACCCATTTTTAAACATCCTGCACATAACCTTACATTAACAAAGGTGTACCTGGTATTACCATCAAGTTTGGCAAATTCGTTGCAATCATCTAAGCCATGACTTTTTACAGAAGTGACAGGACTGTCCCTTTCCTTCCTGCTCCTTGGGAAATTGTTTGTTGGCCTTTACATTAACTTTACTTTTAAAAGAACAAATGGATTTTTCCTCAATTGATTTAGCCATGAAAGTTCTACTCTCTCTATTCTTTGTCATGGTACTCGATTCCCTTGGTTTCCATTTGATAGCTTGTTTCAATTTTATTCCAATTCATTTACAATCATTTACTGTAACCGCACCAGCAGGCCTTCATTATCTCTCAGGTGATCTGTTTTATTGATCACACCCATCATCGTTGGGTAAAGGAAACGCAATTCTCTCTCCGACATTAATTGGTGAGGTAGGCGTGAGGCTTAAGAACTGCGAACAAGTTTTCGGTTTCAATTTCTTATAAATTAACATTATACATTCGTATGAAATACTTTTAACATAATACAATGTTAAGAACTGCGAACAAGTTCTCGGTTTCAATTTCTTACAAATTAACATTATACATTCGTATAAAGTACTTTTAACATAATACAATGTTCGTAAACAGGACATGCAATCAACTTGACACTATGACATTCAGTTTCTGCTACAAAATTAAGATATTTATTCCGGTCGCCTACCCAACCGTCTTTGTGTGGCTGCCTCCACGTAACGCAAACGAGTCATGAGTGGGTAAACCGCACTCTACTAATAAATCAGCATCGGTTCAAGGCTTTATATAAAATTGAGTACTGTAACTTATGCATATTACATACATTTCCATGCAAATAGTAAACTATCGAACATTTCACCTATAATTATAGAGGAATAATGATATGAGGCACATACACTTATATACAGTAACATTCACATAACCTACTCTCGCATCCTACAAGCATTCACAGCATCTCACAGCTCCCCACACCCTCAGATATTTCATCCAATCAAATTACATCCTATTCTCGCATTCCACAGCCTCAAATACCTCATTCAATCAATACACATCCTACTCTCCTTCCCCAATATCCTACTGTTGACACCCAGCATCCTATCATAGTTTCCTGCATCCTTCCCGAGCCCCTTCTATCCCTTATGTACCTTCCTGTAATCGGTGATGTTGGCGCCGCTGCGTGAGGCCGTCATCAGCGCCTTTTGTCCGGTGTGTCCTCCTAGGTCGAAGCGTTCCGCCAGACCGCCCGTCAGATCCACCATCTCGTCCATGCTCTGCTCTCACTCCAACGCTTCATGGACCCGTGCTACTTGGAGAGGAAGAGGGAGAGAAAGGGTGGGGGGAATATTAACAGGTTGTTTCTGCTTCTCTACCGCATGAAAGAGGAAGAGAAAGGACGTCTTTCGTGCGTAATTGAGAGAGAGAGAGAGAGAGAGAGAGAGAGAGAGAGAGAGAGAAATAGCACAAAGGGCTTTGCAAATGATACATCCCCACCAGGAACAACACTTCACTACTTCTCAACCAACTCTAAGACGCACCTTTCTCAAATACCTTACATGTTGCCAAGGGAACAAACATTCATACAGATAAGTCTCCTTTTACTCGCAGACGATCATTTAGACATTGTACTTAGTTTTCCACGCTTTGGGGGTCTTTGATTCACCGTGCATAGTGAAATTACAGCTGTATGCATGGTATTATTGCTTGATGGTTTTGTCGTTTGTATGATTACCTCATTGTAACTCGATTGTATTTGTTTTGTTCAATGAAATGTTGTAACTTTTCGTATGCTTAGTAATTTCTCTTGTATTTTACAATAAGGGTTTGACGCTTCTTTGCGTAATGAATTGATTAAAACAAATCTCTCTCTCTCTCTCTCTCTCTCTCTCTCTCTCTCTCTCTCTCTCTCTCTCTCTCTCTCTCTCTCTCCAGTGCCAGGAAAACGAGTTATGAAAATTAATAATCCCAAACCTTTGAGTGTCTAGTTCTATTGATGGTGCTCGAGTAACAGTTAATAATTGTTATCGGTGTGAAAATTACTAGTTACATGAGGGAGCTGAAGGAAAGGAATTAATGCAATGCTCATTTGATTCCTCAGTCTTGCTATTTTTGAGGATCTAAATGCGTCCATCTCACGTCACCCAAACCCAAGCCATGTCCGTCCTCAGTAAACTCCTCTCACTCGTCCTCATCGTCCCTCCCTGATTCCCTAACTGAAACATAAATTACGATTTTTCACGTGCAAGAGTTATTTGTTAGACTATTGCTCAGGTGAATAGATTTGGGTGAGAGTTTAAGTAGGAGCGTTAGTCTAGGGAAGAGGCTGGATGAGAATATAGGGGTCTTATAGGCTGGGAAACAAGTGTATGCGTGAGTAAAGTTCTTCATGTTCACTTGTTCCCCTTCCCTTTCATCCTTCTCTCTTTTAATTTTCATGCACTTTATCATTATGGCCCTCACTTTCTATCCTGTGACTTTTATCCTCAATCAGTTAGGCAGTACGTAAGTTAGTCATTCAGTCACTCATTCGCTCACTCACCAGTTACCTAACAAGATCATTCACCAATTCCTCCCTCACCCCTTCACTCCATCTTGAACCGCTAGTCTTTTTTTTTTATTTATTTATTTTTTTATGCATATATAAGTAAATAAGGCAGACAAGAAATATATATACAATTGTCACTTGACTTTTTTTGTTTGATCGGAAACAAACAAATCAATCAGTCAATTAATCAATAGATAAATAAGTACGAAGTCTTAAATGCTTTATTTCTTAGTTTCCTCCACTCCCTCAGTGAAGCAGTCGATGTAGCACTTCATAAAGACTAAAAATAAACGTATCTGTAGTTTTTCGTACCGATTCAAAATATAGTGTAATTAGATGGATTTTTGGAAGACTTCAATCATGAATATCACTGTGGACGAGAGCAAGCTGGAGGCCAAGACGTAGAAGGCGGTCTGCAGGTGGTCCAGGCTGAGGGGAACCAGTTTGGTGCCGCCCCCGTCTTCCGCACTACCCTCGTTGTACTTTTGACTCCCGAGCTTCCTTTTCTTGTCCTTGCGTGTAAGAAAGATACATTTCCGTCAGCAATGTCTGAGTAATAATCGATATCTTATAGTTTCCAGTGAATTTTTGAAGAATATCAAGGAAACTAGATTTTATCATAACTCTTGGGAGCTCTCGAGCATCAACCTGATTCTAAATAAGCTGAAATTCAAGACAAATCAGTAAGATAACAGATCAGTTAATAACCAAAGTGTTTTCTCTACCTGTCCTGCTTAACGAATCGCAGAAGAATTAAAAATAAAACAATCGCAACTTGAAGGTAGAAAGTATTAGTGATAAAACACCCTCAACAGCATAATAATGATCCACATAGACACGCAGACTCATTTAGTCTTGTACCATATATCAAACGCAGTATTTATAACTAGTTCACGTAGTCGTGGGTTAAACGTTATGCTGATTTTTGTGTTCTATAACGGTGTGATGCCATTACTGATTACCTGATGAAGATACTGGCGTTAAGTAGCTTCTGTATCTCAAAATGAACCTGGAAAGATGTTATGCAGATCTAATTACCTTTTTGAACTGAGTATAGCTAAAGGAAATGTTGACGTTATGTAAGTAGTTTGTATATATCAAGATGAAGCTGGAAATGTCATACATATGTAATTGCCTCTTTAAACTGAGTGTATTTGAGGAAGATTTTGGCGTTAAGTACCTTCTGTATATCAAGATGAAGCTGAAAAAATGCCATATACATTTAATTACCTTCTTAAACTGAGTGTACGAATCTAGTTTCCAGTACGTCACCAAACCGCTCTCAAAGATCTTGCTGATGGCCTTATCAAAGAAGTACTTGAGTGGGGAGTGGGAGCGGATCCCGACAGCCACAGTGTACGCAGAAAAACATTCCTGGAAGCAGTAATGGGAAAAGTTTAAACGTGACACTCGAAAGCTTGATCGGCTATACAGTGTTTCACCTTCCAGTCACTGGCAACAATGCCAAGACACTTCTGCACCTCGCCTTCACTACTTTCAAAAGACTCTGTAAGTTGCACGGATTTTCAAGGGTGTTTTTATGGTTCTATTGATAGGTTTACAAGATTTCTACACTACTGATAGGAGAAACACTCTTGAGAACCCAGCTAATCATCCCCGTGGCTTTGAAAATTGTTGTGGTGAGAGAGCAAAAGATTTCTAAATACGGGCTAATAAGTGTTCATCATGCTGTCACCACCTTCATCATCCGCGTCTCATGGGCTCCCTCAGAGTGATGCAGCTGAGTGTTGATGTTGAACTCTTTGGTGCTGCGGTTCACCACGGCCACGCCCTTCCCCTTGCGGACCAATTTCATGATCTCGCGCAAATCGGTCACCAGCGTGTGCCTCTCCACCAACCCCTGGCAGATGAATGAGAGTTTGACGGATTTCCAAGATTTGGGTTAAATCATTCACGCTCTACTAGACCCCTTTTTCATGTAAGACGGGTACTGTCCAAGGGCAAAAGAAAAAAAAAAAAAAAGGCCTGCTGAGGTGCCATGATCCTTAAAGCAGAAGGACTAAAAGGATTATCTAAGATGAAAAATAGATACGAGTTCGTTTTTTTAGGTGAGTTACTGTACATTGAGTATTAGACCTCAAATATCGTCAAAACTCATGAATACCAAGCAACTCACGCGCAGATAAACGTTAGGGGACTGCACCAATGAAGCTTTCACGTAGTTGGTGTTCTCAAACAAAGGAAGTGATGATTCAAACAATTCCTTAATCGTATCTATGCCAGTTGGTTGCCTGGCCACGGTGAGAAAGGCTGTGAGGTTACAGGAGTAAGACTTAGCGAGAATGAAGGTGTACATGAGCATGAAAGCCACCATGATGCGCGTGGCTTGGCGGCGAGGCAGTGCAGAGTACGGCTCCTGCAGGTGAAGGCTGATAGTGAAGAGCATTGCGGCGGGGAACCATTTCAGATTGACGGTCTCCTTTCCCTCGTCAGGGCTGTTGGGAGAGCACGAGAAGACGCTTTTTTTCTTTTTTTTCTTTTCAAACGAGACTAACGACTTAAACTTCACGCAACTGAGAAAACATGTCTCTGCACGATTAAATCCTATGCTTGAAAATCTTATGAGAACAATGGACATTGCTAGTATGATAAGTATTATAAAGTAGAATAATTATTAATATAAATTCACACGTATACAATGTTCTCTCTCTCTCTCTCTCTCTCTCTCTCTCTCTCTCTCTCTCTCTCTCTCTCTCTCTCTCTCTCTCTCTCTCTCTCTCTCTCTCTCTTTCGTAGCAGTAAAATTATACTGTAATACACGATGCTTAATAACACTTACCCCTCAGTCGCTGCCAAAGCCACCAAGTTGAGGATTATGCCGATGGCAAGGAGGCTGCCCAGGATGGCCAGCCAGGTAGACAGGGTGTAAGGCAGGCCAGGGGACTGCCACCGCGGCATGGGCGGCTCCGTGCGGATAAGGAAGCACGAGTACTGCGGGTAAAGACAAAAGGCATTGAAAATCAAATCTGCAAGCTGTAAGGAGTGATGTAACGCGAATTTGCGAGATGTTAAAACCTTATATTTTGCAATTAATGCAAGTTTCCCGTACGCACACCTACGAGTGGTAGGTAGAAAGTTAAGGAAGGTCTTATATTCTGATATTTCTCGTTTATCGACACTTATTCAATAAATCCAAAACATGTCATTGTATTTGATATTTAATTAAAACAGAATTTTAAAGACGTTTAATGACGGGAGAAATGTTGTTAAGAAAACAAAAGTAGTAAAGGCAAACTTGCGAGCTTCCGACTGGTGACAAGACTCGTAACGTGCTGCTCCTGTCGCTGCTTATCTTCCGACATGTTATACTGTAGTTAAAATGAAGAGCGGAATACAGCACGCGAGCCACTTTCCGCGAGGAGCAGTCCGTTGTAACGTATCATGTGTTACAATGACAAGCTTTCACCACGGTAACAGTACTCAGTAATACAATAAGAGGAGCGTGTGCTTACATCAGTGTCAAAGAAATTCGTGTAGCCTTGGTACTCGTCGCGGCCTTCCAACGAGCTGACGAACAAGTTAGAGATGGCGAGTTCGGCGTCTGCCCGCCCCAGCATCCCCACCAGGCCGGTCCAAGACCCGTTGGGGAGAGGGTAGCCCCATTTTTCACCTGGAGAAAAAAAAAAAAAAAAAAAAAACTGTAGTCATTATTGCTGTAATTTCTTTTTGGTAAAAGTCTACCTAAACAGGGAACCATAATGGAAGCACAAGAAGGTTAGAGTTCATCTGTATCTCTACTCTGACCGCCGTGCGTCCCCCTGAGGCTAAGGTATAAGTGCAGTACTAAATAGTGAAAACGCACTACTCCAGGCATGTCCCTTTTGCTCGGAGGACCAGGACGCCCCACTTCTCCACTATCTACTGGAGTGTCCTTACACAGCCAACCACATAAGAACAGCCTTTCACTCAGGAAACTGAGTCCCTGGTCAGGGATTGTTCCCTGCCCTATGATGAACGACTAGTTGGGGCGACCACTGCGTGTATGACATATGCGTGAATATCTTCGTGCGCCAACCCTTCACTGCACTGGACCGTCATTAGACGCTCCTACGATGGCAATCTCAAACAACAGCAGTTCATCTGTAGGACACTGTATAGGTCATGGCTGCCCTTCCCAAGTTGTCTAATGGAAAGAAGAGTTACATAAAGTTTATCAGTCAAATTTTAAAGAATCATACTTTCATACTTGATATTTCCGTTAGCTGGTTAGTGTCCAGAACGGGACTTCAAAACCGCATAATATGACTGAAGGTGGCACTCACGAACTGTAATCACGGTCTCGATAGCTTCATGGTGGACACTTCTTTGACGTCCCATAATTCCGTGAAAGCACCCGTTACCAGTCAAACCAATACGCTGTTTAGAACAGTATTTAGTTTCCATCTCCAACAGTCTTGAAATCACACCAGAAAATGTAGGCAGTATGACCACAAATATTCAAATCAATGCACTGCTTCACTCATATCGACAGCGACACATGCTGGTTTCGGAACACGTCCATAACACAGTAAAGCAGTGGAACTCCTGTCGAGATCAATCTATATTAACATATGAATCACTTGTATAATTTATTTCCATATCTGTTGGCATATCATATCTGTTAGCATAAAAACATGTACAGTCGCGGTCAGAAGTTGAGTAACCTGCTATATATGTATACATTCACTTTTACTGTGTTTTGTGTTGTCCTTCTGAATAAAGCCTTGTATTCTGAAACTTATACTGAGAGGAAATGATAAAAACAGTTCGGAAATGTGTGGCGAGTTCACAGACTTTTGACCATCACTATCCCCTGGTTTCAGAGATGCAGAACTTAGAATGTGTGATCTTTGCCAAACATTACTGACCGTCATAAGTCTCAATAAACTTAGCAGTGAAGTTGAACACGTCCGCCAGCGCCCTGATCACCTCGATGTCGCGGCCGTACAGGTGCTCCAGGACACCCTCCTCGTTGCGGCGGTACAGCGTGCTCGGCTCCCACTCAAACATCGCTATCTGCACCGTCAGGATGAACAACTTGAAGAGGCAGTCACAAATCGAGTAACCTTTTGCGTTTCCATCCACTGCACTCATAATTCTCCCTGATTTCAACTCATCCTTACTGTCCTTACGAAACCTAACGAGGGATAGATTCTCACCTGATCAGAGACTTAATTAAGATTGAATAAAAACGCTAAATACAATGAAAGGGATTACAGAAGGTTAATCCACTAGTGACCACAACCTTACTAACGTCCATATTATTTATAAGCGTGATTTGTGAAAGAAAAAAAAATCGAGAGAAATATAGTCACGGTCAATATTCAAGTAATAAATCGTACTAAATTCCACAGAGTATCTTTTTCACAAAACCAGAGGGATTAAGATCAAGGCAAAACGTGAGTTAGAGTTGTTTGTTACTGTACTACTGTCCATGACTACGAGCATTACAACCTGCAGGACGGAGCCTCGGATGTCGGAGATCTTGTCTATGAAGGGCGAGGCTGGGGAGGAGAAGTGTCCTTTCCTCCAGGTAGCGTGCAGCCTCATGCCGGGGCCCCAGTACAGCTGGTTGATGTACACCTCCCACTTTCCTACTTTATCAGACTGGATATAGAAGTAACATTGCATTATAACACATGAGATTGATGTAATCCTTTCAGTTTCCTATCTCGCATTTTCTTCTGAGTGGCTCTGATCAAGGGTTAGAAAAAGACAGAAAACAAACCCACTGAAGGTGCCAGCCAGCAAGAAGTAATGCCAAAAGGAAAACCCACACTAAAGAAGTGTTTTGAAACATCCGTCGTGAAGGAGTTCAAGTTGTAGGTAGAGGGAAATGCAGAAGCAGATGGGGAGTTCCAGAGTTTGCAAATAAAATATCGGTAGATCTGTGCTTACAATCTTAGCAGAGGGAAACTGCTCTTTCTTACCTTGTCTATGGTATGAATATATGATGCTTTACCTGAAGACTGATTAATCTAGCCTATACTTTCTTGTGCGATGACTAGAAAAGAGAAGCTATGTATAACCTGTTGATTTAATTCTAAGAATATGTCAATGGATATGTATGAATAGTAAACTTATTCATTTCCCTTTTAACTTCTTGGTATACGTGAAGAAACACTGCTTTTTGCCGTCGAGTGGCGCCAATACCCGCTACTTTTAGACG
This sequence comes from Scylla paramamosain, assembly GCF_035594125.1. NCBI lineage: Eukaryota > Metazoa > Arthropoda > Malacostraca > Decapoda > Portunidae > Scylla > Scylla paramamosain. The sequence continues at coordinate 1,458,784 of NC_087151.1, read as the reverse complement.
ATGAAAGCAAGAAAGGAGCGGTGCAGTGTGGCGGAGATCAATGCTTTCTTACAATGTTACGACTCACCTGCACGAGACCCACCAGATGCTCTGTCTTCCTTCCCTTATGGGTGAGGGTCAGGGCGTCCAGCTCGTCTCGTGTGAGTCCAACCAGCACGTACCTGCGACGCAAGAGGCACCGGTCATCCATCAAGGGTATCTGAAGCTAGCAGGGCGTATAAGCAAACCTAACGCAAGCCCACTAATGTATGTTTCTCGTTGCAAATATATTTTGCTGATTACTTTAAGGCAATGGCTAATGAAGTAGTGTCGTTTTTGGCATTATATAATACCTATAACATCATAACTAGATGTATCCGCCTGCTGATTGTGCACTCCAGCAAGTTTTCGAGAAAGAACTGCACCAAGAACTGACCTGCCGCCGTAATCCCAGAGGGCGGGAACAGAGTCGCCGAAGGACAACAGTGCCTGGGGCTTGCGCAACAAGAAGATATAGGCCCGACACCCTCGCGCCCGCCACACCACCCGCCTGCCCGCCGCCTCCCATCCGCCAGTCACGCCCACCACCTGCCACAGCTTCTTGTTAACCTAAACCAACACTACTACAACTGCTAACACCACCACCACCACTACTACTACTACTACTAAATAACTAACTAACTTTCACTGACCTGTTTTTGATTTGGAAGTCCGGTGAGGGCATCCAGCGTCTGAGAGGCAAGGTAGTCGGAGTCGGCCGCCACCACCAGCGAGCACTGCGACAGCTCCCACGCCACGAGGGTCTGGAGGGCGGCACGCAGCGACATCCCCCATTGGTCGAGATCCGAGTCCAGCTTGGTGAACGGGACGCGGATGGTGTGCGTGGAAGGTACAGCCAGCCTTTGGGCACTGACAACCGAGTCTGAAGCGGATGGGGTGTGAAGGGTCATTGTGGCACTCACTACCACCAACTGAAGTGTCCACAGCTTCGCCAGCCGCCACGCTTGTTTCATTTTTATAGGTCAGTTCTGGAATTGAAGATAATCTAGTTACTGGCGTCATTTTAGATGAGATTATCACAATATTTCATTCATCTGGCAGTAACTCATGTCATACTCAGGTGTGGCACGACCTCGCACTGAGCATCACTGTGACCGACGGTGTCATTTTACAGACTGACGAAGGGGGAGGAGCTCGTCAAAACTCCTGAAGGTGATTGGCTGTCCAGGAACGCTGCATCTTTCAACAAGTGTGAGTCATATGACATGAACAACTGCATATAAAAAAAAGCAGGTATTTATGTTATATGTTACTTTAATGTGATGATAAAGGTATGTATACTACAAGACTCGAGAATACATCCAGTACTGTAATGTTATAAAGAGCTAAGTAATGAGGCACTGCACTGTATCGCCTTAACATAGAGTCTAAATTTAAAAATTATATTCAGAATTGCCAAAAATGTAACACCCAAGAAATGCAGCGATTACAAATTTCCATCAAAACTAAAATGTAATTTTCTTTGGGCTCTGAATACAAAAGTAAGACGCATATACAAACATCTTTTTGAGAGAACTTTGGCTCTCATAAGCTGACACACCCAAGTTCCTACGGTGTCTTTATGAATATCTTCAAACTTCCCCTTGCAGTTTAAATGTCACCTGAAATCTTTTAACATTTTTTTTTATTTATTTTCTTTTTCTAAATCGAGGATTTTCACACCAAAATGTTTAACGCAAATTCACATTCATGTGTAAGGAAAATATCAATAATAATAATAATAATAATAATAATAATAATAATAATAATGATAATAATAACAACAACAACAACAACAACAACAACAACAACAACAACAACAACGACAACAACAACAACAACAACAGCAACAACAACAACAACAACAACAACAACAACAACAACAACAACAACAAATCAATAATAATAATAATAATAATGATAATAATAATAATAATAATAATAATAATATAAGAAGATGAAAAACATACCACATCAAAAATGTACATACAGCCTACTCTAAAAATTATATCATTATTAAAATTTGCAAAGATATTTTCTAGTGTGTGATAATCACATGCCAGTCTGAGGTGTTGTGTGATGACACATCTTTTCTACCACATGTCTGTCAGGATGTCTCCACACTTGCAAAGGCGCTCCTCTACTGCTAAGCGGCCCCGCCCTCGTCCGTTCCAACGTCTTGTTTCTATTGTTAAGGAGTGGCCACACACTCTGGACCTTGTAAATTCCAGCCTGTGGAATTCGTTTATCGGCTGTGTTTGGGTATAAATAACGTGTGTAGCCAAAGCAGGGTTGATCTCACGATATACAATACAACTCGACGTAACAGACTCCCTAATACAATTTCAAGCATTCTCTAACAAAACAGACATATCTAGCACATCTGCTATGTCACCCACGATCTTTCCTACCGGTGTATCCACTGCCATAACTTTTCTTATTGCAAAAGTAAGTGATCATCATCCATGCATGACCTCTCACTTAACATTTTTCTGAGAGATTTATATTGTTTATAATTTACAAAATCAAGTAGCAGGGGGCAGCCTGACTCAACATAACAGACAATAGTGCTTCATGGCCCACCTGAACAGCTTGACCACGGGCTTCATGTCAGCACCCAGCCATGATTCAGCCACACACGAGGGATGACACACTGTGTGGACACCCGCCTCTTTACTATAAAAGGAATGTCGTTATTTTCTTTTAATATTATTTAAACACAAGCACGTGGCGCATCTTGATTTTTTTGTTTGTAGCTTGACTGCTGAGGAGGATGAGCAGTCGCACGTAAACGATGAACCTAAATACATGTAGCTGGTACAATACGTAATATACATCTCGCCCACATGAAACGGCTCAAAATCACCTCCATCACCATTAATAATAAAAAACTTGGTCTTCTCACTGTTCACCTTCATTCCATATCCACTAGAGTAGCCGTGCAATAATTTCAGCTTTGTATACATGCTTTCCCTACTAGTTGATAATATAGCTGTATCATTCATAAACATCAATATATGTAACCAGTCAATGAATTTCTCTGGTCCACATTTCTCTTTGATAATTCTGATTAACACATAAACAAAAATAATAAACAGTAAGCAGGTTTCAAGACACTTATCCTGCAATTTCTGACTACCGCTTTCGACTGTTCGGGGACCGGCACCTCAGTGGGTCTTTTTAATTTATTACCTTTTTTTTCAGTTTTGTTATCCTTGGTTGGTACCCCTCCTACGTGAAAAAAAAAAATAAATAAATAAAAAAAACACACACAGAAGAAGTGGAAGAACTGTAAGTCAGCTTACATGATCATAGGATTTCTTTGTGGTCTCGTTTATATATTTTTGTTCCCCTTTTCTGTAGCTGTCGTTCAAAGCCGGTCCATCCCCGATTGTTAGTGAGGATTTAGTTCGGTAAAATATCTTGTAGTTCTGCTGTTTAGGGCGCTTCCATGTTCACGTATTTCTTGCATGAGATGCTCGAGTATTGGATGTTAAACATCATTGCCCTTAATGACAGATTAAAAAAAAAAAAAAAAAACATATATATATATATATATATATATATATATATATATATATATATATATATATATATATATATATATATATATATATATATATATATATATATATATCATTGTTTCCCCTGAAAGCTGTGTGTATCCGTGTGTGTGTGTGTGTGTGTGTGTGTGTGTGTGTGTGTTGCAGATAATAATACACTATCTTCTGAATCTAAGGTACAGATCTGCCTTATATATTTTTCTTTATACCTCTATGCAGTAATCAATGCGTACTGTAATAAAACGGAAGTAATGTATTCTATCTTCCTCCTTGTCGACATTTTGCGTTACCTGATCAGCTGAGACTGTTTTGACTCCAGAGAATCAGAGGAACTCCATCGGATTTCACATGGATAAGGTGAAGGCTTGGCTTTGTTACTGAATCATTATGTCCCTTTATAGTGTCCAGCTGTTCTGAGTTCGTCTGAGAAGGTGCAGGAGATGGGAAATATGGTATGATTGCTGTGATTCATTGGTAAAGAACTTGGTTACAATTTTCCTATCTTCACCTCATTAATCTCTTGCCCTATTCCTGCTGATAGGGATTACTGTAGGTCTGTAGGTGTGGTGAAGCCTCTGAATATATTTAAATATATCGTGTATACATGCCGCCAGGGAAAGTGAAGTAAATATGTAATCCATGCGGGTAATTATTTTCCATTAATTTTAGTTTTCCAGCATTGCGTGTAATTTGGAATGCAGGCACATTTTCCTTGGACACTTCATCTACCGCCTGATATTTCCGTCTCTGTCACATTCTCTCTCTCTAGTACTTATTCCCGACCATATATTTTCCCCTGTGGATGTGTGGGTGTGTTTATAGATGCTTACATAGGACTTTGGAAGATTCTCCAGGCCTGTGACCCCAGTTCTGATCTCTTTCTGGCCTGAATGGTGTGCTGGACGTGCTGGCTTGTTTAATTTTGGGGGTTTTAGTCATATTGAATTTCTTGCTCCTTCCATATTTTATCCAGTTTCTCAAAATGTAATAATGACTGCATTCACCACTTCTTCAGTTAGGCTACTTCAAATGTTAATTATTGTTGGTGAAGGCATGTTTTATCTTATTCAGTCTTGCCTGCCTCTTGTAAAGCTTACAATATCTTGTTTCTGTGCCTTCTTGCTCGATGGATAACTCCCAGCACAAGCCAGCGGTAAATTTCACTCAATATTTTAAACGCCTCCATATGTCCTTCTGTATGCAAATGTTGGTAAGTCAGATTTAACTAATCATTCCTCATGTGATAGGTTTACAGGGTTGGTATTAATTTCATGGCATGGCATTTTCTATTGTCTTTCTTATATGGACACCAAGCATATTCTAAATGTGATCTTTCCATTGCAGTATATAATGCTTAAAAAGTTGTCTCCATCCAGAGCAATGAATGTCTTTCTGATAATTCCAGCTAATTTATTGACCTTACTTTTTCAGCCTGGTACTCCTGAAAATTTAACTGATTATGAATGATAACTCACAATTATTTTTCAGAATTTACTTCCTTTAATATTCCTTCTGTCTTGACATAAACTTCTCTATCTTTATATTTCCAAATCTCATAAAATGACAGTTCTAAGGATGAAACTTGAGCAGCCATTATTAATTCATTAGACTAGCTTTCCATTCTCTCAGGATCCTCCAGCAGCTCCTCATGGTCCTCTTGATGCATGATTTGAATTGATTTCCTTGAACAACTTGGTGTCATCTGCACATAAAAATACATTGCTATTCTGAATCTCCTCAGTCAAATTATTTATGCATATCACAAATAACAGGGTGCCCAAAACTGATCCCTCAGCCACACCACTTAACACATTTCTTGTTTCTGATTTCTCCCCATTCATAATCACTGTTCCCTCCCACATAAAAAAAAAAAAAAGACAGTTGATCCAAGTAGTGATGTTGTAACTTCTGAGTTTTACAACTAACCTCTGTCAAAAGCTTTCCTTAGATCATGGTAAATGATATTCACTGCATATTTATCTATAGTCTGTGTCTACTTGTCTGTCCACTTGTCCAATACTTATGTTATTGATATCCTGTGATGAAAATCCACCTTGTCTTTTTCTAAATAGGTTGTTATCTGCTATATACTTGATAATGTTTTCCCTTACAATAGATTTAATAACTTTGCTTATATGACACTGAGATTGACTGGTCTGTGACTCCCAGGGTCACCCCACAGATAAGACAACAAGTTCAGTACAGTAGAAGATAGCTAACATCATAGCAATATAATAATAAAAAAAAAAAAAAATTATATATATATATATATATATATATATATTCAGACTTTAGTAATTAGTAATCTTCTATTCCACAGGAACTTGTTGCCTTCTCAGTGAGTTGTTAAAAATAACCCAGTGTCTCTACCAGATCCTCAGCAACCTCTAGTATCATTCTTGGGTGAAATCCATCTGGGCCTGGGGATTTTTTTCTCTTTAAACTCTTCAATGCCTTTGCCTTCAATATATTCCTTGTTGATATGCACATAGGTGATGGTGACAGTGGTGGGACTTGTTTAGATTGTTATCTTTCTTTGATGTAGGTACCCCTGCTCCTCCCTTCTTTCTCTCTTCTCCGCTTCATTTCCTTACTCTATTTCTTTCCTCTCCTGTCTCATTCATCATTCTGTATTTTATCAAGATACTCACCTTAATATATCTTATTCATCAATCTGTATTTTCTGTACATACTGATTTCAATACTCATTCATTGGTCTGTTTATATCTTTCTTTCTCAGACTTACTTCTAACTCTGGTATTTCTCTTTGTGGCTCACTCATGAACACTAGAAAAAAAAAAAACTTTATTAGCTCTTTTGCCTTCTGCTTATCGCTTTTTGTCTTTCTTATCTTTTTGCCTCCCACACAGAATTCTGTAATTTTAGATGCAACTATTATCTTGGATTTTTTCTTCCTTTCTTTCTTTTATGTAAGAGGACCACTGGCCAAGGGCAACAAACATATTAGGAAAGATAGGCCTACTTGGATGCCAGTTCCCAAAAGGATTGCTGGACAGAAAAATCAAGAGAAGAGGAGGCATGCAGGTAGCAAAATCAGAAGAGCAGTTAGTGTGAAAATAACAGTAGAAGATAGCAAGAGATGCAACACTGGCCAGTGTCCTTCCTATAAAAAAAAAAAAAAAAAAAAACATTGCAGCTGAAGGCAGTCAATCAAAGGAGAGGAGTTGATAAGATGAAATGCTTTTGATTCCACCCTGTCAAAATGTGGTATGAGTGGAACACCCCTGATACATATGAAACATACTCTATACATGGACAGATAAGGCACTTGTACAGAATTAGCAGCTGGAGGAGGGAGGAAAACTGGCAGAGACAACTTAGAACACCTAACTTCATAGAAACTATTTCAGCTAGAGATGAGATGTGAAGTTTCCAGTTTAACTCATAAGTAAAGGACAGACTGAAGATGTTCAGTTTGGATTTGGGGGGTGGGGGGGGGGTGCAGTTGACTGTTATTGAAGAAGAGGAGATAGTTGTCTGGAAGGTTGTGTTGAGTTTGATAGATGGAGGAATTGAGTTTCTGAGGCATTGAACAATACCAGACTTTCTCTGCCCCAATCAGAAATTTTATAGAGATCAGGAGTTCTATACCATCCCTGTGTAAGCTGTTTAATTCCCAAAGGGTTGGATGTCTACAGGAAGACGTGGAAAAGTGTAGGGTGGTATCATCGGCATAAAAGTGGATAGGACAAGAAGTTTGGTTTAGAAGATCATTGATAAATAATATGAAGATAGTAGGTGACAAGACAGGACCCTGAGGATTACCAATGCTCAGGAGAAGAACAGTGACCGTGTACCACAGCAGCAATAGAACGGTCAGAAAGGAAACTTGAGATGAAGTTACAGAGAGAAGGATAGAAGCCATTTGGAAATCAAATCTTTGTACCAGACTCTGTCAAAAGATTTTGATAAGTCTAATGCACTTGCAAATGTTTCTCCAAAATCCCTAAAAGACTCAGTAAGGAAAGCCAGAAGATCACCAGTAGGACAGCCTTGACAGGACCCATACTGGTGATCATATAAAATGTGAAGTGATAAATGTTTAAGAATTTCCTGTTGAAGATAGTTTAAAAATTAAAGCAATACAGCAGTAGTTTGAGGGATCAGAGTGGTCATCCTTTTTAAGAACATGTAGGCAAATTGCCAGTAGGAAGGAAAGGTAAATGTTGATAGACTGAGTTGGAAGAGTTTGACCAGGCAAGGTGCGATCATGGAGGTACAGTTTTGGAGAACAATAGGAGGGACCTCATCAGGTCTATAAGGATTCCGAGGGTTAAGGCCTTAATCTTTGTCTACAATTTCCTGTTCATGGATAAGTCTCTACATTTCTTCTTGTACCCTGTCTTTCCTTAAACACTCTACACAGTATACAGTTCCTAATAACTCCCTGAAAAATTGGTTGTAAACCTGCACTACATATCACCTGCACTATTCAAGTACCCCTTCCTTTCTATACATAACTTTTCCCTCATTACTGCTTAACTTCCTCTTTAAAAAAAATATACTTTCTTCTTCATCTTCCTCAACTATGGGTCAGTATCGCTTTGGAAAATTATCCTCACATGATCACTTACCAAGAGGGCAACTGACTTCTATTTTTCTCTGCTATGAGATCATCATCTCTGAACACAAGGTAACATATCTTTGATGTGTTACATTTAAGATCAGTCCTTTTTTTTTCAGTCAGGCACAGTAAGCAGTAAGTCCTCCTCGTCCATTATGTTTATTTTCATAAATAAACAGAAATCATTGTTAGTTTCCTTGATGCCATAAGACACTCCATTTTTTTTTTTCACATACATCAACAGATCTTTCCTATTACTTTCTTAAGATAAATTTTCTTCCAATATATTTTATTTGTAAGGTTTTGGCTTCATCTCTAAAATGTGTATCACATGTGGTTTCTGTCATGTTTTCTTCCTGTCCCTGAACTCATTCACTATCATGTGAAAAGTCTTATCCACATTAATAAACATTGTACATATCTTATTTTGAAGCTTAATATTTATCTCATTCTGTTCTTTCTCTATTGCAAATTTCCTTGTTTCATTTTCACACACAGCAGGTACTGATTCCATGTAAAAATTTCCTGAATTCTTCTCTTCTTCCTTTGCTTAATTTCTTAATTCTTTGTCCTCATGTTTTTCTCTTGCCATAATGTGATACACACATACTTTCTTGAATACAGGTTTCTTAGTGTTCCTTGATTTGTACAGGTTTCTTATTATCATTATCTTCAGTCATATAGTGGTCACAACCATTGGCCTCAGCCCTTTTGTTGTTTGGCTTTACTCATTTTTCTCATTTGCCCCACCCACAGCCTTTCTGATCCTTGTTATTTCTTTAAATGAATGTCACTCCCATAGCAATTTAGGCTCATTTCCTTACAAAACTCCTTGAACATTACATCAACATGTTTCTTCATGTCTCCCCTATCATCTGGATTTAATTCACTTCCCATTCTGTTTGGCATTCCATATAATATATATTGTTTTTTTATTCACAGCCTGTCTTGCACATGTTCAGCCATCTCCTCCTCTACTATGTCTGTACTATACAGCAATAACAATAACTTGGTTTCCTGTCTGATTTATAAATTCTTTGAGTGTTCTCTTTCACTACACCCTTGTAAAACCCAATGAGGTGAGTTTTCACTTCATAACAGATTTTTTTCCTTAACTTCTTCAGTTAGCTTTCCTTTAATTTAAAAGTTCTTTTATAATGAGCCACTGACTGTAATCCATGCTGTTAATAGCTGGTGGAAATAGGCAGGTGTGTTTCTTACAGGGACTGCCACATGTAGGCCTGGTGACTTCTTGCAGCTTCCCTTATTTTCTTATGTTCTTATGTTCTTTAGGTTAAGTTACTTAAGGTTAATATGTATGTATACATATACCTAATGTGGGGAATGAAAAGCCCAGAGGGGAAAAAGGCTCACTGAAGAAGGAAATGTCCAAATATCCTACACTTTTCACCTTACCAGTAATCACAGTGTTTAAGTTTCATCCTTCACCAGTATCACAACTGCTTTAAATACATTTGCCTTTATTTGCAAAATTACTCCTGTAATTAACCCTTTGGCTGTAGGAAGTCTGCCTAATTAGCAGTATCGTCATACACTCATTGTCCTTGCTGATGCCAACCCCCAGGTGTCTTGCAGGGGTGCAAACTACTTGTACATGAAGTTATTTAGACTGTTTGCACCACAGTGCTGGGTTTTCTTTTCAAGTATATATACTGTAGTTAACTAAGACTGACAGTATTGCAGCATAACAAGAAAAGAATGAAAGGTGATCTTGGATATTAAAATCCATTTGCTTTCCTTATTTCTTGTAGTTGTGTTAAACATTTTTTCTCCATATCCAATGAGTATTTTGAAGTTTTCATTCCAAAATTTTTTTGAGATTTCAGGTTTTTCTCCACATAGAAGTTATTGATTATGAACCATCTTCACTCATGATGGAAGATAAAAAAAGAAAAAAAGAACAAGAATTGTTTTCCTTGAATACAGGAGATGTACTCACCTCTCCTTATCTTGCAGCTGGAGTTACCGCTGTTACACCCATTGACCACTGGGTCAGTGGCCACCACCCTAGATACCCTACAAGATACCACCACCCCTCCAGTCAACAGTGACCTTCCTCACATGCCTCCTTCACCTGAAGAGGAGGAGGAAGAGGAAGAAGCAGAACAAGAGGTGGTAGATTTGGAGTCCTATCAGCCTTGTGTGGTGGACCTCACACATGAGGATGAGGATGATGTGGATGTGGTGGCTGTGGTGCCTCGAGAACAATCAATAATAGTGAGCTGCCCTCGTCAAGACCTTATTGTTTCTTTATATATATATATATATATATATATATATATATATATATATATATATATATATATATATATATATATATATATATATATATATATATATATATTTATTTAGCAAAGAAATTGGCCATTTGTGGAAAATTGTGACATCATGCATATATTGCATAAATGTATGAATCACTTAAGAAAGATTGTTTTTCCAAACATAAAAATATATTTTCAGTACTTGGGGACTGAGCAAAGGAGAAGCAACAGAAGGAGAAACACAAGTAACACAACAGCTCCACCACCAGCCCTAGAGGACCTCACACGCCCTGACCAGCAGCAGCACAGCATATTTGAGAGCGGTGGTGGAGATGGTGGTGGCAACACTAGAGAAGAGGAAGGCATTGTGCTAGGAGGAGAAAGACAAAATAATTGGTTAATGGATGCACCATCAATAGACTTCCAGAACCCCAATCTTGTCTTTGGAAATCTCCTGGACGACTACTCACTGGAAGGAGGAGACAGCCACGTTCCCCGCCGACTCAACCCACTCAGGGAATTCCGTCCTTCCCACAGACGTGAATATCACTTTTCAGAATTTTGTTACTTAGCTTAGGGCAAGTGTTTAGCCAGACAGTAACCAAGGTAAGCAGGAGATAGTACCTTCGAATAAAATAAAAGGGAATCATCATCATCATCATCATCATTGCAGTTGGTAGAGGAAACCCACACAGTAGGTACACAATAAACAACGAAACTCTGGTAGGTTCAGGGTACAAAAAAGATTTAGGAGTTATAGTTAGCTCTGAACTCGGTCTAGGAAAGCAATGCATAGAGGCCAGAAACAGGGCAAATAGGGTATTGGGATTCATTTTTAAGAGTGTTAAAAGTAGAAGGCTCAAAGTAATATTAAAGTTATATTTGGCACTGGTCAGACCTCATCTAGACTATGCTGTGCAGTTCTGGTCCTGGAGGAGGCAGTAGACACCTGCCAAAACGATAATTACTCCCAGTGAGGTCTAAAACACTGTTCAGGGGGTGCTGTGAACTTATCATTAAACCCAGCTGTGACCTCACTGAACGTTTCCCTTTGTGTCTCACAACACAAAGGGGCAGTCACAGCCTGCCCTCTAAAGACAACTCTCTTCCTCCACACAAAACTACAAGCACCTAATAACACACACACCCTTCACTCAAAAATTTCAAAATTATCATGGCAACTCTTACACCAGCCTTGGAGTCCCCATCTGGGGAGGGGACCATAAATGTCCCCAGGTCAGGCTGTCTTTCTGTCAACGACCCTAAGTGTCTTGACACCCCCCTCAACTTTTTCTTCATTAACTTCTGCAACATTTGCAGTCTAAGATCTAATTTTCAATCTGTAGAACACCACCTCTCCTCTTCTAAACCTCATCTTCTTTTCCTTACTGAAACTCAGGTGTCTGAGGCAACTGACAGTAGCCCCTTTTCTGTTCCCTCCTACTTTCTCTATCCTCATTTTTTATCCAAAGCTGGATGCTGCGTTTATATGTGCAATGACTTAGCCTGCTCTTGTGCCCACACTCTTGAATCTTCTGAGTTTTCCACCATCTGGCTACGACTACAGAGTCACTCTCAAACTAAATCTATCTGTGCTGTATATCTCTCACCTAACTCCTCTGACTATAAGAAATTCTTTGACTACTTAACTTCCAAAGTGGAGCACATTCTGACCCTCTTCCCTTTTGCAGAGATCTCCATTCTTGGAGACTTCAATGTTCACCACCAGCTTTGGCTTTCCTCTCCCTTCACTGACCATCCTGGTGAACTAGCCAACAACTTTGCTATCCTCCACGACCTAGAGCAATTGGTGCAACACCCTACTCGTATTCCTGACCGTCTTGGAGATATGCCCAACATTCTTGACCTTTTCCTGACCTCTAATCCTCCTGCTTATGCTGTCACCTTTCTTCTCCATTGGGCTCCTCCGATCACAATCTCATATCTGTATCTTGACCTATCGCTCCAGTCCCTCCTCAGGATCCCCCTAAGCGAAGGTGCCTCTGGCGTTTTGCCTCTGTTAGTTAGTGGGACCTGAGGAGGTATTTTGCTGATTTTCCTTGGAATGACTACTGCTTCCGTGTCAGAGACCCGTCTTTGTGTGCTGAGCGCATAACAGAGGTGATAGTGTCTGGTATGGAGGCGTACATTCCTCACTCTTTTTCTCGACCTAAACCTTCCAAACCTTGGTTTAACACAGCTTGTTCTCGTGCTATACATAATAGAGAGGTGGCCCACTAAAGGTATTTAAGCCTTCCATCACCAGAATCTCTTGCACTTTATATTTCTGTCCGGAACCATGCCAAGTCTGTTCTCCAACTAGCCAAAAACTCCTTCATTAACAGAAAGTGTCAAAACCTTTCAAGATCTAACTCCCCTCGTGACTTCTGGCATCTAGCTAAAAATATATCCAATAAATTTGCTTCTTCAAGACACTTAACCTTCAATTTTTTACTACTGCTTTGGACCCTTTTATAGGACTAGCATTTCAGTGGGCATTTTTTTTTTTATTGGATTTTTGTTACCCTTGGCCATAAAAAAAAAAAAAAAAAATTACAGGAAACATATAGGTCTATTAGATTCAGTACAAAAGAGAATGACTAAAAGGATACAGGGGATAAGGAGTATTCCTTACAAGGCAAGATTGAAGCTGTTAAATTTATATTCTTTAGAGACGTAGGTTAAGAGGGGACCTGATAGAAGTCTTTAGGTGGTATAAGGATTGTAACAAGGGGGATGTAAGCAAAATTCTTAGGATCAGTAACCAGGAAAGAACAAGAAATAACAGGTTCAAGCTTGAAAAATTTAGGTTCAAGAAAGAGGTAGGAAGAAATTGGTTCGCAAGTAGAGTGGTAGATGAGTGAAAAGACTCAAGTAATCATGTTAGTGCTAAGACATTAGGGAGCTTTTAAGAGAAGATTAGATGGGTTTATGGATGGGGATGATAAGTGGAAATAGGTAGGTATATTTCATACAGGGACTGCCATGTGTAAGCCTGGTCACTTTTTGCAGCTTCCCTTATTTCTTATGTTCTTATGTTCATCATCATCATTCCAACCTTACCATTCATAGGGTAATAAAGAAGTACATGTGTGAAGGAGGAGGTGATACAGGCCAAGTGTCTGAAGAAGCAAGAAAATGTTTGGATAAGGAGAGATGGAGTCTGTTTTACTGTGGCCTTGGAGCACTCCTGGGTGGAGCAACACATCAGAGAAGTAGACAGTAAAAGGATTGAGAGAAGGGTTCATCCTTATGGGTAGAGGAAATGGCATAATTTTAGACAAATATAAAAGGCATATTTTTCAGATGGAAGGAAGAGTGCTTCTAAGTTTGAAATATTTCAGTGTTATAGTATTAAATTATATATATATAGCTCTGGCTATAGTAATGAAAAATAAGCCTTAAAGGAATTTGTTTGCTGAGATGTGGTATTTACTAAATTATGGAACTTAACCTATTTTCTTAGTTTTCAATGTTGGTGTAATGTGTAGCATGCCAGTAAGACCTCAGTTTAGCCATTACATGACATTTTCAGGTCAAGGAAGCAGATCCAGGTCACCTCAGATTTCAGACTATTCTCGGGAGGTTACGCGCACCCCAGAGATAGTCCAAGATGTACATGAAATGCAGTCTGAAGTTGAGGGCAGGAGGTCTCCCTCACACCACAACATAACTCAGGTGCCCCTTGTACACAATGCAGTACAGATTGTGGCTCAAGAGCACAACCAGAAGGTAGCACAAATCACTGCCCCTCTGCCCCCACCCAGTCCTCCACCGAGAGAGCAGCCCATCGTCTCCTGCCTGGTGTGTTTGGACTCAGCAGGCACCATCAAAGAAACTTCCCGTACCTTGTGCTCAACTGTGTGTGGACATGTTTTCTGTTCAACCTGTCTGGAGGAAGCGGTTAAACGGAAAAAACAGTGCCCAGTCTGTCGGAAAAAACTGACAAAGAAACAGTATCATCCACTCTTCATCTAAAGGCCTCTACTTTTACCTCCTGTGCAGTAATGATGTAAGTTCATGTTTAGTGTATATAGTGACACATAGGATATTGTCTGTGGATTCAAAAAAAGAAACTCTTAACTTGTGAAAATAACAGGGATACAAGATGATCAATTATCAACAGCTCCTCATCCCTCAAGACTTGGCCTTTTTAATTCTCACTGGAAGGTGGTTGCCAGTCTTGGTAATGTGTGTCATTTCTACCATACATAGTATAGATCCATTACTTGCTAAACTAAGTGGCTTGTAAGATAGCATGATATGATACAGAGAACATGTGCACAAATTTCAAATGCTACAGATATTGACTCAACAGTGGTTTTGCTTTTTAAAAAAATATTTTGGATACACTTCCAGAACTTGAATGCATTAAAAAACTCTAGTGTGGTGTTTCATAGTAAAACTATTAGTTGAAGTGGTACTTATCAAAATTGCCTTTGGAGCAGCACTAGTAATTTGGCCTGGGTGATCACAAATCAGTTAGCACTGACTACTACTGCAGGTTTAAAGCCTTCTGTTAAAGTGTGTAGAGAAAGACAGCTATTAAATATTTAAATTTCCCTTGTGGATCACAGTTAGTATATCAGATCATGTAATTTTAATGTTTTACTAGAAAAATATATTTGTTTCCAAGAGTGGTGCAGTTGTGGGCAGAAGTTGGATAACCTTCTGCTCTCACTTCCACCGTTCTTTATGTTTTCTATCAGTCTTAAATTCTCTGATCTGCTGACACTCTAGTAATAAAAACTGCTGATGAGTTAAGGAAGAATGCTAAACACAGTGTGAGTGTGTGTTGTATGTTATCCAACTGTTGCCAAGACTCTGCCTAATAAACCAAGGAAGATATTTACACTAAATTATGTGTGTTGTTTCACAATTTGCACACACACACACACACACACACACACACACACACACACACACACACACACACACACACACACACACACACACACACACACACACACACACACACACACACACACACACACACACACACACACACACACACACACACACACACACACACACACACACACATGTTAAATCCTTCAATGGAAGTTTTTATAACTCGGTATACAAATCATGAGTGACGTAGTGATGTTAAGTCGTTTCATAGATGCATTGCTATGTTTCCTATGAATTTTTGTTGAATTTTTTCCCTCCTATTTTTTTATGTATATGTATGTATATTTTTTTTTTTTTATTTTCTGTCATTACTTGAGGAGTCTTGTTATTTTGAGAATTACATTCCAACGAGTACCGTTTTCTTCAAATAGCAAAAACAAACTGTATGCTCACAACACAGTGGAAAAAAGTGTTGGTTGTGACATGAGTAATTGATTATGTTAAGACAAAGTGAACTCCATTTTCATTTTATGTTGGATACGGAAATAATTTGAAAGCAATATTGAAAGTCAATGTCTACTTAATTTTGAAACTGTCAGTCATACAAATTTTTTTCACTTATCTATAGTGAATCTCTACCTATTTGTGATGTGAATAAAATTCAACTACTGTGTAGTATTTTTGTGTCAGCAAAGCTGTTACCCATTTAAAGGCTAGAATTCTGTTGTGCTCTCTAGTTGTGGCAGCAAATAATTGCCAATCACTTCAATAAATGATACAGTGATGAAGCAAAACTTCTCTGAATGGTTTGACTCCTGCTATGTAATTGTGAATTTTTATATTTGAAGAGATGTTGGAGAACTTAGTGATACAATGTACCTATTTTGAGTATTACATACAATGTAAGGATGAAGATGCCAATAAAATTTCAGTAATCTCAACTGCTGCAATTTACAATATATGTCAACTTCTGGTAATGTTACCAACAAGGCATGATTCATTATTTGTGCAGGTTTGTAGTGACATGCCAACCCCAGACTCCAGGGAAATGGCAAAAGGAGAAGAAGCAGTGACTCAGCAGAATAAAATACACTTAAATTGGTGTTGTGTTGCTGGTCATGTATTGTGCTGTAAATTCTATTTAAGTCTGAAATGAGTACAATGACATGGTTACTCTTAGACAATGAGCTGTACAGGATCAGAATATCATCATACAAACCATTAAAATGTATTTATTGCCATTAAGTAAACAAGATAAGGAGATGAGTGTCTTGTAGATATATTAGATTAAACTGGCTTCAGTACAACAGCTGCAAATCATCACCAAGTATCTCCTTTTTCTGTTTCCTGCATCATGTATATAATAGTTGATAGAGGTCCCTTGAATCATTCATGAAGTTATATACTTCAAATTTTCCTGTTTGTTGAAGAGGAAAAGAAATTGATAGGTATTCAAAATAGTTTTTTTCATGCATGAAGTGAAATTTCTTATAACTAATAAGTTTGTGAAAAACAATTTTGATAAATTTGATATGAATATAAGAAAAGAAAAACAACACCTTACCAGACCATGACGGTCAAGCTGTATGGGTAGGATCAATGTCGTGCTGGTTAGTAGTTGCTTCATACATTATATTAATGTCCATGTACCAGCATATATAAGTTTTCAAGTTTCCACATGTAACATCCTTCTGTTAATTTGGTAATCATGTGGCTGATGTGGCATTTCCTGGTGACTGGCCAGAAGTGCATTAGTTACACTTGTACCTTTGCATCATGTATACCAAAAAAATTTATATATACAATATATAGCTCAAGGTAAAAATGTTAAAAAAAACAGGCTTCATTTAACATCGTTAGGAATCATGTCTTCATTTTGGAAGACATGACACATTTTGACCAAAACCATTTCTTATGAAATAAAAAAGGAAGTGAAAGTGTGTCAAATTCTGGTGATACCCACTTAATAGAAAACACTGACAATTTGTTGTCTGTAAGGGAAACTGAAAAAAAAAAATTAGGAACACTTCAAAGAGAATGATGAAGAGGACTACCTGTAACAGTTAAGGAGAATGCTGGAAGTTTTGCTTCTCAAATTAGAGCCAAAAGACAATTATTGGAATAGAGGCTACATACTGACATATTTACTTTTTACTCTTTGTTGGTATTCTTGTACTGAATAACATGTGATGGGTTATGTTATGTCACTGTTAAACAACTTAAATTACTGGCCTTTTTAATTTCTGAGTTTCTAAGGTTTAGCATCATAAATGTGCACATTCTGTACATTATACCATTGTACAGTGTGTTGGTCCAAGCATGAAAAAAAAAAATGTGATGGCATAATTATACAAACACTCACATGACTTGAGTATGGAATGGAAGAGAAGGTCAAGTATCCAAGTAATGGAACCTTGTGAGATACATGTGGTGTATGTATGGATGGTGAAAATGAAAGCATTCATAACAGTCAAAACAAAGATGAAGGAGATTATGGAATGGCTGTGGGAGGGGTTGAGTACAGTACTGAGGTGGTGTGGCCACTAGGAGATCAGACGATGGATAGATGAAGGGAGTAAGGGCAGAAGGTGAAGAGAAAGGATTACAGTGTATGTAGTAGTTGCTGGAGAATGTAAGATGAAGGAGTAAGAGGAGAATACAAGGAGCAGAGCATGCAAGAACAAGTAAGTGGAGACTACTGTGGCAGCCATTCCCTTAGGCCAGTTCTTATCAATGGGCAGTGGGTGTTGCTTGATGAGTTATTAATTGTCATTATTACTGTCATTGTTGTTGTTACTGTTATTATTATTATTATTATTATTATTTTTATTATTATTATTATTATTATTATTATTATTATTATTATTATCATTGTTGCACCCCACCAGCGGGGTAACGGGGGACCAGCGATTCCTTAGGGGATGCCGGCCCCCCACCACTTACCTACGGTCAATTGCAGGGCATGTCTACTCCCGACACCTCTATCCCCAGGTATCGGGGACATGATGGGGGACATCCTCCCTTTCCCGTAGGAGTCCCTGCGGCACAGCAGGGTCCCTCGGGGTCGCCTGTCGGTCTGCCCAGTCATGCTTTAAGTCTAGGGCACATCATCCTCGACGATGTTGCTCTCGCGGCGGCCGGAACGTGGGTGAGTAATTCCCCACAGTCGACTGCACAGCCTCCCTTGAGTGGAAGTGCTAGCAGGGGTGTGCAGAAGGGGCGTTGCGGCTCTTGGTCACCGACAGGGCTGGTTTGGGTGGTCACCACTGGTCGCTGTCGAGGTCCGTTGGTCAATAGTGGCACGCAATGTCCGTAGAGTTTTCTCTGTGCCCCGAGCGTCCTTCGGGCCTGTATGCTGCTGAGCGCACGGTCCCCGGGTGTTGCATTCGGAACAGTTCCACTCACTGGTGTCGAACTGGCTCTCTGTAACACCTCCAACAACCCTCGTTAAAGGGGTTACGCTTACGGGCCTGAGGCAGCAGTCTTTCATGTAAACAGGCCTCCAGACCACGTCTATTACCAGCTTGCAGCTCATGTGCGCTCCCACGGGCAATCTACTGCTACTACTACTACTACTACCACTGCCACCACTACTACTACTACTACTACTACTACTGGTGCTGCTGGTGCTGATGCTACTGTATGGAGTAACACGTATGAATAGAAGAGAAGTAATTCTGGAAGAGAATGGCTGATCAAACAGAGAAGGGCATCCAAGGCGGGCGTGTCAGGATATAGAGAAAAGATTGGTGAAGAAAACTGGATTGGATGTGAGTTGTGAAGCTCAGGGACAGACTTCGAACAGGATGGATGCATTTTGTAGAGAGAGGCTGCGAGAAGAGCGTCTGTGGAGCAAGGAACAACGGGTGTGCATAACAGGACTCAATAGAGAGCGGGTGTCGATACAATGATGCCACGTGGCCCGTAACACTGCGGGAGACTCCATATCCTATCAACCCATTGTTCCTTGTTCTACAAACATTCTTCCTGCAGTCTATCAGTACATCAAGCATCCATCCCACTAGAAGTCTCCCCCTTGTCTTTACAAGCCACATCCAATCTTGTCTTCACCAGTCACACTTCATATCCATCCATATCCATTCTTTCTCTTTACCTCTTGCCACTTCCTCCTAGGGATGGATGTCCTTCTGTGCTTGATCGGATCAGATGTAATGAAAGGAACAGGCACAATGGAGGATTTTCAAAGCTCTCTTTTACTACGCGGCGCCTGTACTGTACTTCCCTGTGTCCATGCAAGAAGCTCTTCGTCAAAAATAACCCAAAATGAGTTCCGCCTGCCCTCTAAAAATGTTTAACTGTGGTGTGCAAGTGGTAAACCGGTTCTGCTGTGGTGTCCAGATGCAGAGAGACCGTGATGCCTTGAGCCGGGTTGTCAGGTGATGATGTCCCCTCTCCTCTGTACAGGCCCGGGTTGAGGGTAGATTCGGATTTCATCTTAGTGTGTGTGTGTGTGTGTGTGTGTGTGTGTTCAGCTGCCACACCCACCCAGTCTCCCAACATTGCCGGGACATCAGCCTGCCACTTTTATTTTGGATCTGAAGTTTATCTACGGTTCAGCATCACGCACGATGGTGTAGTCACTGTAAAGAAAATACTCATGAGATGACTGTGTACATTATGTTTGTTCAAAGGCACAAAGGTGTGTTGAATGTATTGTTCCCCTACTCGGCTGTTTGTCACGCCAGCGGCAGGAACATTTGATTTAAGGTAGCGTGATATGAGTAGACTTGAAAGAAAGTCTGAATCAAGTCATTATATATAATTTACACCAACAGCAGGAGAGTTCACTCGTTACGGGATAATGTAGTAACGTGGTGAATGTTTAGTGGTGTTACGTCTCAGATTACTGGAGAGACATTAGCAATACGTCACTGTGTTTTGTTATCAGTTAAACAGCGACATCACATAAGCTTTTAGAGTTTTGCGCACACACTATACAGCACAGAGTTCAGCGAGGCACACGACAAGCTCCGTGGTAGCACTACTTTCTCTTGTCCTCACACCCCTCTGCCAACTGCCCGCCTTCAATCACGTCCCGCTTAACACACAGACACACTTAACGAAGACACAACATCCATGTTTACATCAGCACCTCGTGATCAGTCTGTGCTAGATGGCGACATCTCAACAGATGAAAAACAATAAAGTTTCCCACAGTGGAAGTTTCCTACAATACATGAACAAAAATCGTACCTATTCCTATCTTACCTATCCTTACCTACCTATGGGTACATCGCTCGGTCACCTGTACCTATCCATATCATACACTGGTGTCGTGGTCTGTTTCCTATAGAGAGACCCTGGCCTTGGCGCGGCGAGGAAGATGAGACATAGAAATGTCTAGCTCCTGTTCACCCAGCAGCAAGTAGGTATGGGATGTAAACCGAGGAGGTTGTGACCTTGCTGTCCCGGTGGTAGTGTGTGTGGTTTCAGTCATACCCTAAGGATCGGTCTCTATGAGCTCTGTGCTCTTTTCGTAGGGAACGCCTGGCTGGTTAACCCGCAGACGTGGGTGAACCACACGCATACACGAGGGTAGCGCAGTGGCATCGTCCCTGTTGTCATAGCACAGGCCTGCAGCCGCGCTCATGACACTTGAAAATTTTTCACAGATGAAAAAGCACTGTTCTCTTCCTTGAACAAGATGCGGTGTGTGGTATGTGAAAGGTTCCAATTCAAGCTGTTCTTATATCTTATTTGAAGATGCAGCGCGTATGTGCAAAGTTCATGTCCAACCAGGCCTGACTCCACCATAAGTGCACTCCCTCTAACAGTGTGTCTAAAGTGCGTGGAGTTTTTCACCAGCACCCACACGATCCCTCAACCATGCACTTTTTTTCCCCTCAATTTTAATTTCATGTGACTTCATCCTCTTCCACAAGATAAAGTTAAGGCGAAAGTTCGTTGTCTTGACGCTGGGGAGAAACCACGGACGGTGTTTTACATATGCTTGAAAAGAGCAAAGACAGGAGAGATAGGAAGGAAATTTGTTTCTCAAATATAGTGGCAGATGAATGGAATATATCGAGTTATAAGTTAGTTAGTGCTAAGTCATTAGGGTGCTTTAAAAGATTAGACAAATTTATTGAAGATGGATGAGGATGACTGGTGAGGGTAGGTAGGTATGTTTCATACAGGAACGGTCACGTGTTAGTGTGATGGCTTCTTGCAGCTCCACTTGCTGTCCTAAGTAATGTAAATGAATAAGAGAGAGAGAGAGAGAGAGAGAGAGAGAGAGAGAGAGAGAGAGAGAGAGAGAGAGAGAGAGAGAGAGAGAGAGAGAGAGTATACATTTCAAAAGCGTATGGAGATTCATAATGGCACTATAAAAAAAAAAAAAAGTGCTCCTTCCACTCATTGACACAGAAGGATATAACCATTTTTGGATCCACATGTCAGTACTAAAGTCACGTGTCATTTAAGGAAGCCGTGAGTAATGTCATCTGTAGATGGAGAGACAGGGACTACTGGCGAAGGTCATTACCGGTGTGGCAAAGGAGAGTGGCGTGGTGGTGGTAGTGGCATCTGGCAGCTCGCATCCTCAGTCAGCCTTCGAGCTAGGCAGCGCCGCGGCGATTACACCACCGCCAGTGTGTGACGTGGATGTGACGAGTGAGGGTGTACGCGCCCTATCCCCCAGCCACACTAACTTGGCACTTCCTCTCCTCCCTCCCAGCACGTCGCGGTAGACTGTGACCCTCGTGCCACCAGCAAATACGTGCCCCCGTACATGTAAGACCCTGACACTGACCAACGGATATATATATCACTAAGAATTAATGAGAAAATGGTACATAGAGAAAAATAAACAAAACAGCGAGTGAAGTACGTCTGTGGTTACTTTGTGATAAGTAGTATTCCCATCAAGACGTGGATTTAAAGAGTTCGACAGCATCTTGGAGGGTGCAGTAAGGTGGATAATTAGTGAACGAAGACAGTGATCAGCGGCCGGGAGTGTATCCTGACACCGATCCATTACCGGGAAGCGCCTGGTCCCGCCCGCCACGAGTGGTCGAGTGGCGGCCTCAGACGACGACCTTCTCAATAATTCGTGAGCCGAGTGGTGGCAGATGGTGACTGGTGCACGTGCCGCAGGTGGTGCAGGCAGCTCTTATTGATTGTCGGCCTGGGTCAGCTGGCACCACGATCCTAGAGAGAGAGAGAGAGAGAGAGAGAGATAGAGAGAGAGATAGCAGGAGTCAACATGTGTAGCAGCCAGGTCGCTCACTCTAAGGTGCCAGCTAAGTCATTCATTCGTGTGTGATACCGAGTCTCTCTTTCATTAACTAGGAGGACTTGTAACCTTTCGACACACACACACACACACACACACGCGCGCGGACGCTTTCCAAGGGAGTTGTCGTGTGTGCGTGTGTGATTGCATGACCCACCGGTGCTGCCCGTGACTGTTCCCAATGACCACCATGGCATCGACGGACACCTTTCTACCGCAGGGGGACGAGGAGACCTGCCCTGCTCCCCCCCTTCAGCCTCTGTTCGACATCAACACTAGCACCACCACCACCCCTACTTCATACTGCTCCTCCGCTGCTACCACCACCACCACCACCACTACTACCACCACAACCAGTCATGAAGGAGAAGGAGATTCCATTATGCTACTGGAGCCACGCCCCTTCCGGCCCTTCAAGACCTCTGAGGAGTACCTGTACGCCATGAAGGAGGACCTGGCGGACTGGCTCAACAACCTGTACAACCTTGACATCAACGTGGATAACTTCTTCGAGAGGCTGGACACTGGCGAGGTCCTCTGTGCGGTGAGTAATTTTGGTTGTCATTTTTGCACTTATCATCGTCATCATTTCTTTGTTATCAGGATTACCTTTTCTGTCTTACTTTCTTTTCGGGTAGGTAGTGTTCTGGAATTCCTGTTTTTTTTTTTTTTATTGTTGTCACTAATACTGTTTTCCTCTTTGGCTTATTTTATCTTATTTATGTATTTATTTATTTATTTTTTTTGTTGTGCTACGGAATTGCATGCATATTAAGCGATGTCTGGACGCATAATGTAATGCTGTATTTTCTAATAAGGTGAGGGGGAGAAGGGAGGGGAAGTGTTGTGGGGAAGGAGAAGAAGGAGGAGGAGGAGGAGAAGGAGGAGAAAGAGGAGGAGGTAACGTTCTCAGTGCATGAATATAATAAACTATGTAGTAGAAATGTGTGTGTGTGAGAGAGAGAGAGAGAGAGAGAGAGAGAGAGAGAGAGAGAGAGAGAGAGAGAGAGAGAGAGAGGTGTGAGGGGAGAACTTACCATGATAGTAAATGAGGATCAGGAAGGAAGATGCTCCAACACACAGGATGCAGTACGCGATCTTGGTTCAGGCTTGTATATACCCTTAAACTTTATTCTTTCCTCAGCACTGTCATTAAAGGCCACAGAGATGATTAATCGTGTTCCTGTGAGCGTTTCTTTCTTTTCTTGACGCGACATACTTGCTAAACTA
>NC_087151.1:1420000-1432500 GCF_035594125.1 Scylla paramamosain | reverse complement strand
ACCTTTACCTCTATTTAGTCACTTTTTAATGTACTTTAGTCTCGTTGATACTTTTGTAGTCGAGAAAAGCTAAACTTAATCTGTATAAGTTCTCTAAAACGCCAGCCCAGTCTTGAATCTGCGAAATGGTGAGGTGCTGACAAGTGACGCTGACTGCAGACTGTGACTGCTGACTGCCTCCACAGTCCACACCTCGCTCCGCTAAACCTGACTGACTGACTGATGAGCTATACCATTCAGGATTTTTACTTGACTGACTGACGCTTGTTTGTTTATGCTTTGACTGACATTCACTCACTCACTCACTCGGAACAATAATGATAACAGCGACAACTCCAAAAAAGAAGGAAAAATTAGTACAGCTCATTTAATTAAGTAATTCATTATTTATCCCTTGTTTTCCTTCTCCTCCCGCCTTCCCTTTCTCCCCAAAATCTTTGTGACAGCGTCCACCTTCCCCACTCCCACCTCTTCTCTCCCCTGGCGGCACCCCACCCCCGCCCATGCCATCCATCCATCCATCCATCCATCAATATAAGATCATGATAGTTATCTTATCTCGTGGAAGGAGGAGGAGGAGGAGGAGGAGGAGGTGTGTGTGTGTGTGTGTGTGTGTGTGTGTGTGTGTGTAATTATAGAAAGAAGTGAAGGAAAAAAACGAGTTATTACAACAACAACAGCAACTACTACTACTACTACTACTACTACCACCAGTAAAACAATGAAAGTAAGACAGTGAGGAATAGGAGGAAGGAAGAAAGGAAAGAAGGAAGGAGTGGAGGAAGAAGGAAACTACTCAACAGACAGCTTGGCGACTGAACTGCACTCCACACTCCTTCCCTCCTTCCCTCCCCCTGCTCCTCCCTCCCTCCCTCCCTCCAACTCTCTCCTTTCCTTCCCTCCCCAGCCGCCGCGCCACCCTCCCCTGACAGTTTTGAGTGATATAGTGATGGGGATTAATGGCGGGGCGTCAATTCTCTCTCCCTGGAGCCCCATGCGTCACTCAGCCAGCACACACCCAGTGATAATGGTGGGAGTGATTAGAAACCGCTTTGCTCTCCACTTCTTTCTCATTTTATTCATCGTCGTCATTCTCGTCTTTCTTCTCCCTCTTCTGCTTTGCTTGGTGTGTTCATGGTGTGTGGGAGTGCATGGGTGTTACTGAGGGAGGGAGGAATGGGAGAGACTGATGGAGTAGAGAGAGGGAGGCAAGCTGAATGGTACATATAAGAGAAAGGGAGCTCCAATACAAGGGATGGAGGAAGAATGAAGAGGCTGACATATTCGGAACATGAGACTATAAAGACAAAGAAAACTGCAAGAAGCCAGTAGGCCTACACGTGGCAGTTCCAGTACAATGCATATTTATACGTGTGTTCACCCATCATACCATATATATTTGTCTAATCTTTTAAAGTCCCCTATTGACTCTGTACCAACAATCTGATAACTGGTAGAGGAGATAGTGGACAGCACCTGGCAAGCTATTTTTCTCCTTCGTCACGTTACTGGTAGTATATTTAATTGTAAAACCTGAATTGGGTCTTTTTTTTTTGTATTCGTTTTCTTTCATGGGTGTGACAATAGAGAGTCTTTTTTCATGGCTATTTTTGTCCTCGGATCTTCCTCGCTTGAGTATTAAAAAAAGAAAGGATGTAGTCCTCGTCATTACTTTTCTTAACCCGTTACAGTGCCTTTCTTTGTCAATGGTGTCATTTAGTCCTGAGTTCACTTTTACCTTCTATTTTTCAGATACAATTAAGGTTTATTTATATACAAGTATCCTCGGGCACAGCAGCGATGGAGGGACTGTTGACATGTAGGTATTTATTGTGTTGGTGTCATATACTGTTTATTTATTTATTTATTTATTTATTTATTTATTTCAGATTAGTGTTGTGTTGTGTATGATATTTTGTTGTTGTTCAGTTGGAGTTCAGGTGGCGAGCTGTGAATAATTTATTAGTAGGTTAGCAGAGGTCAGTGTACCAGTGTAGGCTGAGTGTAGGCCGAGTGTAGGCCGCGTTACCGTACTCGTGAAGGGGGCGGTGACCAGGCCTTAGTTAGTGAAAGTCTGACACAAAGAGGTGTTCATGATATTCTGGGATCGTATTCTCAAACACTACGGCATCTTACCTCTACTATTTAAATCTAACAGGCTCTAGTAGAAGTTACTGGACTTTTCCATTGTGCTACCGTGATAGGTTAACAAATATTCTGTTCTATTAACGGGAAGAAAATATTATTAGAAGCCGACTAATCATCTCTGCGACCTTTGCAAATATCCCGGAACGTTTCAAAACACACGCCCAGGAGCATCAACCCGTGTGTGCTCCGCCCCGGGAAGGATGTCACACCTTGTTATTTCGGCGACGTACTCAAACATGCAGGCTGGAGGGGAAGAAGGGCGTGTATCCCTCCCCTAGCGTCTGGCGGGTAACTGAGGGATGAGGGCCATGAGGCGGTGACTTTATAAGCGTCGTGAGGCGAGATGTTTATACGAGCCTTTGTTGCCATGTTTTCCTTTCCGTTTACTTTGGCAAGGCGCGGACCTCCTGGTTATATCTGCACACTGGGAGGGTAAACTTTACCTTCCAGGCACGGAGGAGTCGCCCTTGTTTGTAGTACTGGCATGGTTGTGGTGATGGAGGAGCATACTTACGGCGGGGGAGTCGAGAAGAATGAGGCGACGTGACCGCTTGGGTGGAACGAGGGAAAGGATACTGATTCTAACGTGTGAGGGAAAACTTACGTAAAGGAGATTAGATTGAGAGTAGCAGCCTTGAGGGGGGAAGGGAAGATGTGAGGGGAGGGTACCGCAGTGAATCATACGATAATGAAAGTGATGGGAGGGAGAGGAGGTGAGGGAGAGGAGAGGGTGGGACAGGAGAGGAGAGATGTCAATACCCTGCAAGATAACAGTGAGTCATGCTTATTATGAAGGAGGAAATACACTCACTCAGTCTTTGGTATGAACACACACACACACACACACCACACATGAAGGAAGGAAGGAAATGAGAATATGATACGTGAGAGAGACAGAATGGATTAATAAATAGAGAAAGAAAGAAAGGACGGGGAACCAAAGAAAAATATACTCAACAAGGAAAAGTGAAAGATTACGGAAACGATAGATAGATAAGACAAACACACACACACACACACACACACAGACACACACACACACACAACACATTACAACACAACCACGCAAAGTCCCCCAATCCGCCACTGTCCTTGCCTCGCTGTAACTTAATAATACACATTATACTATACACTGTGATAATACAATACATTCTAATACAATACCTCTTTCTGAACCTCACCTTTCATCACCTCACGAGACGCCCTCACTCACCGTCACCTCCACCTCCACATTTCAGTACATTCGCGTCAAGATCCCTTCGCGCACCTCACTGGAATGATGTGAAATACTGCCAGTCTGGGGCGGTATTCTGTCTTTACAACGGCCCCTTGGCACCGTGCAGGCAGCGGCCGTGCATTACTGGGTGTCTAACGGCCCACCTCACTCAGCTCTCCTGCTTTTATATGTACTTGCGTGTAGGCGATGTGTGCCATGTGTCCCGTGAGAGGGAGAGAATTTGCGTGCTTGGGTTGTCTGTGAATGCGAGGATTTGCTGCTGTGACGCCGTGATATGTCAATCCCCACACAGACTACTCGTACATATCCTCGTAGATGCAATGTATAAGAACGTTACGTAAGAGACACTTCTCGTGAATTCTGAGCATTTCTTTGAACTTCTTGTTGGTGGCTGGCATCTTCAGTGGGACTTTTGTTGCGACTTTTTTTTTAACTTTTTTGGTGCTCTTGGCCAGTGCCCGTCATGCATTAAAAAAAGAAAGAAAGAAGGTGGAAGGAACCAGCTGATCTACACTTTTCTTTGTACATAATATTTATTAGGATGAGCAGCCATTGGCAATAAGAAATGGACAAACAGAGAAAGAAAGGAAAAGGCCCGTTCATTTTGCCTTTCTCAGAATTAATGGCCGTTCTTATAGAAAATATACCTATTTATATACCCACCTATCATCCCTAGTCATTTATTTATATAATCTCCTCTTAAAGCTCTACTGACTCTGCACTAACAACCTCAATACTAAGTCTTTCTCAATCATCTTCTACTTGACTCGAAAACCAATTTCTTCCTATCTATTTTTAAAAATCTAACTTTGTCAAATTTGAATCTGTTACCTCTAGTCCTGTTCAGATTATTAAACCCCAAAGTTTTCTCAATATCACTCTTGTTACATCCCTTATCGCATCCTGGAATGAGGCGACGAACTTCCTGAAGATAACGAAAAAAAAAAAACCCTGTCTGGGAGATAATGATAAGACTCGGTTAAATGGACCAACAAACCACAGAATGTTAATGGCCGTGCATGGATGGGAGGGGGAGGGAGCCCATTGTGTTCGCGAGGTGGAAGGGGCAAGGGGGCGGAGGCGGGGCGAGGCGAGGCGGGGGAGCTAAAGGGGCCAGACGAAAGGCCCTGGGAAAAGCGCAAGCGAGGCCAGAGCTGCGGATAAAGTGGCAGGGGTGAGGCGGGACACAGGCACTTTACTCTGGACGGAATGACGGCCACGCGACCTTGGGAGGGGAAACTAGGTGGCCTCATACTGGGACCGTGTTCTCTAAAGTTTCTGCGTCTTTACTTTTTAACAGGTTGTACTGGAAGTTATTGGTGCTTTCGTGATTTTAGTGACCGTTCGTGGTTACTTTTTAACAGGCTGTAGTCGAAGTTAATTGGTGTTTTCGTGATTCCAGTGGCAGTTTAGCAAGGATTCTGCATCTTGGCTACTTATTAACAGATTCTAGTGGAAGTTATTGGTTTTTTCGTGATTCTAGTGACAGTTTAACAAGGATTCTGCATGATAAGTGGAGAAAACATTATGAGAACCTCACTAATAATCTCATTGACCTTTGAAAATTGTCCTTGTAAGAGAACGAATAGTTTAAAAATATGGGTTATTGTCTTAAAGGAGTCTGCCAGTGCGTGAGAGCTTGGCATTACACAGCAGTATCTTCTGGGATCTTTTCTCAGTGGGATGCGAGGCGGGACAATCGTGTTAAATGTCCCAACACTCCTGCAAAGTTTCCTCAAAAAGACTCACTAGTGTATGATTCAGAAAGTGAAGGTTAACATTACCAGCTCCCGTGGAACCATGAGAAGCTAAGTATGGGGTATAAAGGGAGTCTGTGGTTGGCGCTCTTGGGTATATAATTTATGAGGAATAAGAAATAAGTTTCTGTCTGGGAGGTAAAAGGTGAACTGCTCTAAAGTATGCAAGTCAAATGGGAAGTAAGTTTAGGTCTGGTGGTTATATGATGCGCCACTGAAAAGTCCAGAAGTCAGATAGGTAAGTTTTCTTCTGGCAGATAAAAGAAGAACAACTGAAAATTTCACAGGTTAAATAACGAATAATTTACCGTCATTTTTTTTTTCTTTATCCAAGAGAGACTCCAGAAAAGGGAAACAAAACTGATATTAAAAGAAAAAGACCGTGTGAAGGTGCTTGTCCCTAAAGAAAACAGTTCAGAGCTAAAGCCAAAACTACACTGTGAAATGTCTCGAAGGGAGGTGACATGATGCACCACTCAGAGGCTGCAAGTCACGGCCAGAATGAGAGAACAGAGAGAGACCGAGACTGCTGTCCGTGCTGGGGATGAAGGAATAATCCCCGGACGATGCGCGCATGCCAGACCTCGACTGTGGAAGCAACCAAGGCAGCCCTGCGCCGCCAGACACGCCCTAACTGGGAACCCCGGAGCTCTGAAAACTGGTGGAAGGGAGCGAGTGTGTGAGAAAGTGGGACGTCTATTAAACCTTACCGTATCACATAGACCTAGAGAGAGAGAAAGAGAGGGAGGTAGAGAGAGAAACAGTTGTGCCTATGGAGAGAGAATAGAAAGAATAGGTGACCGGTTAAGAGGTTGAGAGGTTCAGGTAGAGTGGTACAGGATGCCGGTTCTTCCTTCTCTCTCTCTTTCTACACTCGTATGAAGCAATACTAGTAAGAACCCTCTACGCTGTCTCTGTAGCGCTGCTCTGTAGGGTGTAAATCATATTTCACGCTTTTCATTCGACTGCTCAATACGCTTATTCATGAGGCTGACGTGAGAGAGAGAGAGAGAGAGAGAGAGAGAGAGAGAGAGAGAGAGAGAGAGAGAGAGAGAGAGAGAGAGAGAGAGAGAGAGTATCGAATTGTACTATAAAAGGAAGAGAAAGAGGTTTTGGAGATTTAAGAAAACGAATAGAAAGACTGACAAATGCAGGAGGGAAGGAGAGAGAGGGAGAAGAGATAAATTACGGAAGTTAAGAAAAAGGAAAAGAAAGAGATAGACACTTAAGAATTACCCAGAAAACGAGAGAGGAGAGAGAGAGAGAGAGAGAGAGGAGAGAGAGAGAGAGAGAGAGAGAGAGAGAGAGAGGAGAGAGAGAGAGGAGAGAGAGAGAGAGAGAGACGTTGTAGGAACACATTAATATCGTTTTGAACTCTTAGGGTGTGTGTGTGCGCATGTGACCGAATCTCACACCGTCATCCGTGCGTGTCTACGGCGGCACGGCCACGGATTGTGAGGGAGGGAGACAGTCACTTAGCGGAGGAGAGGAAGGGCCACGCCACCACCTCACGTGTGTGTGTGTGTGTGTGTGTGTGTGTTAGGGTATTACTGAGGGCAATGGTACTGTTGAAGGTGATGGGAGACGAGAGAGAGAGAGAGAGAGAGAGAGAGAGAGAGAGAGAGAGAGAGAGAGAGAGAGAGAGAGAGAGAGAGAGAGAGAGAGATGCTAGTGAGGATTTAAGCTGGCAAGAAAAAAAAAGTGGAGGTTTATATTAAGATACAGAGAGAGAGAGAGAGGAGAGAGAGGAGAGAGAGAGAGAGAGAGAGAGAGAGAGAGAGAGAGAGAGAGAGAGAGAGAGAGAGAGAGAGAGAGAGAGAGATCAGACAGACACAAAAAGGCTGTGTTTTAAAGGGGTGAAGACACCTAGTTTACCTGGCTGGCTGTGGAGGTGTGAGGAGGAGGAGGAGGAAGAGGAGGAGGAGGAGGAGGAGGAGGAGGAGGAGGAGGAGGAGGAGGAGGCTGTGCGAGGTCATATGCTTTAACTGACCTGCTTATTCTCGAAGGGGGCACCTACATACATGACAGTACACACACACACACACACACACACACACACACACACACACACACACACACACACACACACACACAGAAAACTTTTGTCTGTTTATATTTATCCATATATAATTACAATTCTGTTATTTTTATACATACATGAGAGAGAGAGAGAGAGAGAGAGAGAGAGAGAGAGAGAGAGAGAGAGAGAGAGAGGAGAGAGAGAGAGAGAGAGAGAGAGAGAGAGAGAGAGTATTCATTGCTTTAATTAACAGAGTATACTGAATAGGGCGGCCATTTTATATGATGAATGGCACACACACACACACACACACACACACACACACACACACACACCACACACACACCACACACACACACCACACACACACACACACACACACACACACACACACACACACCACACACACACACCACACACACACACACACACACACTAAGTCACTGCACCACCACTGCTCCTGCATTCTATCAACTATAACTTGATGAAGTGGGATTCTATACATCTCCCGACTACTGCTGGAGTTGTTGGAGACTTACACAATCAAAGAGAGGCGAACATAGCAAGAGAGAAGGTGTTCACATGAAGAAAGCAAGGTAAATGACTGGTATCAGCTGGCTTTAGCAGACGACAGAGCTGTCAAACCACAGAGGTAAACATTGTTGTTCAGTGTTTCACTACCATGGCATCTCTTTCCTTGCCTAACATAGAAGAATTAGTGAAGGAGAAGGTGGAGGAGGGGATAAAAGACATAACTGTGGATGTCAAAGGTAGAGAAACCAGAGAAGCTAGTAAACTAACTAAGGAAATAACAGAAAAGCTTGTTCCCGAGCTTGCTAAGATCATAGCAGTGTCCGTATCCTCGGCCGTGACTACAGCTTTCAAGGAAGTGGCTAGTGAGTTAGCAAAAATGTTTGATACCTCACAAAAACAGGCTCTACTAAATAGATATGAGACAGATAAGCTTGAACAATACCAACGAAAGGATAATCTATGCATCTACGGCTTGGAAGAAGAAAATGAAGAAACAGAGGATGTAGTCGAAGCCAAGGTCATTGAACTGGCAGCAGATATGGGGGTGACTCTTGTATCTGACAACATCTCTGTTGCTCACCGACTCGGGAAACCTCAAGCATCTAATAGAAGCAGACCGGTAATTGTAAGGTTCTGCCATAGGAAGAAAAGAAATGAAATGCTGAAGAAAAGAGCTGAACTTAAAAAGAAACAGAGGAAAGTATTCGTGAATGAAGATCTTACACCCATGCGAGTTGCAATGTTCAAGATTGTCAAGGAGCAGCCAAATGTGAAAAGTGTTACCACTAGGGATGGTAAAATACTTGTGTGGCTCACAGATAAAAACAGGCCAGTTGAAATTCATACACCAGATGATTTGTTCAAAACAGGTATATTACAGCCTGATTGGAAAAGGCTGAAACTTGACAACATGATTAATAAGACCCTAAGTAACAACGCATAGGACAAATATGGAGCACAGACAAAAGCTAAAATTCAAACAACTGTCTCCCATACTAAATCTATTACTAATCTTAATAATATTTCAAAACTCTCTTTACTAACACTAAATGTCAATGGATTGAAAGGAAAGTTAACCACAACGGAATTCAAGGACTTGTGTGTTATGTATGATGTATTATGTATAAGTGAAACAAAATGTGATGATGTCGATATGATAAATATTGTTCCCAGTATGAAAAACCTTGGATTTGATATAGTATTCAAAAACAGACATGAACTCAGTAGATATAAATCAGGGGGTTTAGTGCTTGCTATTAAAAAGGGATATTAAGCTGAAGTGGAAGACTATTAAGACTGAGGGTAAGGCTTTCATATCTATTTTAATAGATAAAAGAAGTTTAAGGTTAGATAAGGATTTGATTATCAGTGTGGTATACATTCCCCCCAGTTAATTCTAGATATGCAAGTGTGGAATACTTTGAAGAAATTGATAATTTTCTTTTGGATTATACAAGTGATGATTACTCACATTTATTATGTGGAGATTTTAACTCACATACTGGAACTCTGTTGGATTATGTTTTGCCAGATGTACTTCATGATGATGATGATGATGATGATGATGATGATGATGATGATGATGATGTTGATGATGATGGTAATGGTGATCTATTTGAGGTACAAAACATACTTAAAGCAATGGGAGTGGATGGAACAAGGTATAACCAAGATGTAACACAGGATAGGAATTCTTATGGGAGAAATTTGGTGACAATATGTTGTAATAATAAGGTATGTATTTTCAATGGTAGAGTAGATAGAGATCTCAGAGTGGGGGGACCCACAACTACACATGGCACTCTTGTGGATTATGTTATAGGTTCACCAACATTGTTAAAAGATGTAAATGAATTTAGAGTGCTAGACTATGACCCATTGTATTCAGATATTCATTGTGGTATTCATGTACAGCTTAAAGTAAATATTGAGTATGCAATTATTAACAATGCCAATATAGCACCTGTGAGTAACTATAATCAACCAAGTAAGTGGAGAGCATCTAAGGAAGAGGATTATATAGCAGAAATTGATGAAAATCAGGTAAAAGAGTTAATAGAGCAGATGGATTCTATGGACATTGAAGATGTAAGTACTAGAATAAAGAATATTTTATTAGGAGCAGCTGTAAAGGTTTTTCCACCAAAGAAAAAGAAAAAATTATGTTAAGCAAAGTAATAATGCAAGTTTATCTGGATATGATAATATTTGTTGGTATACAAGGAAAGCATACCATAAAGCTAGACATAAATATAATCTGAGGAGGAGTGAGGATAATAAGAAAGATATGATAGAAAAAAGCAAGAAGTACAAAGCTGAACTGAAAAGAGTACACAATAAGGAAAAAGAAAATATGTTGATTAAGTTAAAAGCAAACAGAAATAAAGATCCAAAAACATATTGGAAAATATTAAAGGAAAATGATGGAAATAAAAGCAAAACTACACTTACACTTGCAGATTTTCATCAACACTTTAAGAATCTATCAGAGGAAATTAGTGAAAGTGATAAGCATTTAAGTGAACTAGAAAGTGCTACAATTGAATCTGGGGAAGAGGAAACACTGAATGAGCCCATTACAGAACATGAAGTGTTGAAAGCTATTAGAAAACTAAAGAATGACAAGGCACCTGGATATGATGATATTGTTAATGAATATATTAAAAGTACAAAAAATATGCTTAATTTGTATGTTAAATTTTTTAATAGGATTTTGGATACAGGATATTTACCTAAAGAATGGTTGATAGGGGTTATTGTCCCATTGTATAAGAATAAAGGTGATGTTGATGACCCACACAATTATAGGGGTATAACTTTGTTAAGTTGCTTAGGTAAGGTATTCACATCTGTGCTAAATGACAGGTTAACTTCTTATTCTGATAGTCATAATATTATAAAAGAAAATCAAGCTGGATTTAGGCAAGGTTATAGTACTCTTGATCACATATTTTTATTAAAGAACATCATTGATCTGTTTTTATGGAAGAAGAAACAATTATTTTGCCTTTTTATTGATTATAGAAAGGCATTTGACACAGTTTGGAGGGAGGGGGCTCTGGTATAAGATGGTAAAGGAAAATATTGGTGGTAAAGTCCTTAATGTTATTAGAAATATGTATTTGAACATTAAATCATGTGTTAAGTTTAATGGAAACAAGTCAGACACTTTTATTTGTAATAGAGGAGTAAGACAAGGTGAAAATCTTTCTCCATTATTATTTGCCCTTTATGTAAATGACATTGAAAAGTCTTTAATAGAAAACAGATGTAATTACTTACTATTTGATGATAACTACCTTGATTTACAATTGAATTTATTGATAATGATGTATGCTGATGACACAGTAGTTCTAGCTAATTCGGAAGAGGAAATGAGGAATATTCTTAATGCATTGGAGTTATATTGTGACAAATGGAAATTAGAGGTAAACAAAAATAAGACAAAAATTGTTGTATTCAGCAGAGGAAGACTTAATTATGACAATTTTCATTTTGTATTTAGTGATGAAATTATAGATACAATTGGTGAATACAAATATCTTGGTGTCTTATTCAATTATAATGGTAGGTTTAGAAATGGTCAATTGGACCTTAAGAAAAGAGCAACAAGAGCTATGTATTCACTAATTGGAAAATGCCGCAAACATGATCTACCAGTTGATCTGCAACTTGAATTGTTTAACACCATTGTAATGCCAATTATGACCTATGCTTGTGAAATTTGGGGATACTGTATTATTAGAGAAATCAAGCAGTTGCACATGACATTTTTAAAACATGTATTACATGTACATAAATATACAAGCACTGATATTGTATATGGGGAGTTAGGGGAATATCCTATTGATATTGTTATCAATACTAGAATGATTGGCTACTGGTCAAGGTTAATAACAGGGAAAACTACTAAGTTAAGCATGATTATGTATAAAAGTTTGTTACATTTAGACTCCACAGGCATGTATTCATCACCTTGGATTTGCCATATAAGAAATATTCTTAACAATTGTGGTATGTCAGGTATTTGGATGGATCAACAAACTAATAATCCAGAATGGTTAAGGAAAGCAGTTGAAAACAAACTTAAAGATCATTGGATAACATCATGGTTTAGAAATATTTCAACAAAGGGACTTTGTAAGAGTTATAGAATGTATAAAGACTTTGTATTGCAGAAGATTACCTATTGAAACTTAAAAAGAGTATCAGAATGCCTTTGATTAAAATAAGAACAAATAACAATAGACTACCTGTTGTGAAAGGAAGATATGATAGTATAGATAGGGAAGAAAGATTATGTACTTTATGTAGATGTAATGTTGTTGGAGATGAATATCATATTTTATTGTCATGCCCTAATGATAACATCGTGGAGCTCAGAAACAAATATATTCCAAATTATTATAGAAATAACCCAACAGTGAATAAGTTTATCCAATTAATGCAAAGTAAAAGTCAATATATTTTGTCTAACATTTCTCTTTTTTAAAAGCTACCTATAATTTTTTAGGTAACAGAAAGTTGATTTATATAAGTTGTTAGTGTTTGTTTGTATCTGAAATAATTGCAGGAGCTGTGCTCCATGCTTTGTATCACAAAGTCTGAGCATGTAAATAAATCTGAATCTGAATCTGAATCTGAATCACACACACACACACACACACACACACACACACACACACGTACCATGAGTCAGTTGGCAGCCATATAGGGAGTGTAGTTCACATCACTTGTTCCACCTTCTGAGGCTGAAACTCCCTCCACATAAGGAACATCATCACGACCATCTCTCTCTCTCTCT
>NC_087151.1:1397500-1402500 GCF_035594125.1 Scylla paramamosain | reverse complement strand
GATCTTTATTATCCTCGTAGAGAGAGAGAGAGAGAGAGAGAGAGAGAGAGAGAGAGAGAGAGAGAGAGAGAGAGAGAGAGAGAGAGAGAGAGTAAACAAGGAAATATAAGAATATAATATAAACTGAAGAAGAAAATGGAAAAAAAAAGTATGAGGAAATGAAGAGAGAGAAGAAAGGAAGTAAAAAGAGAAAAGAGGAGGGGAAGAAGAAGGAGGAGGAGGAGGAGGAGATATGGAGATAAAGAAAACATACCAACGAGAGAAACGCAAGAAAAAAAAGGAAGATAGACGGAAAAGTAAAAAAAAAGAAAAAAACAAAAAAAAACAAAGATAAAGCAGAGAGAGAGAGAGAGAGAGAGAGAGAGAGAGAGAGAGAGAGAGAGAGAGAGAGAGAGAGGCGGGAAAGCAGCTTGAGTGTGTTAGTTTGGTGTCTCTCCCGTATCCAAGTGACAGTAATTAGAAGGTGATGCCGCGTCTCAGGTGAGCTACCGGGAGTTATGTGGACAGGTGAGGCGGGGCGTGCCTGTCTTAATTGGGCTGTATGGAAGAGAGAGAGAGAGAGAGAGAGAGAGAGAGAGAGAGAGAGAGAGAGAGAGAGAGAGAGAGAGAGAGAGAGAGAGAGAGAGAGAGAGAGAGAGAGAGAGAGAGAGAGAGAGAGAGAGGATGTGTGTCTTTACTGTTTCTGGATATTTCTCTCTCTCTCTCTCTCTCTCTCTCTCTCTCTCTCTCTCTCTCTCTCTCTCTCTCTCTCTCTCTCTCTCTCTCTCTCTCTCTGAGACAACTTATTTTCCTTTTTTTCACTTTCTCTATTTCTCTCTTATCTTTTTGCCTCCTCCTTTTCTTCTTCTTCACCTCCTCTTCCTTTTCTTCTTCCTCACCTCCTCCTCCTCCTCCTCCTCTTCCTCTATTTTAAAACTTAAACTTCCAGTCTTATTTTTTCCTTTCTCCTCTCCTTCCTTTCTCTTCCTTATTTCAGTGCATTCCTTCATTTTCCTCTTACGTTGTCGTCTTTATTCTTCTCTTTCTTCGTTCCTCCCTTCCTCTCTTTTATTCTCTCTCTTGGCCAAGTTAGGCAGACACAAAGAAAAGAAAAATAATTACTAAAAGGTGGAATAGAGAAAGAACAAAATGAAGGAAAGGAAGTGGAGTAGATGAGAGAGAGAGAGAGAGAGAGAGAGAGAGAGAGAGAGAGAGAGAGAGAGAGAGAGAGAGAGAGAGAGAGAGAGAGAGAGAGAGAGAGAGAGAGAGGATGGAAGGCAGGAAGAGAAAGGGAAATCAGAGATGAAGGGTGAGAGAGAGAGAGAGAGAGAGAGAGAGAGAGAGAGAGAGAGAGAGAGAGAGAGAGAGAGAGAGAGAGAGAGAGAGAGAGAGAATGATGACCCTGCGTGAACCCTTGACCTCTCATCACCTCCCTCATCTTCCTTACATAATTTCTTCTCCTTTCCCCCCTTTCTTCCTTCTTTTCCTTCAATCTTCTCTTCCTATTTCCTCACCCTTGTTTTTATTACCCACTTCTCTCTCTCTCTCTCTCTCTCTCTCTCTCTCTCTCTCTCTCTCTCTCTCTCTCTCTCTCTCTCTCTCTCTCTCTCTCTCTCTCTCTCTCTCTCTCTCTCTTCCCCTCACACGGTTTTCTCATCTTGTGGGTCTTCATTGCTTTCCTCTTCCTGTCCCTCTTCCTCCTCTTCTTCCTCCACTTCCTCTTCCTCCTTCCTAAACGGTAACGCCTTTTTTAATTATTATATTATTGCTATTTACGACTTATTTTTGTGTTTATGGCAGTGTGTTTTTGTCTTCTCTTTCCTTCGTCTCTCTGGTGTCATGGCGGTGTAAACAAACAGTGGTGGCGTCGCTCTCTCAGCAGCCTCAAATTCTCAAGATCTGTCAAGGCTAAGGTGCAGTACAGGGGTGTGTGAAGGTGCATCATTATACCTAGATTGTGTGGAGCGTAATAGAAACATGAAGGATACTTGGATTTAGACTAATTTTTAAGGATGAAGTTTCGTGCCTACTTTTTAAAAACGTTCCTCGACCAGCGGGCAACTCTCCACTCATGCGGAGTAGCTGTGGATGTCGTTGCCATGGTAACACGTGTCCTCTATATTAATTTTTTTTCTGTTCATGATTGGATTATTTTTACGGTTTGGTCTCTCTCTCTCTCTCTCTCTCTCTCTCTCTCTCTCTCTCTCTCTCTCTCTCTCTCTCTCTCTCTCTCTCTCTCTCGTCAATCATAATGGTCGGAAAGCGCGCGGAAAGTAATTAAGAGATTTTGAAAGTATTCGTGAAAACTTTCTCTTTCTTTGTACCTTACGTAATTTCCTCTCTCTCTCTCTCTCTCTCTCTCTCTCTCTCTCTCTCTCTCTCTCTCTCTCTCTCTCTCTCTCTCTACTCTGGACAATTAAAACTTGCATTAAATCTCAGTATAATTGGTCGTTTCAAAAATATATTGCGTGCACTACCAGGAATTTCATGTACTGCTTGCGTCACGGCTCACGGCAGGTTCATTTTACTGGCTGGCTGTGTGCTGGCTGCCGTGTATGTATTGGTGTGTGTCCGGGAAATGAATGGGGCTTGTCTGGTGGAGGGTGAGATGTGTGCTTGTGTGCGTGTGTGTGGGTGGATGAATATTTGTGTTATGGGAAAGTGGGGTGTTGTTGTTTGCGGGGGTGAAGGTTTGTGTTGGTAGTGTTGGTGTGGTTGTTGTTGTCTTTTTGTTTTTCCTTCTCTTTTTTGGCATCATCATCATCATTATCATCGCTGTCAAAATGGAATCGATGTTGAAACACTACTGTAACACAGGAAAATAAACACGAAGACTCCTCCCCACATACCTAATTCTCCTTCCTCTCTCTCCCTCATCGTTCATGAACACACAATCTAACCTAAAGAAACGTAGATAGTAAATACGAATTCCTTCCTCTTCTTTACTCACACAGGAGATAATTAATGAAAAGTAAGAGACGTATTATAGAAACACGAAAGCTTCTTCGCACACACACCTAATTCTTCTCTCTCTCCCTCCACAACATGCAAACAACGCAGGATAGCAAAGGCAAACACTTCCACGCACAGCTAACCCTTCTCTCTCTCCCTCCGCAGCATGCAAACAACGTGCGTCGCCTGGCGGTGGAGCGCGGCAACCAGGACTCACCGGGGCCACACCATGGGCAGAGCGGCGGGCGGCGGTACTCCAGCAAGTGGGAGATTCCGCAGTACGACGTGGTGTACCGCCAGAACATCATGCCGGGTTCCTTCTTCGCCAGGGACAACGTGCACAATTTCATCACGTGGTGCCGCGACCTGGGCATCCACGAAGTACTGCTCTTTGAGACAGATGACCTGGTGCTGCTCAAGAACGAGAAGCACGTCATCCTCTCCCTGCTCGAGGTGGCACGCCGAGGAGCCAGGTGAGGCGGGGTGACGGTGTGGGTGAACGAAGGGAGAGGGAGGAAGGGAGAGGAAGGGAGGGTAAGGGGTAGGAAGAGAGATGTGTGTAGGTGTACTGATTAATGGATAGATTGGTTAATAGATATTTATGCATTAATTGATTGATACATGAATAAATAGAAAGATAGATAGATAGACAGACAGACAAAGATATCGAAAGATAGATAAACAGACAGATAAATAGATTGACAAAGAGATGGAGGAACAAACATTGAAAATAAATTCATTACTATCCACAAACAGAGACAGATAGGGATTTATACAAAGACAAACCGGCAGACAGGTAAATAGCCAGACAAACAAACAAAGTAATACAAAGAGAAGGATATCAGTACAAAATACATGATATAGGATTTCAAGGACAGGGGGAAAGGTGACAAAGGAAGATGAGGAAAGACACGAGAGGGAAGGAAATAAATGGAGAGGGAAGAAAGGAAGGAAGGAAGGAAGGAAGGGTGTGGCAGGTAAAATGAGAATAATTAATGAGGTTTAATTAAAGCAAATAAAGGAAGGGGGGAGAAACAGAGAGACAGAGAGAGAGAGAGAGAGAGAGAGAGAGAGAGAGAGAGAGAGAGAGAGAGAGAGAGAGAGAGAGAGAGAGAATGATGGGTGGGGAAAGAGGAATAAAAAGTGAAAGAACTGAAAAAAAGGGAAAAAAAAGGTAAATGGTAAAATAAGGTGGAGCGTGTTAATTAGCGAGGGAGAGCAGGTGTCCACATAACTGACAGGTGTTCCCGGCAACACCTGTGCGCGCCCCACCTGCAACCACGCACGTACACACACACACACACACACACACACACACACACACACCTGTAAAGGGTTGAAATTTCTCTTCGCCGAATTTTAAATGCAAATGTGTTTACTTTTCATGCAGTGTGGAGAGCAAAAAAAAAAAAACAAGAAAAAAAAATGGAAGTGCATATGAGAGAGAGAGAGAGAGAGAGAGAGAGAGAGAGAGAGAGAGAGAGAGAGAGAGAGAGAGAGAGAGAGAGAGAAATGTTAGTAAAGATAAAGATGAATGGATAAATAGAGAAACAGAGAGAGAGAGAGAGAGAGAGAGAGAGAGAGAGAGAGAGAGAGAGAGGGGCGGGGGGAAGTAAACTAGTGGTGATGGTGATGGTAGTGGTGATCTCTTTACGCAGGTGATGTAAAGAGGCTGTTAGGGAGGCGTGAAGCGTGTGTGGGGCGGCCTAAGTGGCGTTTGAAGCGCTAACCACACTGCGGCGCCACGGGGAAAGGAAGAAGGATCATTATACTCACCCGATGTGTCCTTTACCGAGAAATATTCGATAAAAAATGTTCGTTATGAGACCTGATCGTGTCATTACTTCATGCTTGTGTGTGTGTGTGTGTGTGTGTGTGTGTGTGTGTGTGTGTGTGTGTGTGTGTGTGTGTGTGTGTTGGACTAGGTTTTTTTCTTATTTTTTTTTTTTTGTGATGCTATTTATATGTACTCTTTTGCAAGCTGTGGGAAATAAACAGTATGTGTGTGTGTGTGTGTGTGTGTGTGTGTGTGTGTGTGTGTGTGTGTGTGTGTGTGTGTTTGATCATCC
>NC_087151.1:1390000-1392500 GCF_035594125.1 Scylla paramamosain | reverse complement strand
AGTCATACTCAAGGGTGTTCTCGTGATTCTAGTGATAATTTTGTGGTATCAGTGGGAAAAAATAGACGTGAACTCGGCTAATCATCATTGTGGTCTTTCAAAACTGCTCTAGTGGAAATTTGTGAAGTATTTTAAGAATAAAAACCTTTGTCTTTACTTGGGGTTGTATTTTGAAACACCGGCCTCTCGTAAGAACTATTCTCAATGGCCACAGAGATGATT
The DNA here is from genome assembly GCF_035594125.1 of Scylla paramamosain. Classification (NCBI taxonomy): domain Eukaryota; kingdom Metazoa; phylum Arthropoda; class Malacostraca; order Decapoda; family Portunidae; genus Scylla; species Scylla paramamosain. The sequence continues at coordinate 1,392,278 of NC_087151.1, read as the reverse complement.
AGCCGAGTTCCCATGCATGTTTCTACCCGCTAATGATGCAGAGTCCTTGTTAAACTGTCACTAGTATCATGAACACACTCGTGAAATTCTTAGTAACCTCCAGAACCAGAGCCTGTTAAGAATAGTGGGGGTGAGACACTGAAACGCTTGATAATACGGACAACGGGCCTTACCTGGTGTTGCTGCTGCCTACGCACACACACACTCACACACACCTGTTGGCTTCGTGTCTTCCGGTGTATCGTTCTTACCTCGTGATTACCTTTTTTCTTTCATTTTTTTTTTTTTTTGTCGTGTAATGTTACTTTTTGATATTCGTTTTAAGTGTCTGAGTTTTTTTTTTTTTTTTGCTTTAGATTTCGTTTCTTATTTGTTTGACTTAGATTTTGTATTTTTATTTCTTGTTTTTTTTCCTTCCTACGTTTTTTTTTTTTTTAGCTTTTCAAATATTATACTGTTTAATTCTCTCTCTCTCTCTCTCTCTCTCTCTCTCTCTCTCTCTCTCTCTCTCTCTCTCTCTCTCTCTCTCTCTCTCTCTCTCTCTCTCTCTCTCTCTCAGCAGTTCCATGTTATTATCGTTGGATAGTAATTATTATACCTAACTTTTTTTTTTTTTTTCCCTCGGCTATGTGTTGCTGCATCACTGTCATTATCGCCACACTCTTACACCAGAATCAATTACTGAAGCTGTTTCGCTTCCTTTTATGTGAACGCTTGCAGTATATATATATATATATATATATATATATATATATATATATATATATATATATATATATATATATATATATATATATATATATATAAATTTTTTTCTTTCTTTTCTTTTTTTTCCTTTCCGTTTTTACATTTCCTGCAAAGTACAGTCATAACCATTAACCATTAGTCGCGTAACCTTCCACACTCACTCCACTGTGTTACTCGCTTTCCCTCACTCTCAAGGACCGTAGTTATTTTCAAACGTTTCGCCTTCCAGTCTCTACTACTTTCTACAGGTTCTCCTGGAAATCATCCTCAGAGTTTTCAAGTGTTTTCTCATGGTTCTATTGACGGTTTAACAAGGATTCTGCATCAGTAGGGGACAAACACGCATGAGAACCTGATCAGTCATCTCTGCGGCCTCTGAAAATAATCATGGAAAAAAAATAAAGCGTTTCAAAATACTGGCTTAGGTTTTCTGATCTAGCGACAGTCTTACAAAACCTGACAGCTGATAGGAGGACTTGGTATTGAGGAAAACCTGACAGTTTGGTAGAGTCTCAGCAGATCAGAGAACTTCATTTTGAGGGAAGACACAGAATACAATGGAAATGAGTGTGTTAAAACTCTCACCACAGTTTGACACACGTTTCCTTAAATATTGAGAACTGTCAGACATCTTTTCTTGTTCTACAGGCATTTCCAAGCACTACACTGGTCAGGAACAGTTAAATCTATTCTTTTTTAATCCCCGTTTCTCATGTAGTTGTTTATAAAGATTTGATACATTACTTCTAGTGCTGCAAATTGTTCCATCTCTCCACTCGACCACTGACCGTAACTGTACATGTTCTGCGTGCTAGTACCAGTGAAACGCCTTGATTGGTGATAAGCGACAACTTTCCTACATTTCAAAGAGGCACGTAGTCGTATTGTTCTGCGTATTACAGTTTAGTTTTCATACACGCCTTGGGAAGCACGTACTGGTCTATTTAATTTTTTTTTTTTTTTCACATTTACCGACGATCACGTATCATTCAACACTATTATTACATTGAGTTAGTGTTTTTATTCATCTCATCTAAGCACATCATGAAATTGTACCTTATTTTTAACTTTATTTATTTATTTTATTTTTTTCTTTTGGAGTCTTGTACGAGCAACATTGAACATTTTGCACTCAGTTAATGCAAGGTAATTTCACTAAAGCACCCTATAAGATTCCACTTTTTTTACCTTCCTGCCTGTGTAGCAAGAGAGAGAGAGAGAGAGAGAGAGAGAGAGACATTTTCAACAGTTTTGTCTTTTTTTTCTTAATTCCCTTCTTTTCATAATTTCTCCACCTTTCCAGTCTACACTTCCTTCTCCCCTTAAATAAATAAATAAATAAGAGGCAAGGTATGGAAAAGGCGGGACAAGAGAGAAGCGTAGCAGTAGAGAGGCAGAGCGGGGCGGGGCGGGGCGGGAGAGAGAGGCAGGGCAGGGCAGGACTCAGTATATGCCTCGTGCAGTATTCACACAAACACTTCATGGAAAACTGTTAGTAAGTTCCTTCAGTTCCCTTCAGTCACGTTTGCTC